>NC_090437.1:368624067-368927097 GCF_031143425.1 Pleurodeles waltl | reverse complement strand
CCGCCGCCCGCCAAGGTCCGAATGAGGGCCTATGTGTCATGTGATCCCATCACATTGGTGGATTGCTCATCAAATATCTACTGTTGTCTAAACGACAGTTCAAAAATGTTTACTCTCAGTGTTTCAAAGACGATTTATTTTTATCCCTCTCTCTCTACTTAAGGATGATTGTGCTTGTATCTGAATAGACTGATAGGTAATCGTGTTTGCAACAACTCATTTACAAGATGGAATGCCATAACCTTGCCTCATGCCTGCTGCTCATACACATACATTGAATTTGACTAAATTTTATATACTGTCTAAAGTGTCCCATGCATGCTTATGTCAGTACGACAAAGTATTTGTGTTAGAACTGGGGTTTCTGGTTGTCAGAGTATGTACCCTGTACAAGCACACACCACCACTCTAGTCAAGGTAGGTTAGATACATACTTAAAGATTACCTGTGCTCATCCTCTGGCAGTTTGGTACAGATAAGTCAGGCTTATCTAAAGTGGCAATGTGGAAAGCTTTTGTGCACCACACACACAGTAACACGATGAAAACACCACAAAAAGTACTCCACACAGTGAGAAAAATAGATTATATTTTTATGTATAAAACAAGACCGAATTGACAACAATCAATCAGTAGAAATCGTGATATGATTTTTTAATGAATACATCAAAAATAGTGCTTAGAAGTCAATAGCAATAGGTCACACTAGACTAGGTTAAATCCAAAGTTTAGGCTGACCATGATAGAGGGCAGTCCGGCTACAGAACCCACGAAGGGTCTGCTGTGAAAGAACCTTGCATGGATGAAGCGTCATTGTAGAACCCCTGGGTTAGAGCGGTGCATTAGCGCTGAGCTGCACAAGGCTGAAGATGCATCAGAATCCAGGGAAGATGCATCTCGCAGTCATTAATATGGTGTCCGTAGCTCAGGCAGCAGTAGCGTTGCGTCAGCATTGAGAGGAAATGTGTCAGTTCCGAATGGTAGAACATTACTGATGCATTGATTTCCTTGGGTTACAGCACAAATATTCACTTACAAGGGTCCAGGACTGGATTGGCATCACCTGTCAGAGCAGGTCACACAGCAGATAAAGTCCAGGTGCTGGTTGCACATTGCAGGTTGTAGGTAGTCTTTAATGCCCCTCAGACTGCAGGAGAACAGGGGGCAAGCCAACAAGCCCTTGGAGTCACTTTGGGTTCAGACAATAGGGGTCGAGTCCTTACACAACAGAGCATAGATCAGCATGCAGCAGGGCAACTCATCAAAGCAAAGAGCAGCCCTTCTTTGAAAGCTGTCTAGGAGAATGGCATTCTTTGCAGCACAGCAGTCCTTTCTCCTGGCAGAGTTCTTCAAAGGGACAAAATTGTACTGATTTGGTGGAATCAAAGATTCAGTTTGTATACCCAAATGCGCCTTTGAAGTGGGGTTGACTTCAAAGAAGTGTCTTTGACGTGCACAGACTTTGTTCCTAGCCCTGGATCCAGACTATCAGTAGGGGCTAATCAGCCCTGTGTGTGGTGGCAGGCACTTCCGAGTCAGGTTGAATAGTCAGCTCACCCTCCACCCTTCCTGCCCAGGAAGAGCCATCAGAATGCAGAGGAATGCAAATGAGTACTCAGACGTACCTAACCTTCCTGTGTTTGTGGCTGTCTAGAGACAATGCACAAAATGTAACAGTGACCCACACCAGACATGTGTTGGAGACAGGCTGCAGGCACACAGAGCTGTAAGAGCAGAGAAATGCCCACATTCTAAAAGCGACCATTCTAAAATAGTTACATTAAAGCTGACTTTATGAGTAAAGTGAATTTATCATTAGCATTCCAGCTATATGAAACTTAATGTATCTACTCCTTTCTGATCAGGAATTAAATTATATTACGGAATTTCTAATGCTGGCCTATGAGAGGAGGAGGCCTCACATAGTGAAAAATTACTTTGTGATTTTTTCACTACCAGGACATGTGAAACTTAAAGGTATGTGTCCTACATTTTAGATGCAGGGCACCCTCCCCGATGGGCTAACTAGGGCCTACCTTAGGTGTGACATACATATAAAAAGGGAAGTTTAAGGCTTGGAAAGTGGTTTTAAATGTCAAGTGAAAGTGGCAGTGAAACTTCACACACAGGCTCTGCAGTGGCAGTCCTAAGACATGTTTAACGAGCTACATATGTGGATTGCACAATCAGCGCTGCAGACCCACTACAGCATTTGATTTACAGGCCCTGGGTAAATGGTATACCACTTTACAAGAGACATACAAGTAAATTAAATATGCCAAATGTGTATACACCAATGTTACCATGTTTAGGAGAGGAGCACATGAACTTTAGCACTGGTCAGCAGTAGTTGAGTGCTCAGGGTCCTAAAACCAAAAAAAGATAAAAATGAGGCAAGTAGGCAAAACATTTGGGGGAAGAACACCCTAAGGCTGACAGGTTTAACAATTATGCACTTCAATTAAGTGAAGGTCTTTCTCTATGTCTAGTGTGGTTTAGAAATAAAACAATATATATATTTAGATTTCTCCATCAAGATTTTACAATATTTGGCATACAGTTTCTACATGAAGTAAACACATTTTTAAAATAGTTTAATTTCAAGTCATATAGTTTGACATCTTGAGTTTGTGCAATTTGTTAAACATCATAATTCATCAACAAAGTTTATCTCATTTGGCTATCAGACAGTGATAAATTACATGTGTTCCATAAATATGTCATAACTAGAACTGCTTTGCAAGTTGTAATCTTATAGTATGAGTTTCAATTATTTTCTTTATAGGACGTCAAATATAGATGTCTTAATAAGTTGTGTATATTATTTAATTCCTTTATATCTTAAGTATATATCTTCTAAGTTTTATTTGCCATTCCATTTCTAACTTTTGTGACAAAATAAATCTATTTATTGTCATTCTGGTAAATATGACCTGTTGTGTTTAGCAGAGCTGAGCTACCACCTCTGTAACATATAATTCATCATGAATAGGGTTTATGAGTTTCAACTGATAAAACAAAACACCAGAGAATTTAGACTTTCTTGGAAATTGAAACCACATATTTACTAAGCATGTATTGTGCTACTGCTTAATCTAGAGGGTAATCCTATAACCACAGCCTTAACCCCTTCGCTGCCAGGCCTTTTCCCCCTCAGGTGCCAAGCCTTTTTTGGCTATTTGGGGCAGTTTGCAAAGGCCCTCATAATTTTTTGGTCAAATAAGCTACTCACGCCAAATTTGCATCCTTTTTTTCAAACATCCTAGGGATTCTAGAGGTACCCAGAGTTTGTGGGTTCCCCTGAAGAAGACCAAGAAATTAGCTAAAATACAGCAAAAAAATCATTTTTTTCAAGAAAATGGGAAAAAAGGGCTGCAGAAGAAGGCTTGCAGTTTTTTCCCTGAAAAGTTGCATCAAAAAAGGGTTTGCTGGGCTAAAAACACAATCTTCCCAGATTTCCGGAACAGGCAGACTTGAATCGGAAAACCACATTTTTCAACACAATTTTGGCATTTTACTGGAACATACACCATTTTTACTATTTTTTGTGCTTTCAGTCTCCTTCCAGTTAGTGACAGAAATGGGCGTGAAACCAACAATGGATCCCAGAAAGCTTTTCTGAAAAGTAGACAAACGTCTGAATACAGCAAGGGGTAATTTGTGTATATCCTACAAGGTTTTCCTACAGAAAACAACAGCTGAATTAAAAAAACATTGAAATAGAGGTGAAAAAACAGCCATTTTTCTCAATGTCTTACTCTGTAACTTTTTCTTGCAATGTCATTTTTTTTAAAGCAATATACCATTGCATCTGTTGGACCCTTCTTGTTGTGGGGATATATAGGACTTGTAGGTTCATCAAGAACCCTAGGTACCCAGAACCAATAAATGAGCTGCACCTTGCAATGGGTTTTCATTCTATACTGGGTACACAGCAATTCATTAGGTATCAAGAAAATCTTTGTATTTTCAAAATGGACTCAAGATATGATGTTGAGAAGCAGTGGTTATTTGCACATCTCTGAATTCTGGGGTCCCCATTCTAGCATGTGAATTGCAGGGCATTTCTCAAATAGACGTCTTTTTTGCACACTGTCATACATTTGGAGGGGAAAAATGTAGAGAAACACAAGGGGCAATAACACTTGTTCTGCTATTCTGTGTTCCCTGAAGTCTCCAGATAAAAATGGTACCTCACTTGCGTGGTTAGGCCTAATGCCCACAACAGGAAACGCAACATGGACACATCACATTTTCCCAGAAAAAACTGATGCGTTTTTTGGAAAGTGCCTATCTGTGGATTTTGGCCTCTAGCTCAGCCGCCCCCTAGGAAAACCTACCAAACCTGTGTATTTTTTTTAAACTAGACACCTAGGGGAATCCAAGATGGTGTGACTTGTGGGGCTCTCATCAGCTTCTGTGACCAGGTATCCTTTGCAAACCTCTACATTTGGCAAAAAACACTTTTTCCTCATATTTCAGTGACAGAAAGTTCTGGAATTGGAGAGGATCCACAAATTTACTTCCATCAGGCGTTCCCTCAAGTCTCACGAAAAAAACGGTACCTCTCTTGTGTGGGTAGACCTAGCGCCCGCGACAGGAAATGCCCCAAAACACAACATGGACACATCACAATTTTCCTAAAAAAACAGACCTGCATTTTGCAAAGTGCCTAGCTGTGGATTTTGGCCGCTACCTCAGCCGGTACTGAGGGAAACCTACCAAACCTGTGCATTTTTTAAAATGACACACCTAGAGGAATCCAAGAAGGGGTGATGTTTGGAGCTCTCACCAGGTTCTGTTACCCCGAATCCTTTGCAAACCTCAAAATGTGGTCAAAACAACACTTTTTCCTCACATTTCGGTGACAGAAGGTTCTGGAATCTGACAGGAGCCACATATATCCTTCCACCCAGAGTTCCCCCAAGTCTCCCGATAAAAATGGCACCTCACTTGTGTGGGTAGGCCTAGTGCCCGTGACAGGAAATGCCCCAAAACACAACATGAACACATCGGATTGTCCCAAAGAAAACAAAGCTGTTTTTTGTAAAGTGCCAAGCTGTGGATTTTGGCCCCTAGCTCAGCCGGCACCTAAGGAAACCTACCAAACCTGCGCATTTTTTAAAACTAGACACCTAGGGGAATGCAGGATGGGGTGACTTGTGGAGCTCTCACTAGGTTCTGTTAACCAGAATCCTTTGCAAACCTCAAAATTTGGCCAAAAAACACTTTTTCCTCACATTTCAGTGACAGAAAGTTCTGGTATCTGAGAGGAGCCACAAATTTCCTTCCACCCAGCATTCCCCCAAGCCTCCTCATAAAAATGGTACCTCACTTGTGTGAGTAGGCCTAGTGCCCGCAAAAGAAAGTGCTCCAAAACATTATGTGGACACATCAAAATGATCAAATACTAAATTACCCGTTTTTGCGGGGGTGGGGACCTGCGTTTTTGGTCCTAGGCTCAGCATCCGTTTTGGGAAACCTACCAAACCCAAACATTTTTTTAAACTACACACCCGAGAGAATCCAGGGAGGTGTGACTTGCATGGATCCACCAAGGTTTTCTTACACAGAATCCTCAGCAAACCTAAAATTTAGCCAAAACATAAACATTTTCCCACATTTCCATGTGGGATGACCGCACCGGGACAAATGTCCTACCACCCAACGGTTCCCTCAGTCTCCCAGTAAAAATGATACCTCACTCGTGTAGGTGGACCAAGTGCCTGTGACAGGGAAGATCCAAAAACAGGTTGAAACTGAGGGGGAACCAAATGTCCTACTACCCAACGTTTCCCTCAGTCTTTCGGTAAAAATGATACCTCACTCCTGTAGGTGGGCCAAGTGCCTGTGACAGGGAAAAGCCAAAAACATGTTGAAATTGAGGGGGAACCAAAGTGGGTCCAAAAGGGCAGTTTGAAAACAAACATTTTTAGATTGACAAGTGTGGTAGAATTTTTATCGGTATGGATGAGACAATGCTGGGTGGTAGGAATTTTGGGGATTCCTGCAGGTTGCGGAAGTTTCCATCACAAAAATGTGGGAAAAATATTTTATTTGCAGCCAAGTTTGAAGTTTGCAGGGCATTGTGGGTAAGAAAATGGTGCGACCACCCTGGACTCACCAAGATGTTTAGTTTTCAGGTGTGTCTAGGTCTTGTGGATTTTTCTACATGGCAGCGTCCCAAAGTCCAGAAAGTGCAGCCCTCACCATTTTGAGAGTAAGCCATGCTCTCATGGCCTAAATGTAAAACCAAAACCCAAAATAATCAAATGTCCTCTGCTTGCCATGGGATAAGATGTTTTAGTGTGCGGGGGGAGATCTGAAAGACTGTTACCCCCTTCAGTTGGGGTAGGGGCATAACCAGGCCCATACTGGTTGGTAGCCACCACCCCACTATTTTTTTATTTTTATTCCCTGGCATCTAGTAGACATTTTGCCCCCCCTAGACATTTTGCCCCCCCCGAGTGTCGATCGGGGGACAATTGCTCCATCGGCTCACTGGTGGGCACAACAACTTTGGCCCCATTTATTTAGGGTGGGGGTATGACCATACCCCCACCCTCTTACTTTGAAAAAATATCTTCCCTGGTCTCTGGTGGGCTTTCTCTCCCCCTAGGGGCCTTCCAAAAAAAGGCCGATCTGCCCCCAAGGGGGGGGGGGGGGAGATATGGCCAACAGTAATGTGCCCCCATGGGAAGTGACCCTTGTCCTAGGGGCTGCCCCCTCAAACAAAAGACACACATAGACACACACCAATCCCTGGTGCCTAAGTGGTTTCTGCCCACCCAGGGGCAGATCAGCCTAATAGAAATGCCACACCATAATTTCATGGAAAGTGAGGAGGGTGTGTGGAAACCAGTCCTTACCTAGAGCTGGTTAGGATATAGGTGAAAATGATGAGAATGCATTTTCTAAGTTAAAAAGTGAGTGGCTTTGTAAAGTTTCAATGGAGGGTTGTTGGCATGATGTTACAGTAGAGTTAGGATGGAGAAAATAGAAAATAGTCAACACTAGTGCAAGTGCTCTGTCCTTCCTGTGAAGTGCTTTGTAAAGCTGACAGTCAAATGTGGGGTACTACCTTTTCCCTCCTTGTATACATAACAAAATGTAGGTCTTTGTCCAAGGTAATTGTGCAAAATCACTTGTCATCACATTGAAGATCGGGAAGAAGGGATAAAAACATGTTTGCTGAGTCCACAATTTTCAACCTGACATAGATGTTTGGTTTTTGAATGGTTCCAATGTCATAGCCATAGACTGTTCTCTACTGTGAAACACCACTGTAATAGCAGCTCTGTCCACATTTTGGGTGTAGTGTTTGCTACCAAACTATTTTGGTATGATGGTTAAGTTGTGTTATGTAATTAAGTCCCATGTTATCTTAACTAAAACCTACCCACTTGTCCATATCTAGTGGAAGGATGGGGTGAATCAGTCAGCCCAGCCCAGTCAACTGTCCTCCTTGTTAGAGGCCCTATAAAACTTCTTGAATAAAGCCTGTTTCTTAGTGTGCCCAATATTTGCAGATAAGGGAATAAAGACAGGATGGGGTGTGGCCTTCTCCATGTGTCCTGTGGCAGTACATGGTTACTGAGCCATAACTGTGGTATACCATCTCATCCACCATCCACCATCCACGTCACTGTGCCCATTACACCATCTCATTCAATTTCAATAGCTTCTAGGGTCTTCTCCATGGTATCAGTAAACTTGCTACAAAAATGTAGTTAGTGAACATCTCTGCATTGTATTTTACAAGGAATGGAAAAACACATTTTGGGACAATTTTATAAGATCGCAAAACACTGATCATGTTGGTTTGCAGAAGCTGGGAAAACATTGAAAAATACCCTCAGTAATTCACATTAAAAAATACTGAAAAGAGGAACCTGTAGTTTTGAACAAGAGTTTTTTTCTGGTATAGATTAATGATTTGATCAGCTCTTTTTTGTTTGTCTGCACCACTAATGCCACCCAGTAGCATGGTATGCATATATTTACCCTTTTATTGAATATCTGCATACTAATTTTCCACTGGTCCAGGTGTTTATTTGTTTACATTGTTTGCTTAATCCAGGTGAAATTTCACCTTGTCAAATGTGCATCAATATCATCAATAACTATTTTGTAGTTGGATAACAGAGAGTATTACCAGCATCTGGGAACTTTGAAGAATGGAAAGCGACTGTTCCTAAAATATAGCCATTTTGTATTACAATTCAATTTGCCAATCACTCTGAAAAACTATGAACAGCAGGGGGAGTGGTAGGTTCTCCCAAGTAGACCCAGCTGCAACACAAATTAACTCTTTCAAAATCTAATTTCCCACTTCAGTTAGAAGTGGGGAAGGAATCCATATTTGAAATATTTCATCTACTTTCACAGTGTAACTGAGCACTGTACAGTGTTTGTTTTTTTTGGCAACATGAACATCCCAAGCAAGAAATCCAAGACATTCAACAGGCAGGAGTGTGGAGTCCAATGGAAAAGGATTACGGAAACAAGCATGTGGTCAGGAGGTAGTGGAGAATGGAAAAGGTCTTTGAGACAATCATTGACAGGACTTGACAGCACCTGAAAAGATGATGGGTAGAGAGCTAGGCCCAGATTTATACTCTGTTTGTGCCGAATTTGCATCATTTCTTTTTTTATGCAAATTCAGCGCAAACCTAACTTCATAATTATACTTTGGCGCTAGACCCGTCTAGCTCCAAAGTTATGGAGTTGAAGTCATTTCTAGCTTGCAGGAAAATACCTTAAGTCAATGAGATACAAGGTAGGCGTTCCTTTGCAAAAAATTACGGTATGGCCTTAACCCCATATTTATACCCCATGCTAAAATCAAGCATGGGAGGAAGAGGGCC
Source organism: Pleurodeles waltl (assembly GCF_031143425.1). Taxonomy (NCBI): domain Eukaryota; kingdom Metazoa; phylum Chordata; class Amphibia; order Caudata; family Salamandridae; genus Pleurodeles; species Pleurodeles waltl. Next base: position 368,918,231 of record NC_090437.1, on the reverse strand, counting down.
TTAAATATCAGCTCTAAACTTGCTTATCGCCATTATTTAATGCCTGAGTCAAGGCAGGCACTAGGGCACCTGTGGGCCTATTTCCATGTTCAGAGCTCACAGGTGCCCTTCCCTAGCCCCAGGCACACCCTCACCCACACCAGAGGGACGCCAGTGGATGGAGGGACCCCATCCATCCCAGGTCAGACAGGTAAGTTCAGGTGAGTATTTAAAAAAGAAAAATAGGTGCCATATGGGGGTTTAACTTGGGCACTGGGCCCAATGGCGATGTCCCCTGGGCATGACCATTGGGGTGGTGGGCATGACTCCTGTCTTTACTAAGGCAGGAGCCATGTCCATGGGGATTATGCGTCAAAGGATGGCGCTAGCCTGGTAGAGGCATTTCTTATGCCTCTTACCAGACTAGCGTCATCCTTTGACACACAAACCCATGTTCCCCCTACGCCTCCCCTACCCGGCTAGCAGCTTTTTTCCTGATGCTAGCTGTGTCTTAACGCCGGCCAGCGTCATAGCATAATTATGATGCCCGGCCGGCATCTTGGGATAGCGGTATACTTTTTTCATGCAAAACTGCATTAGCGCAGTTTTGCTGGAAAAAGTATAAATCAGGGCCTTAGTTTTTCAGGCATACAATATTGTGGTCAATTCTGAAGTCAAGGTAATAATGCAGGTCCCCAAGTCACAATATAAACACATTTGATACTAAGCAACATCTTCACCCATATATACAAATCAATTCCCATCTTTGTAACAGTGCCATCTCATTCAGTGACACACTTAAGGAAATATCTGTCCCAAATCCCCTTATTGCCCTGCAATTTAGAAACAGCACCTAAAATACTCCTATTCCAAATTGCAGGCTATATTGTGATTTGGATAAACATTTTTGAATTGCAAAATGGGGTTTTTACATTGGAAAAGGACATTTTCAGCCCAAAATGCTTTGATTTTGCAAATCATGTGACCATGTGATCATTTTGTACATCCAGCCCTGGGATACCTTTCTGTTTATTATTTTTGTAATGAATGGTAATGTTTCTGCACAATAAGTACAATGGTGATCGTTAAACTGATTGTGAACATTAGAATGTGCATAAACTGTAAAGTCTGGCTTATCACCTTTGATAATCATTAGCAAATGGTTACCCGTAGTGCATAGTAAAATACTTATTGAAAGCAAAGTTAAGGATGGATGCTGCCCACAAAAATGAAAAAATAAAGGGAAGATTTTATAAAAGTGGTGCTGAACCCAGTGCAGCACCACTTTCCTTGTGTCCCTTGGCGCCCCACTACCGCCACCATGAGTGCGCCGTATTTAAAATCTTTTAGATATATCTGTGCCTTTTTTTCTGCCCCCCCTAATGGGGGAATACCCTCCTTGTATACATTATGCCTGGTGCTGGCATAATGTGGCTCAAGGGGTTACAAAATGGTGCAATGCATGCATTGCACAGCTTTGCAAATCAGGCGCAGCAACTTTGGCCTCACTGGGCCACATTAATATAAAAATATGACACTAATGTGGCACAAGGAGGCGCTAGGGACTCTTAAATATGCCCCTAAGTGTATTCCTTCATCTTCATAAAAGGGTGGCATATTCTACATAAATTCGTACCACAACAGTCTTCTTGGGTTTATCTTTTGTGTGGGGACAATTAGCCATAGGTGTCTGCAAAGAATGCTTGTAACAGGGCAAATCTGCCTCTGCTGAACAACATCGGCACATCTCCAAAGGCAGGAATACTTGGTCCAAAGTGTGATGGTAAAATTTCAAATTCTAACTTTACATTTTAATTATCAGTGTATGTGACCCATTTCCGTGAACTAGACATATAAACTAGAGCATCTCCTCAACATGTTGAAGAACTTCACTTTAACTATACCTGCATGGCCAATACCCCATACCCCGATGCCCTCCAGAGTGTTGAAGATGAGTTTTGCTTTCTCCCGCAAGTTTCCATTTAAGTGGCTTCTCTTCTAAAGGTCTGCTAGCTTGCCCTGCTTCTACGTAACTTAGGAGCCCAAAACCCTGTCTCAGAACACAGAGTTGCACTGTTTAACCCTCACTGGGGATAGAGATAATCTAGCCAAGATTAGTCCCAGCAAGTCCATGTGAGCTGTTAGGGAATAGTGACTGCCTGGCAAATATACTCATCTTAACACATCTGGTTAACAACAGACTAAGGCCCTCATTAGGACCCTGGCGGTGGATGACAAAGTGGCAGTAGTACCACCAACAGGCTGGCGGTAAGTGACCCCAAATTATGACCATGGCGGTGATATCTCCGATAGACAGCCAATGTACCACACCAACTGCCAGGGTGTAAACAACAGACACCACGGCGGTAGCCACCTACAGCAAGGCAGAAGTCAAAGTTCTGACCACCATATTAATTAAGACCAAGAAAACCACAACCTTTTCTGGGGCAGTACCAACGCCAACCAAATCCTGGAGAAAACAGCACAAAAATCAAAGGACTCACCATTGGAGACACAGGGAAGAACCATGGAACCCAAACTGCAAGTTTTCCTGATGTTCCTCCATGTTATGCTCCACCTGGAACACCAACGCTGACGAAGATGATGATGGTGAGTACAGCCGCCTAGCACACAAGGGAGAGTGGGAGGAAAAAGTGAGTGACGCACAACACACACCATTCACACAACCAGCTGCACTATAAAAGCAATTTGACCCTAAAAATCGGCAGGGCAACAGGAATTGACAAAAGTGATTGTAATCAGTTTAACATCAAAATTAATAATCTCATTTGGCCATGAAACAGATATGTACACTTGTATAAAAAAGGGACACTGCCCAGTCCAAAGTTCAAAGGTCCCACATGGACACAGGGCAGAGTCCAAGGCCTTGAGCACATCCAGATAGAACATTGCAGGGGCATCAGTTTACAAAATAGACAGGCACCTCGGGGGGGCACCTCAGTCGGATGCGGGAACAAGCCCACTGGTTCTGGAGGGGGCTCCATGCCCATTGTTTTATCCTAGGGGGTGCAAGGCCACAGTTTCTCAGGTGGGTGTCTTGCTCACCAGCTCTGGATGGGGCAACATGCCCATTGCTTTGTCCTGGGGAGTGCAAGGCCACAGTCTCTCAAGTGGGTGAATACCCCACTTGTTCTGGAGGAGGCAACTTACCCATTGCTTTGTCCTGGGGAGTGCAAGGCCACAGTCTCTTAAGTGGGTGTCTTGCTCACTGGTTCTGAGGGGGCAACATGCCCATTGCTTTGTCCTGGGGAGTGCAAGGCCACAGTCTCTCAGGTGGGTGTCTTGCCCACTGGTTCTGGAGGGGGCAACATGCCCATTGCTTTGTCCTGGGGAGTGCAATGCCACATTGTTTCAGGTGGGTGTCTTGCCCACTGGTTCTGGAGGGGGCAACATGCCCATTGCTTTGGCCTTGGGAGTGCAAGGCCACAGTCTCTCAGGTGGGTGAATACCCTACTGGTTCTGGAGGGGGAAGCCCGCACAGTAGCCCCTGGAGGGTGGACTACATGGTTTCTGCTGGCTGTGATGGCTGCATGCTGGTGGTGGTTGGGGGAGGCTCCTGGGCAGCCCCTGCACTCTGTGATGGCTGCATGCTGGTGGTGGTTGAGGGAGGCTCCTGGGCAGCCCATGCACTCTGTGATGGCTGCATGCTGGCGATGGTTGGGGAGGCTCCTGGGCAGTCCCTGCACTCTGTGATGGCAGCACATCCATTGCTGATGCCGGGGGCCCTGTGACAGCTGATGGTGGTGTTCTCCTGGTCTTGGGTTGGGGATCCCTTACCCTTCCTGGCAGGGGTGGATGGGCTCTTCCCCTCTCTGCCTGGTGGTGCAGGCTGCTTCCCCTTCCTCACATCTCATGCAGGCTCCTTCCCCTTCTTCACAGCTGGTGCAGGCTCCTTCCCGCTTTTCACAGCTGGGGCAGGCTCCTTCCCCTTCCTCACAGCTGGTGCCGGACTCTTCCCTTTCATCCCAGGTTTTGCTTCCTCCTTCCCCTTCAGTGTTGTTGTTCTGGTATCCCTACCACCATGAGTAGGTGGTGCTACCACTGTCACCATTGATTGTTTGGCTGAGGTGCTGGGCTGTGTCCTTGCTACCCTGCCCATACGTGCAGAATGGGGGGGAGGTGGAGGGAAGAGGCCAATCTGGGAAAGGAAAAGCTTTTTAGGGATGTTGGGGCAGGAAGAGGGAGGAGCTATGGGAGTGGAGGATGAGGGAGTGGTCGTTGGACGTGTATGTCTGCTGGATTTGGGTACAGGTGCATGGGCTGTATGCTGTTGTGAGGTGGATGGCTGTTGGGTGTCTGAGTGCTTGCGTTTGTGGGGGCAAAACACTATTATCCCCGAGTCTTCGTGAGGGAGTACTCATGAGTCAGCACGTATGGATCCAAAATCAAATTCTTGTTTTGGGGGTGCTGTGTCTTGCTCCCCGATAATTAAGCTGGCGTGTATGTAGAGAAAAAGGACTTGTAAACTCCTCAGCATCCCGTCATGGCGAGGAGTTTCACACACAGTCCTGAGACCTTACTCTGTTTCTCTTCTATAGCTTATACTTCTAGATGAGACGGAGGGCTTACATGTCCTTTTCCTCTACATACACGTCAGCTTAATTATCGGGGAGCAAGACACAGCGCCCCCAACACAAGAATTTACCCAAAAGAACTGTTTTGTTTATAGATTGCACCGTAAAAGATTTTGGATCCATACGTGCTGACTTATGAGTACTCCCTCACGAAGACTCGGGGATAATAGTGTTTTGCCCCATCACGTGATTCCCACTACTCTTTCTCTATTGATCGTACATTATCTTGAAGAGTTTTACTTGATTAGGATAAGCCATTTATTCATGTTAACACCTTACTTATACTTTGCCCTGAAGAAGGCAATGAGATTAATTTCGAGGAGACGAAACACGTTGGCTGTTGGAATTTGTTATGATGACCACATATGGAATCTTTCTGATGTGATGAAGATGTATGAAAACCTCGCACAAGAATAAAGACACTGAACTTTAACTCTGTTTGGATTATATATTGATTCTCCGAAAGACCAAGAACCTAACTGCACAGACTCTTATCTTATTTCATATGAGTGCCCTGGCCTTTTGAATCTACAACTGAATGGTGTTTGTGTGAGTGCCTGTGGGATGAAGTGTGGTGCTTGTGTTTGCCTGTGCCAGTCTTGTGTGTTGTCTTGTGTGCATGCTCGTATGCCTGTGTGCTTTGGATGGGTTGGGTTTGAGGAGAATGGGACTGGGAAGTGGAAGTTGGAGGGGGGATGGTAGAAACAGAGAGAATGGCTGCCATCAGAGAGGAGGCCAGAGCCTGAATCGATCTTTGTTGGGCCCCCAATCCACCCTGAATGCCCTCCAGGAATGCACTGCATTGCTGCATCTGGGATGCAAGCCCCTGGATGGCATACCCAATGGTTGACTGCCATACATGCCTCAGGATGTCAGTAGCCTCCTCACTGAGGGCAGCAGGGATCACTGGGGTGGGGTCTGAGGTGCCTGGAGCAAAGGAGATGCCCACCCTACTGGGTGAGCGGGCATGGGCAACTCGCTTAGAGGCTACTGGGAGGGTGGTGCTGGTAAGGGGGCGGCTGTACCTGCTGCTGGGGTGGTTACAGAGGTGTCCGCCACCACCAGGGAGCTCCCATCAGAGGAGGTATCAGAGTCTGTGTTGTCCCCTCCAGTCTCCGCCATGGTGCTCCCCTCCCCTCAGTCCCACTGGTTCGTTCAGCATCGGTGGACTCTGCCTCCAGGGTCCTGTGCGATGCATCTTCCTCTGTCGTCGGTGCCTCTGCTCCTCTGACAGATGATGCTAATGCACATAAGGACAGGATGACAAAACAAGAAAGGGGGTAGAGAGACAAAGGATACACTGGGACAATGACTGCACAAACACCACCGTTGAGGTACACAGCAGCTTCACACACAGGGAACAGGCCTATGCACTATGCATTGCACTACCAGTGAAATGGCTAGTCACCAAAGGATGTGGAGGGGCACACACTACAAACAGCAGCACACCTGCGACCCACGCAGTCCAGCCCAGAAGTGAATACTAACAAGCTAGGCAGGCAGTATTTTTCATTCAAACCATTAGCCTCCAGAGGCCCTACACTGATATGTCTGGCCTGGCCTAGGGGCACCCACTGACACACACCCACCACCCGGATACCAACCCACCAGCCGTAAGTTGTAATGATAGCCACTGTACTCACCCCTTTGTAGCTGCTGTGATGCCCTCAAGCACCCATCTAGCTCAGGGTAGGCCACTGCCAGTATGCAGGCCATCAGGGGGGTCAGGGTCCGACGGGCACCACTTCCTCTTTGGGAAACCACCCCAGCTGGGCCTCCAAGGTATTTTATGCCCAGCATCTCAGGTCCTCCCACTGTTTCTGAAAGTGGGTGCTCCACCTGCCATAGACCCCCAGGGTCCGCACCTCCTTGGTGAAGGCATGCCATATTCTCTTCTTTTGATGGGTGCTGAACTGCAGAGGCATTACAGACAGGAGAACACCATTAAACAAAAAAGCCCAGCCTGTCACACAAATGGCCCACCATACCTGTTTGCATCACCATTGGCATATACATAGCCTAGCGCACAACATGTACACCGCCAAGAGCACATCCAGCCGCCCCCTTACACGATGCCTTCACACACAACTCAATGCATTCATGCCACATGCATCGTTCCCACAGTGTACTCACCTGTTGGTCTGGAGGCCCATAAAGTAGCCTGTACTGGGGTAGGACCCCATCAACCAGTCGCTCCAACTCCTCTGAAGTGAAGGCTGGGGCCCTTTCCCCAGTCACATGGACCATGGTAGGTTTCAGCACAGGTCACAGCAGCACATGCAGTGTAGGTCCTCTCCTATGGAAGGTCAGGAAACAAGTGAGGAGTGTGAAATAAAATGGCGGTCACGTCTGGGGCGGTGCATACCGTCACCGCCGGCGTAGATCCCCATTGGCCACTGTAACCCATGGAGCCCAATATAAACCAATGAGGAATTGCACGGAGGTTCACGACCGCCTATCGCCATGGCGCCCAACGTCGTGGCATTACCTCACTTCCACCTGTCCCTTCACACAGGACAGGTGGTCACCATTTCAGGGGTGATAAACAGGCCTATCGATAATTGCTGCGTCACACGATAAATTGGCACATACTTTTAAATTACTATGTCCCAAAACATGATTGCATTATGTGGACTGCTGTTGTGATATAGTTGTTTAAATTGTGACAGCCTACTCACTCTTGTGTCCCTTAGAAACCTACCGGTGTGGATGAATAGGAGATGGAGACATACCCCTGTGTACAGAACCCTGGTGGACTTGCATACACTGGAGGACAGGTACATTATCCTCACCTATAGACTGGACAGGGCCACAATCACAAAGCTGTGTGCCAAGTTGGAACCTGACCTGATCTCAGCTATCTGTCATCCAACTGGGATCCCCCATCTTGTGCAAGTTCTATCAGTGCTCCATTTCCTGGCAACTGGTTCTTTCCAAGTGACAGGGGGCTTGGCAGCAGGAATTTCACAGCCAATGTTCTAAATAGTGCTGGCAAAAGTCTTGTCTGCCCTGATAAAACACATGTGCAGCTACATTGCGTTCCCCAAAGGTGAGGATTTGGCCACTGTGAAGGCCGGGTTTTATGCAATGGGACATATCCCCAATGTAATTGGGGCGATTGACGGGACACATATTGCATTTGTCCCCCCCCCCGCAGCAAAATGAACAGGTGTTCAGGTATCGTAAGAGTTCCCCCTCCATGAATGTGCAGATGGTGTGTCTGGAGGACTAGTACATCTCCCACATCAATACTATGTATCCTGGGTTGGAGCATGATGCCTTTGTCCTAAGGAATAGCAGCATCCCAAATGTGATGGCCCAACTACAGAGGCACAGGTTGTGACTAATAGATGAGCCTTGATTCCCACTCAGTATAAGTTGGTGTATTCCTATGCTGTTGGCCATATAGGATAGTGGGTGGCTAAAATGTTGTCCCTCAATATTTGCAGGTGACTCTGGTTACCCAAACCTATTGTGGCTGCTGACCCCCATGAGGAATGCCAGGACAAGGGCAGAAGAACGTTATATTGAGGCCTATGGGTGAACCAGAAGGATCAATGAGAGGACCTTTGGCCTCCTGAAGGCCCGGTTCAGGTGCCTCCATCTGACAGGTGGATCCCTGTGCTACTTACCCAAGAAGGTCTTCCAGATAGTAGTTGTAGGAGGCTGGACTGGCTTGTAGTGAGTACCTAGGGGTACTTGCACCTTGCACCAGGCCCAGTTATCCTTATTAGTGTATAGGGTGTCTAGCAGCTTAGGCTGATAGATAATGGTAGCTTAGCAGAGCAGCTTAGGCTGAACTAGGAGACGTGTGAAGCTACTACAGTACCACTTAGTGTCATATGCACAATATCATAAGAAAACACAATACACAGATATACTAATAATAAAGGTACTTTATTTTTATGACAATATGCCAAAGTATCTTAGAGTGTACCCTCAGTGAGAGGATAGGAAATATACACAAGATATATATACACAATACCAAAAATATGCAGTATAGTCTTAGAAAACAGTGCAAACAATGTATAGTTACAATAGGATGCAATGGGGACACATAGGGATAGGGTCAACACAAACCATATACTCCAAAAGTGGAATGCGAACCACGAATGGACCCCAAACCTATGTGACCTTGTAGAGGGTCGCTGGGACTATTAGAAAATAGTGAGAGTTAGAAAAATAACCCTCCCCAAGACCCTGAAAAGTGAGTGCAAAGTGCACTAAAGTTCCCCTAAGGACAAAGAAGTCGTGTTAGAGGAATAATGCAGGAAAGACACAAACCAACAATGCAACAATGATGGATTTCCAATCTTGGGTACCTGTGGAACAAGGGGACCAAGTCCAAAAGTCACAAGCAAGTCGGAGATGGGCAGATGCCCAGGAAATGCCAGCTGTGGGTGCAAAGAAGCTTCTACTGGACAGAAGAAGCTGAGGTTTCTGCAGGAACAAAAAGGGCTAGAGACTTCCCCTTTGGTGGAAAGATCCCACTCGCCGTGGAGAGTTGTGCAGAAGTGTTTTCCCGCCGAAAGAACGCCAAAAAGCCTTGCTAGCTGCAAATCATGCAGTTAACATTTTTGGATGCTGCTGTGGCCCAGGAGGGACCAGGAGGTCGCAAATTGGACCAGGAGGTAGAGGGGACGTCGAGCAAGACAAGGAGCTCTCTTAGCAGCAGGTAGCACCCGGAGAAGTGCCAGAAACAGGCACTACAAGGATGCATGAAACAGTGCTCACCCGAAGTTACACAAAGGAGTCCCACGTCGCCGGAGACCAACTTAGAAAGTCGTGCAATGCAGGTTAGAGTGCCATGGACCTAGGCTTGGCTGTGCACAAAGGATTTCCGCCGTAAGTGCACAGGGGCCGGAGTAGCAGCAAAAGTCACGGTTCCCAGCAATGCAGTCTAGCGAGGTGAGGCAAGGACTTACCTCCACCAAACTTGGACTGAAGAGTCACTGGACTGTGGGAGTCACTTGGACAGAGTTGCTGGATTCGAGGGACCTCGCTCGTCGTGCTGAGAGGAGACCCAAGGGACCGGTAATGCAGCTTTTTGGTGCCTGCGGTTGCAGGGGGAAGATTCCGTCGACCCACGGGAGATTTCTTCAGAGCTTCTAGTGCAGAGACGAGGCAGACTACCCCCACAGCATGCACCACCAGGAAAACAGTCGAGAAGGCGGCAGGATCAGCGTTACAGAGTTGCAGTAGTAGTCTTTGCTACTATGTTGCAGGTTTGCAGGCTTCCAGCGCGGTCAGCAGTCGATTCCTTGGCAGAAGGTGAAGAGAGAGATGCAGAGGAACTCGGCTGAGATCTTGCATTCGTTATCTAAAGTTTCCCCAGAGACAGAGACCCTAAATAGCCAGAAAAGAGGGTTTGGCTACCTAGGAGAGAGGATAGGCTACTAACACCTGAAGGAGCCTATCAGAAGGAGTCTCTGACGTCACCTGGTGGCACTGGCCACTCAGAGCAGTCCAGTGTGCCAGCAGCACCTCTGTTTCCAAGATGGCAGTGGTCTGGAGCACACTGGAGGAGCTCTGGGCACCTCCCAGGGGAGGTGCAGGTCAGGGGAGTGGTCACTCCCCTTTCCTTTGTCCAGTTTCGCGCCAGAGCAGGGCTAAGGGGTCCCCTGAACCGGTGTAGACTGGCTTATGCAGAATTGGGCACATCTGTGCCCAAGAAAGCATTTCCAGAGGCTGGGGGAGGCTACTCCTCCCCTGCCTTCACACCATTTTCCAAAGGGAGAGGGTGTAACACCCTCTCTCAGAGGAAGTCCTTTGTTCTGCCATCCTGGGCCAGGCCTGGCTGGACCCCAGGAGGGCAGATGCCTGTCTGAGGGGTTGGCAGCAGCAGCAGCTGCAGTGAAACCCCAGGAAAGGCAGTTTGGCAGTACCAGGGTCTGTGCTACAGACCACTCGGATCATGGGATTGTGCCAACTATGCCAGGATGGTATAGAGGGGGCAATTCCATGATCATAGACATGTTACATGGCCATATTCGGAGTTACCATTGTGAAGCTACATATAGGTAGTGACCTATATGTAGTGCACGCGTGTAATGGTGTCCCCGCACTCACAAAGTCCGAGGAATTGGCCCTGAACAATGTGGGGGCACCTTGGCTAGTGCCAGGGTGCCCTCACACTAAGTAACTTTGCACCTAACCTTTACCAGGTAAAGGTTAGACATATAGGTGACTTATAAGTTACTTAAGTGCAGTGTAAAATGGCTGTGAAATAACGTGGACGTTATTTCACTCAGGCTGCAGTGGCAGGCCTGTGTAAGAATTGTCAGAGCTCCCTATGGGTGGCAAAAGAAATGCTGCAGCCCATAGGGATCTCCTGGAACCCCAATACCCTGGGTACCTTAGTACCATATACTAGGGAATTATAAGGGTGTTCCAGTAAGCCAATGTAAATTGGTAAAATTGGTCACTAGCCTGTTAGTGACAATTTGAAAGAAATGAGAGAGCATAACCACTGAGGTTCTGATTAGCAGAGCCTCAGTGAGACAGTTAGTCACTACACAGGTAACACATTCAGGCACACTTATGAGCACTGGGGCCCTGGTGAACAGGGTCCCAGTGACACATACAACTAAAACAACATATATACAGTGAAAAATGGGGGTAACATGCTAGGCAAGATGGTACTTTCCTACACAACCCCCCCCCAAATGAAGGACAATAAGACTAGCCATGACCTGATGAGTCTTCATTGTCTAAGTGGAAATATCTGGAGAGTCCATCTGCATTGGAGTGGCTACTCCCAGGTCTATGTTCCACTGTATAGTCCATTCCCTGTAGGGATATAGACCACCTCAACAATTTAGGATTTTCACCTTTCATTTGTTTTAGCCAAAGTAGAGGTTTGTGGTCTGTCTGAACAATGAAGTGAGTGCCAAACAGGTATGGCCTCAACTTCTTCAGAGCCCAGACTACAGCAAAGGCCTCCCTCTCAATGGCAGACCAACGCTTTTCTCTAGGGGTCAACCTCCTACTAATAAAAGCAACAGGTTGATCCTGGCCCTCAGAATTAAGTTGTGATAGGACTGCCCCTACTCCTAATTCAGATGCATCAGTTTGGACATAGAATTTTTTAGAGTAACAAGGGCTTTTCAGGACAGGTGCAGAGCACATGGCCTGCTTCAGCTCCTCAAAAGCTTTCTGACAGTTTGCTGTCCATAATACCTTTTTAGGCATTTTCTTGGATGTGAGGTCATTAAGAGGGGCTGCAATGGAGCCATAGTTCTTAATGAACCTCCTGTAATACCCAGTGAGGCCTATGAAGGCTCTCACCTGAGTCTGAGTGGTAGGGGGAACCCAATCAATAATTGTTTGAATTTTCCCCTGTAGTGGTGCAATCTGTTCCCCACCAACAAGGTGTCCCAGATAAACCACCTTACCCTGCCCTATCTGGCACTTTGAAGCCTTGATAGTGAGGCTTGCCTTTTGCAGGGCCTCCAAAACTTTCCATAGGTGGACCAGGTGATCATCCCAGCTGGAGCTAAAGACAGCTATATCGTCCAAATATGCTGCACTGAAAGCTTCCAGCCCTTGCAGGACTGTGTTCACCAACCTCTGAAAAGTGGCAGGTGCATTCTTCAATCCAAAAGGCATTACAGTGAACTGGTAATGTCCTCCAATGGTTGAAAATGCAGTTTTAGGTTTAGCATCTTCTGATAATTTGATCTGCCAATACCCTGCAGTCAAATCAAAAGTGCTTAGATACTTGGCAGATGCCAGTGTATCTATGAGCTCATCTGCCCTGGGTATAGGGTGAGCATCAGTTTTGGTTACCAGGTTGAGACCTCTGTAGTCTACACAAAACCGCATTTCCTTCTTTCCATCTTTGGAATGGGGTTTTGGTACAAGTACCACAGGAGAAGCCCATGGACTTTCAGAGTGCTCAACCACTCCTAGTTCTAACATTTTCTGCACCTCTTGCTTTATGCAGTCCCTGATATGGTCAGGCTGCCTATAGATCTTACTTTTGACAGGCAAGCTGTCTCCAGTATCTATAGTGTGCTCACACCAAGAAGTGGTACCTGGCACAGTAGAGAAGAGTTCAGAGAATTGATCTAGGAGATTTATGCAATGGTCTTTCTGCTCAGCAGTAAGACAATCAGCCAAAACTACACCTTCCACAAGAGCATCTTGTTCTGTGGAAGAGAAGAGATCAGGTAGAGGATCACTGTCTTCTTCCTGTCCCTCATCAGTTGCCATGAGCAGGGTGAGATCAGCCCTGTCATAGTAGGGTTTCAGGCGGTTGACATGGAGCACCCTAAGGGGACTCCTGGCAGTGCCTAAGTCAACTAAATAGGTGACTTCTCCCTTCTTTTCAACAATTGTGTGGGGTCCACTCCATTTATCTTGGAGTGCTCTTGGGGCCACAGGCTCCAAGACCCACACTTTCTGCCCTGGTTGGTACTGAACCAAAACAGCCTTCTGGTCATGCCATTGCTTCTGGAGCTCTTGGATGGCCTGAAGGTTCTTACTGGACTTTTTCATATACTCAGCCATCCTTGATCTGAGGCCAAGTACATAATCCACAATATCTTGCTTAGGAGCTTTTAAAGGTTGTTCCCAACCCTCCTTGACAAGTGTGAGTGGACCCCTAACAGGGTGTCCAAAAAGAAGTTCAAAGGGGCTGAAGCCCACTCCTTTCTGGGGTACCTCCCTGTAGGCAAAAAGGAGGCATGGTAGAAGGATATCCCATCTCCTGCGGAGTTTTTCAGGGAGACCCATAATCATGCCTTTGAGAGTTTTGTTAAATCTCTCCACCAGTCCATTTGTTTGTGGATGATAGGGTGTAGTGAATTTATAAGTTACACCACACTCCTTCCACATGGCCTTTAAGTATGCAGACATGAAATTGCTTCCTCTGTCTGATACTACTTCCTTTGGGAAGCCCACCCTAGAAAATATTCCCAGGAGGGCCTTTGCCACTGCAGGTGCTGTAGTGGTCCTTAAAGGAATTGCTTCAGGGTATCTTGTGGCATGGTCCACTACCACCAAGATAAACCTATTGCCTGAAGCAGTAGGAGGGTCAAGGGGGCCAACTATGTCAACCCCTACCCTCTCAAAGGGAACCCCAACCACAGGCAGTGGAATAAGGGGTGCCTTTGGGGTGCCACCTGTCTTGCCACTGGCTTGACAGGTTTCACAGGACTTACAAAACTCTTTTGTGTCCTCAGACATCCTAGGCCAATGAAACAAGGGAACAAGCCTGTCCCAAGTTTTCATTTGACCCAGATGCCCAGCTAGGGGAATGTCGTGGGCAAGAGTTAGGAGGAACTTTCTGTACTCCTGAGGAATCACTAATCTCCTGGCAGCTCCAGGTTTAGGATCCCTTGCCTCAGTGTACAAGAGGTTGTCCTCCCAGTAAACTCTGTGAGAGTCACTGACATCCCCATTAGCCTGTTTGACAGCTTGCTGTCTTAGACCCTCTAATGTGGGACAGGTTTGCTGTGCCACACTCAGCTCCTCCCTGGCAGGCCCCCCTTCACCCAAAAGCTCAGCAGTGTCTGCTTCAAGCTCCTCTGGTGTAGGTTCTGCACAGGGAGGGAATTCTTCTTCCTCAGAAGTTGAATCCACTGTAGAGGGAGGGATAGTAGGAAGTGGTTTGCTTCTACTAGCCCTAGCTTTAGGGAGCACTTGGTCCATTGTTCCAGGATCCAAGCTTCCCTGTCCTTTTTTCTTTTTGGCCTGAGCCCTGGTTAAAGCAAAAATATGCCCTGGGATGCCCAGCATTGCTGCATGGGCCTCCAACTCCACATCTGACCAAGCTGATGTCTCCAAATCATTTCCTAATAGACAGTCTACAGGTAAATCTGTGGCTACCACAACTTTCTTTGGACCAGTAACCCCTCCCCAGTTGAGATTTACAACAGCCATGGGGTTGCTAAGTGTGTTGTTGTGAGCATCGGTTACTTGGTACTGGTGACCAAGTAGGTGTTGTTCAGGGTGGACCAGTTTCTCTATGACCATAGTCACACTGGCTCCAGTGTCCCTGTAGGCCTGAACCTCAACACCATTTATTAGGGGTAGCTGCTTGTACTTATCCATATTAAGGGGACAAGCAACTAAGGTGGCTAAATCAATAGCCCCCTCAGAGACTAACACAGACTCTGTGGCCTCCCTAACAAGGCCAACCCCAACTAAGTTACCAATAGTGACCCCAGCTACTCCCTTGGATTGGCTATTAGTAGGTTTGCTCCCACCACCACTGCTATTAGTAGGGACACTAGGGGTAGCAGTAGGGGTTGTAGTGGTAGGAGCATTGGTGCCTTTCTTTGGACAACTGGGATCTGTTGTCCAATGGCCTTTTATTTTACATAAATAGCACCATGGTTTCTTTTCCTTGTTCTGATTAAAAGAGGATTTGGACCCACCACCCCCACCAGAGTGTTTTTGTGGGCCTGATGAAGACTCATTTTTAGATTTGTCCCCACCCTTGTCTGAAGACTTACCATCCTTCTTTTTGTTGCCATCTTTGTCACCCCCTGTATGAACTTTTCTGTTCACTCTTGTTCTGACCCATTTGTCTGCCTTCTTTCCCAATTCTTGGGGAGAGGTCAGATCAGAGCCCACCAAGTACTGGTGCAACAAATCAGACACACAATTATTAAGAATATGCTCTCTCAGGATTAAGTTATACAGGCTGTCATAATCAGTAACTTTACTGCCATGTAACCACCCCTCCAAGGCCTTCACTGAATGGTCAATGAAATCAACCCAGTCTTGTGAAGCCTCCTTTTTGGTCTCTCTGAACTTTATCCTGTACTGTTCAGTGGTTAAGCCATAACCATCCAGGAGTGCATTCTTAAGAACTTGGAAATTATTAGCATCATTTTCTTTCACAGTAAGGAGCCTATCCCTACCTTTTCCACTAAATGATAGCCATAGGATAGCAACCCACTGCCTTTGAGGGACATCCTGTACAACACAGGCCCTCTCAAGTGCAGCAAACCACTTGTTAATGTCATCCCCCTCCTTATAAGGGGGAACTATCTTGTGATGATTCCTGGAATCATGCTCTTTTGCAGGATGACTATGGGGAATACTGCTGCTGCCACCATGGGTTTCTAAACCCAACTTCTGTCTTTCCTTCTCTAGTTCAAAAGACTGTCTATCCAAATCCAGCTGTTGCTTTTTAAGCTTCAGTCTGGTTTGTTCCACCCTCAACTTATTGAGTTCCCTCTCTAACATTCTGTCATCAGGGTTGGTGGGAGGGACATTCCTAGATACAGAGGTATGATGGGAATGAACAGAAGGAGACCTGTCCCTTACAGAAGCCACCCTAACAGCTTGGCTAACAGAAACATTACTACCAGTATGGTGAGAATAAATGCTTTTGTTATGATGTGAGACAACACTATTTGTATGGTGTGGCTCATCATCATTACCAACTATGCTAGACTGTCTAGTAATGGGCAGGCTAGGAAGTTTCTTTCCTGAATCTTTTCCTGGGGGAGTCCCTGAATCAGATTGGGAACTATTAGGTACTTTTTCAACAGATGAGGCACCTATGGCCTTATCCTGTTCTCTAAGCATGTTAAGTAACAGTTCCAAGGAAGGATTCTTCCCTACACTCAAACCTCTCTCTATACAGAGACTCCTTGCTCTTTTCCAGCTAAGGTTGTCATATGCAAGTTTGGACAGATCAACATTTTGGCCTGTGCCAGACATTTTTAGAGAGAGTTAAAGTGATAGTAAAAGATAAAAAGTTTGTCAGAGCTTTTAGAAAGACAGAGAAAAAAACTTTTTAAACTTTTTAGAACTTTTTAGAAAGTTAGAAGTACTTTTCAGCACTTAGAAAAGAGTGAAAAGAGGAAATGCAAAAACTTTTTGGCTATGTGTATATACACTGACCTTGTTTTGTATATTTTTCTCTTATGAAAAGTACAATGACAAGAGTGGTAAGTAGTCTCAAAGCACTTATCCCACCACTGCACAACCAATGTAGGAGGCTGGACTGGCTTGTAGTGAGTACCAAGGGGTACTTGCACCTTGCACCAGGCCCAGTTATCCCTTATTAGTGTATAGGGTGTCTAGCAGCTTAGGCTGATAGATAATGGTAGCTTAGCAGAGCAGCTTAGGCTGAACTAGGAGACGTGTGAAGCTACTACAGTACCACTTAGTGTCATATGCACAATATCATAAGAAAACACAATACACAGTTATACTAAAAATAAAGGTACTTTATTTTTATGACAATATGCCAAAGTATCTTAGAGTGTACCCTCAGTGAGAGGATAGGAAATATACACAAGATATATATACACAATAGCAAAAATATGCAGTATAGTCTTAGAAAACAGTGCAAACAATGTATAGTTACAATAGGATGCAATGGGGAAACATAGGGATAGGGGCAACACAAACCATATACTCCAAAAGTGGAATGCGAACCACGAATGGACCCCAAACCTATGTGACCTTGTAGAGGGTCGCTGGGACTATTAGAAAATAGTGAGAGTTAGAAAAATAACCCTCCCCAAGACCCTGAAAATTGAGTGCAAAGTGCACTAAAGTTCCCCTAAGGACAAAGAAGTCGTGTTAGAGGAATAATGCAGGAAAGACACAAACCAACAATGCAACAACTGTGGATTTCCAATCTAGGGTACGTGTGGAACAAGGGGACCAAGTCCAAAAGTCACAAGCAAGTCGGAGATGGGCAGATGCCCAGGAAATGCCAGCTGCGGGTGCAAAGAAGCTTCTACTGGACAGAAGAAGCTGAGGTTTCTGTAGGAACGAAAAGGGCTAGAGACTTCCCCTTTGGTGGACGGATTCCTCTCGCCGTGGAGAGTTGTGCAGAAGTGTTTTCCCGCCGAAAGGATTCCAACAAGCCTTGCTAGTCGCAAATCGTGCGTTTGGCGTTTTTTGGACGCTGCTGGGGCCCAGGAGGGACCAGGAGGTCGCAAATTGGACCTGAAGAGAGAGGGGACGTCGAGCAAGACAAGGCGCCCTCTTTGAAGCAGGTAGCACCCGGAGAAGTGCCAGAAACAGGCCCTAAGAGGATGCGTGAAATGGTGCTCGCCGAAGTTGCACAAAGGAGTCCCACGTCGCCGGAGACCAACTTAGAAAGTCGTGCAATGCAGGTTAGAGTGCCGTGGACCCAGGCTTGGCTGTGCACAAAGGATTTCCGCCGGAAGTGCACAGGGGCCGGAGTAGCTGCAAAGTCGCGGTTCCCAGCAATGCAGCCCAGCGAGGTGAGGCAAAGACTTACCTCCACCAAACTTGGACTGAAGAGTCACTGGACTGTGGGGGTCACTTGGACAGAGTTGCTGGATTCGAGGGACCTCGCTCGTCGTGCTGAGAGGAGACCCAAGGGACCGGTAATGCAGCTTTTTGGTGCCTGCGGTTGCAGGGGGAAGATTCCGTCGACCCACGGGAGATTTCTTCGGAGCTTCTGGTGCAGAGAGGAGGCAGACTACCCCCACAGCATGCACAAGCAGGAAAACAGTCGAGAAGGCGGCAGGATCAGCGTTACAGAGTTGCAGTAGTCGTCTTTGCTACTGTGTTGCAGGTTTGCAGGCTTCCAGCGCGGTCAGCAGTCGATTCCTTATCAGAAGGTGAAGAGAGAGATGCAGAGGAACTCGGATGAGCTCTTGCATTCGTTATCTGAAGTTTCCCCAGAGACAGAGACCCTAAATAGCCAGAAAAGAGGGTTTGGCTACCTAGGAGAGAGGATAGGCTAGCAACACCTGAAGGAGCCTATCACAAGGAGTCTCTGACGTCACCTGGTGGCACTGGCCACTCAGAGCAGTCCAGTGTGCCAGCAGCACCTCTGTTTCCAAGATGGCAGAGGTCTGGAGCACACTGGAGGAGCTCTGGACACCTCCCAGGGGAGGTGCAGGTCAGGGGAGTGGTCACTCCCCTTTCCTTTGTCCAGTTTCGCGCCAGAGCAGGGCTAAGGGGTCCCCTGAACCGGTGTAGACTGGCTTATGCAGAATTGGGCACATCTGTGCCCAACAAAGCATTTCCAGAGGCTGGGGGAGGCTACTCCTCCCCTGCCTTCACACCATTTTCCAAAGGGAGAGGGTGTCGCACCCTCTCTCAGAGGAAGTTCTTTGTTCTGCCATCCTGGGCCAGGCCTGGCTGGACCCCAGGAGGGCAGATGCCTGTCTGAGGGGTTGGCAGCAGCAGCAGCTGCAGTGAAACCCCAGGAAGGGCAGATTGGCAGTACCAGGGTCTGTGCTACAGACCACTGGGATCATGGAATTGTACCAACAATGCCAGGATGGCATAGAGGGGGCAATTCCATGATCTTAGACATGTTACATGGCCATATTCGGAGTTACCATTGTGAAGCTACATATAGGTAGTGACCTATATGTAGTGCACGCGTGTAATGGTGTCCCCGCACTCACAAAGTTCAGGGAATTGGCTCTGAACAATGTGGGGGCACCTTGGCTAGTGCCAGGGTGCCCACACACTAAGTAACTTTGCACCTAACCTTTACCAGGTAAAGGTTAGACATATAGTTGACTTATAAGTTACTTAAGTGCAGTGTAAAATGGCTGTGAAATAACGTGGACGTTATTTCACTCAGGCTGCAGTGGCAGGCCTGTGTAAGAATTGTCAGAGCTCCCTATGGGTGGCAAAAGAAATGCTGCAGCCCATAGGGATCTCCTGGAACCCCAATACCCTGGGTACCTCAGTACCATATACTAGGGAATTATAAGGGTGTTCCAGTAAGCCAATGTAAATTGGTAAAAATGGTCACTAGCCTGTTAGTGACAATTTGGAAAGAAATGAGAGAGCATAACCACTGAGGTTCTGATTAGCAGAGCCTCAGTGAGACAGTTAGTCACTACACAGGTAACACATTCAGGCACACTTATGAGCACTGGGGCCCTGGGTTACCAGGGTCCCAGTGACACATACAACTAAAACAACATATATACAGTGAAAAATGGGGGTAACATGCCAGGCAAGATGGTACTTTCCTACAGATAGGAAATATACTCTAGATATATATACACAATACCAAAAATATGCAGTATAGTCTTAGAAAACAGTGCAAACAATATATAGTTACAAGAGGATGCAATGGGGACACATAGGGATAGGGTCAACACAAACCATATACTCTAAAAGTGGAATGCGAACCACAAATGGACCCCAAACCTATGTGACCTTGTAGAGGGTCGCTGGGACTATTAGAAAATAGTGAGAGTTAGAAAAATAACCCTCCCCAAGACCCTGAAAAGTGAGTGCAAAGTGCACTAAAGTTCCCCTAAGGACAAAGAAGTCGTGTTAGAGGAATAATGCAGGAAAGACACAAACCAACAATGCAACAACGATGGATTTCCAATCTTGGGTACCTGTGGAACAAGGGGACCAAGTCCAAAAGTCACAAGCAAGTCGGAGATGGGCAGATGCCCAGGAAATGCCAGCTGTGGGTGCAAAGAAGCTTCTACTGGACAGAAGAAGCTGAGGTTTCTGCAGGAATGAAAAGAGACTTCCCCTTTGGTGGACGGATCCCTCTCGCCGTGGAGAGTCGTGCAGAAGTGTTTTCCCGCCGAAAGAACGCCAACAAGCCTTGCTAGCTGCAAATCGTGCGGTTAGCGTTTTTGGATGCTGCTGTGGCCCAGGAGGGACCAGGAGGTCGCAAATTGGACCAGGAGATAGAGGGGACGTCGAGCAAGACAAGGAGCCCTCTTAGCAGCAGGTAGCACCCGGAGAAGTGCCAGAAACAGGCACTACGAGGATGCGTGAAACGGTGCTCACCCGAAGTTACACAAAGGAGTCCCACGTCGCCGGAGAACAACTTAGAAAGTCGTGCAATGCAGGTTAGAGTGCCGTGGACCCAGGCTTGACTGTGCACAAAGGATTTCCGCCGTAAGTGCACAGGGGCGGGAGTAGCTGCAAAAGTCACGGTTCCCAGCAATGCAGTCTAGCGAGGTGACGCAAGGACTTACCTCCACCAAACTTGGACTGAAGAGTCACTGGACTGTGGGAGTCACTTGGACAGAGTTGCTGGATTCGAGGGACCTCGCTCGTCGTGCTGAGAGGAGACCCAAGGGACCGGTAATGCAGCTTTTTGGTGCCTGCGGTTGCAGGGGGAAGATTCCGTCGACCCACGGGAGATTTCTTCGGAGCTTCTAGTGCAGAGAGGAGGCAGACTACCCCCACAGCATGCACCACCAGGAAAACAGTCGAGAAGGCAGCAGGATCAGCGTTACAGAGTTGCAGTAGTCATCTTTGCTACTATGTTGCAGGTTTGCAGGCTTCCAGCGCGGTCAGCAGTCGATTCCTTGGCAGAAGGTGAAGAGAGAGATGCAGAGGAACTCGGATGAGCTCTTGCATTCGTTATCTAAAGTTTCCCCAGAGACAGAGACCCTAAATAGCCAGAGAAGAGGGTTTGGCTACCTAGGAGAGAGGATAGGCTACTAACACCTGAAGGAGCCTATCAGAAGGAGTCTCTGATGTCACCTGGTGGCACTGGCCACTCAGAGCAGTCCAGTGTGCCAGCAGCACCTCTGTTTCCAAGATGGCAGAGGTCTGGAGCACACTGGAGGAGCTCTGGGCACCTCCCAGGGGAGGTGCAGGTCAGGGGAGTGGTCACTCCCCTTTCCTTTGTCCAGTTTCGCGCCAGAGCAGGGCTAAGGGGTCCCCTGAACCGGTGTAGACTGGCTTATGCAGAATTGGGGACATCTGTGCCCAACAAAGCATTTCCAGAGGCTGGGGGAGGCTACTCCTCCCCTGCCTTCACACCATTTTCCAAAGGGAGAGGGTGTAACACCCTCTCTCAGAGGAAGTCCTTTGTTCTGCCATCCTGGGCCAGGCCTGGCTGGACCCCAGGAGGGCAGATGCCTGTCTGAGGGGTTGGTAGCAGCTGCAGTGAAACCCCAGGAAAGGCAGTTTGGCAGTACCAGGGTCTGTGCTACAGACCACTGGGATCATGGGATTGTGCCAACTATGCCAGGATGGTATAGAGGGGGCAATTCCATGATCATAGACATGTTACATGGCCATATTCGGAGTTACCATTGTGAAGCTACATATAGGTAGTGACCTATATGTAGTGCACGCGTGTAATGGTGTCCCCGCACTCACAAAGTCCGGGGAATTGGCCCTGAACAATGTGGGGGCACCTTGGCTAGTGCCAGGGTGCCCTCACACTAAGTAACTTTGCACCTAACCTTTACCAGGTAAAGGTTAGACATATAGGTGACTTATAAGTTACTTAAGTGTAGTGTAAAATGGCTGTGAAATAACGTGGACGTTATTTCACTCAGGCTGCAGTGGCAGGCCTGTGTAAGAATTGTCAGAGCTCCCTATGGGTGGCAAAAGAAATGCTGCAGCCCATAGGGATCTCCTGGAACCCCAATACCCTGGGCACCTTAGTACCATATACTAGGGAATTATAAGGTTGTTCCAGTAAGCCAATGTAAATTGGTAAAATTGGTCACTAGCCTGTTAGTGACAATTTGAAAGAAATGAGAGAGCATAACCACTGAGGTTCTGATTAGCAGAGCCTCAGTGAGACAGTTAGTCACTACACAGGTAACACATTCAGGCACACTTATGAGCACTGGGGCCCTGGGTTACCAGGGTCCCAGTGACACATACAACTAAAACAACATATATACAGTGAAAAATGGGGGTAACATGCCAGGCAAGATGGTACTTTCCTACAGATAGGAAATATACTCAAGATATATATACACAATACCAAAAATATGCAGTATAGTCTTAGAAAACAGTGCAAACAATGTATAGTTACAAGAGGATGCAATGGGGACACATAGGGATAGGGTCAACACAAACCATATACTCTAAAAGTGGAATGCGAACCACGAATGGACCCCAAACCTATGTGACCTTGTAGAGGGTCGCTGGGACTATTAGAAAATAGTGAGAGTTAGAAAAATAACCCTCCCCAAGACCCTGAAAAGTGAGTGCAAAGTGCACTAAAGTTCCCCTAAGGACAAAGAAGTCGTGTTAGAGGAATAATGCAGGAAAGACACAAACCAACAATGCAACAACGATGGATTTCCAATCTTGGGTACCTGTGGAACAAGGGGACCAAGTCCAAAAGTCACAAGCAAGTCGGAGATGGGCAGATGCCCAGGAAATGCCAGCTGTGGGTGCAAAGAAGCTTCTACTGGACAGAAGAAGCTGAGGTTTCTGCAGGAATTAAAAGAGACTTCCCCTTTGGTGGACGGATCCCTCTCGCCGTGGAGAGTCGTGCAGAAGTGTTTTCCCGCCGAAAGAACGCCAACAAGCCTTGCTAGCTGCAAATTGTGCGGTTAGCGTTTTTGGATGCTGCTGTGGCCCAGGAGGGACCAGGAGGTCGCAAATTGGACCAGGAGATAGAGGGGACGTCGAGCAAGACAAGGAGCCCTCTTAGCAGCAGGTAGCACCCGGAGAAGTGCCAGAAACAGGCACTACGAGGATGCGTGAAACGGTGCTCACCCGAAGTTACACAAAGGAGTCCCACGTCGCCGGAGAACAACTTAGAAAGTCGTGCAATGCAGGTTAGAGTGCCGTGGACCCAGGCTTGGCTGTGCACAAAGGATTTCCGCCGTAAGTGCACAGGGGCGGGAGTAGCTGCAAAAGTCACGGTTCCCAGCAATGCAGTCTAGCGAGGTGAGGCAAGGACTTACCTCCACCAAACTTGGACTGAAGAGTCACTGGACTGTGGGAGTCACTTGGACAGAGTTGCTGGATTCGAGGGACCTCGCTCGTCGTGCTGAGAGGAGACCCAAGGGACCGGTAATGCAGCTTTTTGGTGCCTGCGGTTGCAGGGGGAAGATTCCGTCGACCCACGGGAGATTTCTTCGGAGCTTCTAGTGCAGAGAGGAGGCAGACTACCCCCACAGCATGCACCACCAGGAAAACAGTCGAGAAGGCAGCAGGATCAGCGTTACAGAGTTGCAGTAGTCATCTTTGCTACTATGTTGCAGGTTTGCAGGCTTCCAGCGCGGTCAGCAGTCGATTCCTTGGCAGAAGGTGAAGAGAGAGATGCAGAGGAACTCGGATGAGCTCTTGCATTCGTTATCTAAAGTTTCCCCAGAGACAGAGACCCTAAATAGCCAGAGAAGAGGGTTTGGCTACCTAGGAGAGAGGATAGGCTACTAACACCTGAAGGAGCCTATCAGAAGGAGTCTCTGATGTCACCTGGTGGCACTGGCCACTCAGAGCAGTCCAGTGTGCCAGCAGCACCTCTGTTTCCAAGATGGCAGAGGTCTGGAGCACACTGGAGGAGCTCTGGGCACCTCCCAGGGGAGGTGCAGGTCAGGGGAGTGGTCACTCCCCTTTCCTTTGTCCAGTTTCGCGCCAGAGCAGGGCTAAGGGGTCCCCTGAACCGGTGTAGACTGGCTTATGCAGAATTGGGGACATCTGTGCCCAACAAAGCATTTCCAGAGGCTGGGGGAGGCTACTCCTCCCCTGCCTTCACACCATTTTCCAAAGGGAGAGGGTGTAACACCCTCTCTCAGAGGAAGTCCTTTGTTCTGCCATCCTGGGCCAGGCCTGGCTGGACCCCAGGAGGGCAGATGCCTGTCTGAGGGGTTGGCAGCAGCTGCAGTGAAACCCCAGGAAAGGCAGTTTGGCAGTACCAGGGTCTGTGCTACAGACCACTGGGATCATGGGATTGTGCCAACTATGCCAGGATGGTATAGAGGGGGCAATTCCATGATCATAGACATGTTACATGGCCATATTCGGAGTTACCATTGTGAAGCTACATATAGGTAGTGACCTATATGTAGTGCACGCGTGTAATGGTGTCCCCGCACTCACAAAGTCCGGGGAATTGGCCCTGAACAATGTGGGGGCACCTTGGCTAGTGCCAGGGTGCCCTCACACTAAGTAACTTTGCACCTAACCTTTACCAGGTAAAGGTTAGACATATAGGTGACTTATAAGTTACTTAAGTGTAGTGTAAAATGGCTGTGAAATAACGTGGACGTCATTTCACTCAGGCTGCAGTGGCAGGCCTGTGTAAGAATTGTCAGAGCTCCCTATGGGTGGCAAAAGAAATGCTGCAGCCCATAGGGATCTCCTGGAACCCCAATACCCTGGGCACCTTAGTACCATATACTAGGGAATTATAAGGTTGTTCCAGTAAGCCAATGTAAATTGGTAAAATTGGTCACTAGCCTGTTAGTGACAATTTGAAAGAAATGAGAGAGCATAACCACTGAGGTTCTGATTAGCAGAGCCTCAGTGAGACAGTTAGTCACTACACAGGTAACACATTCAGGCACACTTATGAGCACTGGGGCCCTGGGTTACCAGGGTCCCAGTGACACATACAACTAAAACAACATATATACAGTGAAAAATGGGGGTAACATGCCAGGCAAGATGGTACTTTCCTACAGATAGGAAATATACTCAAGATATATATACACAATACCAAAAATATGCAGTATAGTCTTAGAAAACAGTGCAAACAATGTATAGTTACAAGAGGATGCAATGGGGACACATAGGGATAGGGTCAACACAAACCATATACTCTAAAAGTGGAATGCGAACCACGAATGGACCCCAAACCTATGTGACCTTGTAGAGGGTCGCTGGGACTATTAGAAAATAGTGAGAGTTAGAAAAATAACCCTCCCCAAGACCCTGAAAAGTGAGTGCAAAGTGCACTAAAGTTCCCCTAAGGACAAAGAAGTCGTGTTAGAGGAATAATGCAGGAAAGACACAAACCAACAATGCAACAACGATGGATTTCCAATCTTGGGTACCTGTGGAACAAGGGGACCAAGTCCAAAAGTCACAAGCAAGTCGGAGATGGGCAGATGCCCAGGAAATGCCAGCTGTGGGTGCAAAGAAGCTTCTACTGGACAGAAGAAGCTGAGGTTTCTGCAGGAACGAAAAGAGACTTCCCCTTTGGTGGACGGATCCCTCTCGCCGTGGAGAGTCGTGCAGAAGTGTTTTCCCGCCGAAAGAACGCCAACAAGCCTTGCTAGCTGCAAATCGTGCGGTTAGCGTTTTTGGATGCTGCTGTGGCCCAGGAGGGACCAGGAGGTCGCAAATTGGACCAGGAGATAGAGGGGACGTCGAGCAAGACAAGGAGCCCTCTTAGCAGCAGGTAGCACCCGGAGAAGTGCCAGAAACAGGCACTACGAGGATGCGTGAAACGGTGCTCACCCGAAGTTACACAAAGGAGTCCCACGTCGCCGGAGACCAACTTAGAAAGTCGTGCAATGCAAGTTAGAGTGCCGTGGACCCAGGCTTGGCTGTGCACAAAGGATTTCCGCCGTAAGTGCACAGGGGCGGGAGTAGCTGCAAAAGTCACGGTTCCCAGCAATGCAGTCTAGCGAGGTGAGGCAAGGACTTACCTCCACCAAACTTGGACTGAAGAGTCACTGGACTGTGGGAGTCACTTGGACAGAGTTGCTGGATTCGAGGGACCTCGCTCGTCGTGCTGAGAGGAGACCCAAGGGACCGGTAATGCAGCTTTTTGGTGCCTGCGGTTGCAGGGGGAAGATTCCGTCGACCCACGGGAGATTTCTTCGGAGCTTCTAGTGCAGAGAGGAGGCAGACTACCCCCACAGCATGCACCACCAGGAAAACAGTCGAGAAGGCAGCAGGATCAGCGTTACAGAGTTGCAGTAGTCATCTTTGCTACTATGTTGCAGGTTTGCAGGCTTCCAGCGCGGTCAGCAGTCGATTCCTTGGCAGAAGGTGAAGAGAGAGATGCAGAGGAACTCGGATGAGCTCTTGCATTCGTTATCTAAAGTTTCCCCAGAGACAGAGACCCTAAATAGCCAGAGAAGAGGGTTTGGCTACCTAGGAGAGAGGATAGGCTACTAACACCTGAAGGAGCCTATCAGAAGGAGTCTCTGATGTCACCTGGTGGCACTGGCCACTCAGAGCAGTCCAGTGTGCCAGCAGCACCTCTGTTTCCAAGATGGCAGAGGTCTGGAGCACACTGGAGGAGCTCTGGGCACCTCCCAGGGGAGGTGCAGGTCAGGGGAGTGGTCACTCCCCTTTCCTTTGTCCAGTTTCGCGCCAGAGCAGGGCTAAGGGGTCCCCTGAACCGGTGTAGACTGGCTTATGCAGAATTGGGGACATCTGTGCCCAACAAAGCATTTCCAGAGGCTGGGGGAGGCTACTCCTCCCCTGCCTTCACACCATTTTCCAAAGGGAGAGGGTGTAACACCCTCTCTCAGAGGAAGTCCTTTGTTCTGCCATCCTGGGCCAGGCCTGGCTGGACCCCAGGAGGGCAGATGCCTGTCTGAGGGGTTGGCAGCAGCTGCAGTGAAACCCCAGGAAAGGCAGTTTGGCAGTACCAGGGTCTGTGCTACAGACCACTGGGATCATGGGATTGTGCCAACTATGCCAGGATGGTATAGAGGGGGCAATTCCATGATCATAGACATGTTACATGGCCATATTCGGAGTTACCATTGTGAAGCTACATATAGGTAGTGACCTATATGTAGTGCACGCGTGTAATGGTGTCCCCGCACTCACAAAGTCCGGGGAATTGGCCCTGAACAATGTGGGGGCACCTTGGCTAGTGCCAGGGTGCCCTCACACTAAGTAACTTTGCACCTAACCTTTACCAGGTAAAGGTTAGACATATAGGTGACTTATAAGTTACTTAAGTGTAGTGTAAAATGGCTGTGAAATAACGTGGACGTCATTTCACTCAGGCTGCAGTGGCAGGCCTGTGTAAGAATTGTCAGAGCTCCCTATGGGTGGCAAAAGAAATGCTGCAGCCCATAGGGATCTCCTGGAACCCCAATACCCTGGGCACCTTAGTACCATATTCTAGGGAATTATAAGGGTGTTCCAGTAAGCCAATGTAAATTGGTAAAATTGGTCACTAGCCTGTTAGTGACAATTTGAAAGAAATGAGAGAGCATAACCACTGAGGTTCTGATTAGCAGAGCCTCAGTGAGACAGTTAGTCACTACACAGGTAACACATTCAGGCACACTTATGAGCACTGGGGCCCTGGTGAACAGGGTCCCAGTGACACATACAACTAAAACAACATATATACAGTGAACAATGGGGGTAACATGCTAGGCAAGATGGTACTTTCCTACAGTAGTGGCATGCTGCATGTTGCACAACCTGGCCCTCAGACTCCATGTACCTTTTCTGCAGGAGGAGGAGACTGGAGATGCCTCTGTGGCAGCAGTGGACCCTGAGGACAGTGAGGATGAGGATGTGGACAACAGAACATTGGTGATACGTCAGTACTTTCAATGACACACTGGTGAGACAGAGCTACTTCACATTTCTATGACTATTGGTGTATTCTGTGTGGCATTGGCAGGCTGGGATTACCCACTTCTTTCCCCTCCTTACTGTTACCTATGGAAATTCATTTTACAGATGTTGGTGATATGAGAACATTGTCCTGATGTGATCACAACAGCCAGGAACAGATCATGAATTCTATGCTCATACTATGTACAGTTCATTTGCACTGATTGCAGCTGTTTCAATCAATACATGAAATACTAGTAGTCGAGTTTTATCCAAGGGTGTTTATTGTTGCACTAATATATAGAGGGGAAAGTGCAATGGAATGGGGTGATGATGGAGAAAAGTCCAGGGTATTGTTTCAATCTGTTTGTAACACAGGTGCAGTGTCCATGGGGACATAAGAAGGGGAGCAATGGCAGTTCAAGGTGGACAAGGTGACTGAGTGGGACACAAGGGGGACAATCAGAAGAGTCACATTTCCTGACGGTGGTCTTGGCAAGTGTCTCTGGCTTCTCTCTGGTTCACAGGGAACGTTTGAGGGGTGGTTCACCTTCTACAGGGAGAGGGGTGGGGATGGCCTGTGGGTCCTCTGGGTCCTGTGGCAGGGCCTCCTAGCCACTAGCAGCAGTGAACGTGGAGGGCTGTTCTGATGACTGGCTAGTAGTAGGGGCCAATTGGTGTGCTATTGCCTCCATCATGAAGTTGGCCATGTCTGCCAGCACCCCAGCTATGGAGATCACAGTGTTGTTAATGGCCTGCAAGTTTTCCCTGATCCCCTGATACTGTCCCTCCTGCAGCCACCTGTTCTCATGCACATTGTCTAGGATCTGTCCCATCATGTCCTGGGAATGTTGGTAGGCTCTGAGGATCTCTGAGAGTGCCTCCCGGAGAGTCGGTTCTCTGCTCCTGTCCTCCCCCTGGCACACAGCAGTCCTCCCAGTGTCCCTGTTTGCTTGTGCCTCTGTCTCCAGAACTGTGTGCCCACTGCAACTGACCCCAGGTCCCTGATTGTCTTGTGGGCAAGGTGTGGCCTGGGGTCCCTGTACTGGTGGGCACACTGCTGATTGACGTGTCCTGTGGACAGAGGTGTGGGTAAGCTGGGTGGGTGCTGTGTTGTTGGTTACTGATGGGGGAGGCTCTGTGGTGGTCTGTGACTAGGATTGGGTGACCAGCTGTCCAGTGGTCTCTGATGGGCCAGTTAGGTCATCCAGATCCAGAAGTCCAGAGTTACTGTCATACTATGGGCTTCTTCTGCTGGGGGACTGGATAGTCGTAGCACCTCCTCTTCAGTGACATTGGCTGGTGTACCTGTGGGGATGTAAACGATGTATTATGCTTCAAGTGTATGACATTTGTACTTTGATAATTTCCCCTCTATGGTTGTTGTTACCCTGCCAGCTCGTGCTTGTGTACTTTGGTGTATTGTACATGTGTTAGTTTCCCTATGCTGTGCTTGCTTTAGTGATGAGTGTCCATGAAGGGCTGGGAGAGGTATCCCTCTGGATTCAGTATTGCCAGTACCTGCTCCTCCCATGCTATGAGTTGTGGGGGAGGAGGTGGGGGTCCACTGCTAGTCCTCTTTATGGCGAGCTGGTGTCTTGCTGCTATAGACCGTACCTTCCCCCGTAGGTCATTCCATCTCTTCCTAATGTCATCCCTTGTTTTTGGGGGCTGTCCCACGGCGTTGACCCTGTCCACGATTCTCTGCCATAGCTCCATCTTCCTTGTTATTGATATTTGCTGCACCTGTGCTCCAAAGAGCTGTGGCTCTACCTTGACGATTTCCTCCACCATGACCCTTAACTCCTCCTCAGTAAAACAGAGGTGCTTTTGTGGTGCCATGGGTGTTGTGTGATGTGTGTTGGTGAGAGTGTATTGAGTAATGTGGTGGGGTGTGTTATGCGGAGTGCATGAGGGATGTATGGGTGTGAGTAGCGTGTGTGTCTAGTTGTCTCTGTGCTCTTCTTCTCAGTCTCCTGGTGGCAATTGTTGTACGTAAGGGGTTGTGGGTAATGTAGGTGCGTGTTTCATATTGGTGTGGGTGTATGGGTGTGGTGGGTGTATGGTTGTCAGGTGTGTTTTTTTGGTATTCTCCAATGTAGTGTTGTTTTTTATGTGGGTGTCCATTCTCAGCACGGCGGTATGTACAGCCAATGGTTTACCGCAGTTGAATGTCTGCCATGGTCATTCGTGGGTCATAATGTGATGGAAGTTATTCTGTTGGCGTAATTGTGTGGGTTTTGGGACCACCACTTTATCACTGACCTTTGGTCTGGAGGATTTGTGTATGTGGCTGTATTCTTTCAGATTGGTGTGTGTGTGTCATAATATGCTGAAAGGATATTCACCAGCGTGGCGGTAAGTTGGTGGCCGTCAGCGCAACGGTAAGCGAGACCACCAATGTCATAATGAGGGCCTAAGTGATGGACAGAGGGTGGAATGCCTTACCAAACCAACCATGTGCAAATCCATCTTGGTACTGGCACAAAAGCACAGACCACTCTGAAAGTTGAACTCTAACATGATCAGCAAGATGCTATTTGAATCCTCTGGCACAGTGAGCTTAACATACTCTTCATATCTACAAGGACTCAAAAATAATTCAAAACCATGATGAGTAGTGTTAGACTTGGCATCCTCGGTGTGGTCTCCCCTAACTTTTTGTCTATGTTTCCCAGGTTGCTGATGTGTGCTGGACTCTGTTTTTGCTGTTTTTGATACTCTTGGCACTTCACCAGTGCTAAAGTGCAAGTGCTCCTATCTAAAATGTATGTGTAATTGGCTTATCCATGACTGGCATATTTGATTTACTAGTATGTCCCTAATAAATTGTACTAGAGGTTCCCAGGGCTTGTAAATCAAATGCTGCAAGTGGGCCTGTAGCACTGGTTGTGCCACCCACAGAGGTAGCCTTGTAAACATCGCTCAGACCTGCCACTGCAGTGTCTGTGTGTGCAGTTTTAAACTTCCAATTTGCCTTGGCAAGTGTACGCACTTGCCAGGCCTAAAACTTCCCTTTTTATACATGTAAGGCATCCCTAAGGTAGGCCCTGGGTAGGCCCATGGGCAGGGTGAAATGTATGTTAAAGGTGGGACATGTACTGACGTGTGTTACGTGTCCTAACAGTGAAATGCTGCTAAATTCTGTTCTATCTCTCTCATAGGTTAACATGGGGGCTGTCTTTAAATATTTTTAAAGTGCAGATTCCCTTTGATAGCAGATCAAAATGTGGAGTTTGGGGTCTCTGAACTCAGAATTTAAAAATATATATTTTAGTGAAGTTGGTGTTTAGATTGTAAGTTTGAAAATGCTACTTTTAGAAAGTAGGCATTTTCTTGCTTAAACCATTCTGTGACTCTCTCTGTTTGCAGATGACCTGTCTGGTTCAGTTTGACAGTTGGGCTCTAGACAGTGAGACAAATGGAGATGGGGTGTAGCCTGCATATCCTGATGAGCCATCTGTGCAAGAGTGGAGGGAGGAGTGGTCACTTGCACCTGAAAGGGCTGTACCTGTCCTCTCACAATGCAGTCTCCAACCCCCTGGTGTGTCTGGGGCCTAGCCTGGACAAGGCAGGAGCTTGTGAACAACAGAGACTTTCATTTGAAGTAGGCCTACTTCAAAGGCAAAAATGGCAGAAATGGGACCCAAAACCTCTGAAAATTAGATCACTTCTGGAACCAAGAGGAACCTCTGCCAAGGAGAAGAGCTGAAGAGCTGAGGAGAAGTGCTGCTCCTGCCTGTGACTGTGCTTTGTTGGGCTATCCTGCAGTTGCTGATTCTGCCTGTGAAAGGGGTCAAAGACTGGACTTTGTTGTGCATTCCTGCTTGTGAAGATTCTCCAAGGGCTTGAACTGAGCTTGTCTCCTGTTTTGAAGTCTCAGGGTCATCAAAGACTTCCTCTGCTAACATCTGGACCTCTGTTAGGACTCCTGCCCTGCCAAGTGATGTACTATCCAGTCCCTGTGCCCTTGAAAGGTGAAGCTGGCAGACAATAGCTTAAAATCGCGTGTGGGGAAATTTTAGATGCACCATCTGCAACACGGCTGATAAACGACACGCTGACGGCTTTGTGGATGAAATAGATGCTCCACCTGCATCAAGGCTGGGAGATTGATGCATCGTGGCTAGAGAAACAACGTGCAACACCAGCTTGCAGCTGCTGATAATGGCACAAACCCCATGCAGCGTGGTTGTCTAATACGTGCAACAGGATTTTCCACGCATTGTCCCTGGGCATCAAAGTCAACCCGATTCTGCATGGATCCGAGGTGCCCAGTCCGGAAATCGACGCATCGCTCTCTTGCGAGGTAGAAAAAGGATGCATCACCAACCTGACCAGAGAAGAAGCAATGCACGGCCTCCCTTGCGAGGAAGGAATCTATGCATTGCTGCCTTTTCTGACGCACGTTCACCTGTGCGGCTTTATTCTTGTAAGCTAACCAGGTTCTTTGTGCAAAATCATCATTTACATTGTTTTCTATGGGTTAAGACTCTTATTCTTTTGAAAATTCATATTTTAACTTGTGTATGTTGGACGTTTGTTGTTTTGGTCTTGTTTGATTTAGATAAATATTACCTATTTTTCTAAACTGGTGTGGTGCCAATTTTGTAGTGTTTTCACTGAATTACTGTGTGTGCTGGTAAAAATACTTTACACATTGCTTCTGAGATAAGCCTGACTGCATGTGCCAAGCTACCAAGGGGCTAAGCAGGGGTTATCTAAGTGTTTTTCTCCATTGCCCTGACAAGAGTGAGGGACCTTGCTTGAAAAGGGGGTACCCTGACTGTCGTCTAAAGGCCCGGATTGTAACAAGTAGAATTATTAAATTATTCCCAGTTAGTGGTATACAACATGTACCTCTTCAGAGGAGTGTCCAAGAGCTACAAAAACATAAATGGCTTGCTAGCCAGCATCCCCACTGAATGGAAACGCAAGCAACTCCTGCCTTTTGTGCTTTTTTAGACTACACAGGGAGGCACCGTGTGGGTCATATGTCTGAGTAGACTCTGAATTGAAGCCTGGCTGTAAAACTCCTACTTATGGAGAACAAAAGGAAATGGATTTAATACTTGGCTTAATCTCAGCCATTGGTAATCACTTAGCCACACCATAGTTCATCATTGTCTAGTTTGTCTGTACTATCACAAATGGGTACCAATGAAAGGCCTAACAGTCTGGCACCCACCCAAACAGGGCAGTCCAAGTGAAACCTCTAGGTCATATTTCCTTTCAATAAGAGCACCCGCATCCCAATACCAGGAATACCCTTGCTGAGTATCAATATTGAGATGCAGCTTGAGGCTTATGGCACAACAAATGAAAAAAAAAAACAGTTTCCATCCAAATCCCTCCACAATATAGTTGCTCACTGAGCTAGGGCAAAAAATTATTGGTAGAATGTGTTGATTGTTCTCAACCACTTATAATCAGGGACCTTATGAACCCTTTCAGACAGGAGGTTGCCTAACATTTTTCGTAGGACTAAGGTTGAGTTGTATAAAGTTGTTTTTTTGTGCAATGGCACAGACAATTAAAAGTGATGGACTTGAGTGCAGCCCAGAGTGATTACCAGTAGCTGAGCTTAATTAGAGCATTTCACAATTCTTTTATAAGCTGTCCTTGATCTTTTTGTACCCATCCCAGTTTTACTGTTCTGCTGGCACCCACCACCCTCCCTTCTGCATGATGTTCAGCAGGGGCAGAGTGCCATGTAACACAATTACGGTCCCTTTTATCCTACCTGGCTACATAACGATCCAGCACTCACATTTTTTGCATGTGACCTGGATGGGTAGCTTAATTAAGGTCCAATAGGTAATTTGTGTGTCCCTTTATTCGTTTGGGCTCACACCTTGTTTGCCATTGAGTCTAGTCTGGATCCTGCCGAAGGCTACACAGAGTTAATGTAACATGGGAGGCAAACAAATGAGAAGCTTGTGTAGGTCCCTGATATCACTTTGTCCTGATGAAACCCCAATATCCCTAATAGGACTGAAACACTGTTGACAGTAAAACAGCAAACAAACTTGCTGACAGTCAGGATTGTGTCCGACTATAGGCATTTGGTTGCACAGAACATTAAATTAACTCTTTGTTGCATGTTTGTTGAACACACAATTATTACCTCATAACTGCTGTGTATTACTCCTTTGTTTGTGGTTTACATTAAGATTGGGATTGGGATTTTGGTTCCAGTCACCACAGGGGCATCTTCTTCCACCGGAGATAAAAAGGAGGCTATGTCATTGATGTACACTCGGGACACTCTGCACACCCTTTTGAACTTCTAATGATGTTACAGTAAATGCAAAATAATATATTTAATAATTGTATAAAATACACTTGTTTCAAGGGCAAAATAACTGTGTGGGTTATAACATACCTATGTGTGTGTGTGTGTGCATGTGTGTGCTCATCTACTGCCAACAGTGACTTCACTGTAGAACCTTCACATTTTCCACATGGCACCCGGGAACTCCGGAACTGGGATAAGGAACAATAAGCTATAATAAGACCTCAGGGTGCAAAGTGCAACAGAGTAGTTGCAAGCACCCAAGCGCCTGCCAGTAGGCACTAGCCAGGTCTTACTAGGGCAAGCATAAGCTTGACAGGCAAAAAGGACATGTGCAACACTCTCTGCTGAAGAGGATAGGGAAAGCCTCATTAGCCCCACCTGTCCACTTAGGTGTACAGGATCTCAGTGGAAGAGGGCCACTCTAAACTGGAAGAATAACTTCCTGTCATTGGAAACAGTCACTTAGTACCAATACATCTCACTCTTACTTGTGGATTTAAACTCAAGGAACTCAATAGCCAGTTAAGAGGACTATCTTTTGATGGTTGCTTGCTGTCATGGCTGCCCAGTACACTGACTTCATGTTATGTACAGACGGGAAACTGGTAGTTGCAGGATGTGCCCACAAATTTTATGACCCCAAGGGCCAGAGCGATGCTCCAATATTCCCTTATCAGGAGACTTTATGAGATCTATCATTAACCCATTATATAATGAAAGGCTTTTGCATAATGTATAAGTTCCGGAACAGTCCACAAACTGTGCCAATACAAAAGAGGATGCAACATGACTTTGTCAGCCAGACTACTTACACCCATGTCCACACATAATGGATGCAACAGGGCACTGGGGGAAGAGCAGCTAAATCATGTAAGAATTTTGTTTCAGTGGTGATAAGCAACTCAATATTAGAAAAGACCCATATCTCCACTCCATACAGAATAGACCACAAAATCTTGGCCTCATATATGCGAAGTGCAGCTTTAATAGATTTACTATATGAGGCACTATATTCTTTGTATAGTGCCATCAAAAGTTATTTGAGTTTAAGAGCAGCTTTGCTAACATGGGATTTCCAAAGAATGCACTGACTAAACAAAACCACAAAATAATTGAAAGAATCAACCAACTCAAGCCCCCTTTTCCCCTGACCAATCTTCTTCCTAAGTGTTTTGTGGAGATTAAATTACATCAACTTGGTTTTGGAGTGCGGTTCTCCAGACCGCAAGCAAGACAAAACTCCTCAAAGCAATGTAAAAGCTTCTGCAGCCCACTCGGGGTCCTAGAGATCAGCAACGCGTCATCGCCAAACATTAAGATTGGGATTTTGGTTCCAGTCACCACAGGGGCATCTTCTTCCACCGGAGATAAAAAGGAGGCTATGTCATTGATGTACAAAGAAAAAAGCGTACAGGCCAGGTTGCACCCCAGGCGTATGCCTCTACATACTGGTATCTTGCCAGTCAACTCATCCTGATTCCCCCACCTAATACGAGCAAAATTACTCTCATGGAGATGTATCAGCAAAGACAAATGATTCTGAAGCATTTTCATTTCAGCCAAGACCTGCTATAAAGTTGATTGTGGGACCAGATCAAAGGCACATCTAAAAGCAACAAATGCAATGTAGAGATTGCCCTTGCCAATAGTAACAATGAGCCAGTATATCAATAAAAAGCAATAGGCCTGATCGATAGTTGACATTTGTTGTCCGAAAGCCTGCTTGAAAAGGGCTAACATGCCCACCTCACACATTCACTCCTGAAACTTGGAGAGGACACAGCGGCAAAATAACTTTTGGACCCAATCAATTAGGCTTATTGGCCTGTAGTTATTAGGATGCGATCTGTTGCCTTTTTTATGAATAGATACTACAATGGCACCTTTCCATTTTTCAGGGATTGGAGCCCCACTGGCAATGGCATTAGCAGTGGACCCCTTGCTGTAGCTAGTAAGGCTTCACCTACATCCTGAGTATCAAATAAGGGAAGGAAGGAAGTGAGACTAATAGTTCTTCGTTAGCATTACACAGGAGTACTTGTTATACCAGCTGAATTTAGATTGCTATAATGCTCAGTCCACATTGAAAGGGCAACATTGTTATCCAGCTTCAGTAGTACTGTGGCACTATTGCAAGATAATAACTGCCCAAATAGGGTAAAATCTCTAGCTGTACAAACATCATTTAAGGCATTCCATCTTTGGTCCTCCCAGTATTTTTAAGCATGGTTAATTGCCATTCTATAGGCTTTCCTGGCTGGGTGAACTAAGGTCATATCTCTGGCTTTAATTGTTTGGCTACATGGAGCTGAACTTTGCGACAGTTGTTGTAAAACCAAACCCTGGTCTTAAGAGTGCTGACCTTTTTTCTAATGCTTGGGACAATAAAATGCCCTACCATATGTTAAAATAACACTGCATGAATGGAAATCAAATCTGCAGGGCCAGCATAGACTCCATCCTCCATCCCTGCCAGGACATCATTAAGGTCTGCTGCAAGTGATGCTAAAATGTCAGGTTTATTTACCATTAGATTCTACTTTAAGTGGTTGTTTTTAAAGGATAGTTTGACAACCCTTGTGGAAAGTTGAGAGGTAGAAAGTGTAGCAAAAAAGAACCTGCATAAGCATGGAAACAGGTTTATGATCTTTTCCAGTCCTTTCAAGGATGCTTATAACAATCAATGAGGACCAAAGCCTCATGTTGACTAAAAAATTGTACATTCTGCTAGAATGGAAAGGTTTATTGAAAGTATGGGCCCCTACACGATCAGACTTTGTGCAGCAGTTAGCAGCCCTAAGCCCAAACTCCACTGTAAGTGCCTTTAACTGAAGGACCACTTGTGACCACTTATGTATTGGCAGAATATCTAATTAGGGTATGTAGGAGGCTGACTCAGTTTATGGTGTACACCTATGGTGTGGCACTCCATATTGAGCCCAGTCAACCCTTAATATTTTGGTGACTAGAAATCCAAAGCTCTCTAGGGGTAGCTGTGGAGACCAGCACAGGCTTATCAAGGTGGAGTGTAAAGCACTTACAATACTACAGTAGTCAGTCAACAACTGTTACACAAGAAAGAACCACACCATGGGCATTTTTAAGATCCCCTACCACCACCGGAGCATCACTTTTCCTGACGCTCCAATGGCCCAGTGCCCTGTGTCATATTTACAAGGTGGTGTTAAGCCACTTTCTGTGGCTCATTGCCACCTTGTGAATACAGCCCCTTCACACGCAGCACTTTGGATGGAAGGGTGTTGCTGTGGGCGTGCCATTGCATTTTGAGCTGCCTCAGATTTACAAGATTGCGGTGGTGTTAGAGTGGCACAACAAAGAGAAATGCTCCTCATTATTTGCTCTTTCTATGTGTGCTGCATTCTGCAGCACACACAGAAAGAACAAATCACCATTTAAGATTGTTTTTGTGCAGGAAGGTGTTACTTCCTGCACAAAAACAATCTCCCCCTCAATGCAGCCATCCTTGCACAATTGTGTAAGGGTTACTGCATTAGCGCACTGCAGCAAATTCAGCCCCTGCGCAGGGGGAAACACGGGGATCCCTGCATTGTGAAAATGACTGTGCGCGACGCTGCCAAATTCTGCACAGAGACGTGCACCTTCATTTTCCCTTAAATCGGTCTCCAAGTTTTACAAAAGTAAATTATTCTTTATTATAACACTAAGACTATACTAACATTTGTATATCTCCAATTGGAGATATCTACAGACAAAATGTATACTCAGAAACAAACAGGAATAGCAGAGAAATACATGGGGCCCTAAGCATGGGGGCAAATCACATATTAAGAAAGTGGTATATGAATGGAAGTGCCCAGCCAAGGTAAGTGTGTTAGAATCCCAGGGGCTGCGGGAGGACAAAATTACCAGAGATAAGTACAAGAGATCCCACAGGTTCCCAGGTGCAGAGTTGCTATCGAGCTGGGCGTCCCATAGGCTAGCACTGGACTGTCGCAGTTGGATTTTTATGGATTCAGGACCCTCCCCAGTGCACCCAGAGGAAACCAGTTAGCACAAAGAAGGTTGGATAGTAACCCCACCCATAGATACCTGGAAGATTGCAGTACCTACACAGGGAGCCCAGTGTCAACACCAGAACTATTGGCATAAAAAAATGCAAAAAAACATCACTTTCAAAATAACATGATTCATGCATTGTGCTGATATTGTTGTATTTTACCCTTTTGCATTGCAGAGTTCAATCCTAAACACGTATTCTTAATATGTTTACAAATACTGTTTCTTTGCAAGGTATTGCTACAGGTTTTCAGAGTGGGTTAGGGTGTGGACTCTTTCCAGGGCCTTCCAGAGACTTTCCCTGCAACATGTCTGGGCGTGGTTCTGGGCTGGGCCAAGACTCTATATAAGGAGAGTCAGCCCAACTTCCAGTGCTCACTATTCAGAGGTTCCAGTGCAGAAGAGCGGCTATTTCCAGAACTTCAGTTCCAGTGGCTTTTTTGATCTCCCAGTTCTGCTTTGAGATCTTCATTGGTGCATCTTGTTCCTGGGTGGTAAGACGGTAGTTGGGTTTATTCCCAATACCGTTTATTTTATCTAGAATTATCTCATTCAAAGATCTGATCGTTTATTTATGTTAACAATTTGTTTTAAGGTCATAGTCATAAAAAGTGCACTCGAGTATTTTTGTTAAAGTGTGTACATGAATGTTTATGAATCGGCAAGAAGCGCGATTCGTTTATAGTTTTGAAACTCATGTTATATTGCGCGCCAGCGTTTATTGATATACGCGTTGAGGTTTACAAATCAGCAGGAGGCGCGATTCGTTTGAAAAGCTTTGAAATCTTGAGTTGCACTGCGCGCTGGCATTTATTGACACATACATGATTGATCACGAATCAGCAAGAGGCGCGGTTCGTTTATGAAGCTTTAAAAGCTTGTGGTACATTGTGTGTTACTATTTATTGACATTTAAAAGAAGGTTTTGAAGTGGCACGATGTATAATTCAATTTAAAATAATTTCAAAACCTGTCGCTATTTATTGTGCAACCATTTCTTGACTTTGCATGGTGGCATTCGAGTCAGCAGGACATGCAATTTTTTACTAGAGTTTATTTATGATGTGAACTGCATATTACCATTCCAGGATAATTGCTTGGTACAATTCGAGTTGACGAGTATGGGAAATATTTCTTGGACTATTGAACCCATTGAAAAATATTTCTTCTCTAGTGTTTTAAGAGTGTAATCTGTGTTGAAAACATTTCAAGGAAAATATATATAGGATCAGAAGTTCTAGATGCAATATTATATGCTCCTATTATGCATATTCTTGTTATTCTAATTCATGCTTGAATAAGAAAAGTTTTATTTCAAATTAATCTTGATTCCATTACAGGTATCTGATCATCACAAAATCTGTTCATTTTTAAAACTGCAATTCAAGATTGATCATATTTTCAGAAAGACCATGTTTATTAATTTTTACTTCAGGTTATATTGTGTGTTCTAACCTTTTTTCCCATTAAAGGTCTCCTTCCCAGCAGTACCCTTCCTAATCCCCTCTTCCCCTCTTGAACTCTCACAGTCTCTGTGAATTGTCTATCAGAGTCTTGGAGTTGTTCATTAGAGGACGTGTTGGGAACGTGCGCAAACCCCGAGGATCTGATGACTCTGACAGAATAGTGAGCCCACAAATTATTATCCTCCTGGTTTGTGTATGTTCTCAGCATGGCCACGCTAGACGAGTTAGTTAAGGCTATCACCCAGCTCCAAGCAGAGGTGGTATCATCCAAAGAATTGACAACCAGCTTAGCAGAGAGAGTGAGTCAGTTGCAAGATAAAGTAGAGAAGAAGGAGCAAAGTCCCATAGGGGTGTTTTGGCCAGGTACTTCTTCTCAGGCTTCTGGAAGTAGTCCAATTTCCCTAAATGTTCCTGCTGCTATTCCTTTAGCTCCCCCAGAACGTTTCTCAGGTGACCCATTGAAAGCGCAATCTTTCCTGGTTCAAGTGGAACTACACTTCACCTGCAGACCAAATACCTTTCCCGATGCCCAGTCCAAAGTAGCTTTCTTGTTATCATATCTGACTGGAGATGCAGCTACTTGGTCAATTCCTCTTGTGCGTAAAAATAGTCCCTTGTTGTATAATTGGAGAAATTTTGTTTGTGAATTTGAGAGAGTTTTTGATCGTAGAACTGTAACACAGTCAGCAGATCATGAATTATTAAACTTACGCCAAGGAAATCAAGACCTAGGCCCTCATTCCAACCCTGGCGGTCGGTGTTAAAGCCGCGACCATACCGCCGACAGGCTGGCGGTCCAAAAAATGGAATTCTGACCCTGGCGGTTACCGCCAACAGAGACCGCCGCTTCAACACTCCGACCGCCACGGCGGTACAAACAAACAGCCTGGCGGTCCCCGCCAACAGCCCGGCGGGAGACAATGTACCGCCTACCCGATAACGACCCACCAATCCGCCACCTTTTCCGGGGCGGGAGCCCCGCCGATAAAAACACGGCGGAAACAGACTACGAACGGGAAAACGCTCACCTCCACATACTCCACGCGAGATTCCGGCAGTATGGAACCCGAGTTACAGGTCATCCCCGCACTCCTATACCTGCTCCTGTACCAGGAGCAGGCCCGGCGGCGCGGAAGACATCGGTGAGTACTGCACCTACGACACAGGGGAGGGAAAAGATTACCGGCACACACCCACCCACCCACACCCACTACAACACACACATCAATGCATTCCCACAGATCACTGTCACAACCCACAAACCCCCCCCTCCGAAATAATACAAAGACCAAAAGAAGAGATCTTAAACGGGCAGATATATTGAAAAATGGACAGCAGTAATCCAAATAAATAAATAAACTATGTACAAAATATATACATCTACTATATGTAGTCCAACCACTGTCCGTGGACCACAGGTGTCCTGAGCAAAGGGGCAAGGCCCAGTCCCACGACAAGAACTCCACGGAGAGAACACTGCAGGGGCATCAGAAAGAAAAAAGGACAGGCACCTCAGGGGGAAGGGAAGGGGGGGCACCTCAGCCACTTGAGTACACAACGCCAGATCCACGAGGGGACTTCATGACCACTGGCCCATCCTGGGGAGAGCAAAGCCACAGTCCATACAGTGGGTGGCCTGCCCACTGGGCCATCCTGGGGAGAGCAAAGCCACAGTCCATACAGTCCATACAGTGGGTGGCCTGCCCACTGGGCCATCCTGGGGAGTGCAAAGCCACAGTCCATACAGTCCATACAGTCCATACAGTGGGTGGCCTGCCCACTGGGCCATCCTGGGGAGAGCAAAGCCACAGTCCATACAGTCCATACAGTGGGTGGCCTGCCCACTGGGCCATCCTGGGGAGTGCAAAGCCACAGTCCATACAGTCCATACAGTGGGTGGCCTGCCCACTGGGCCATCCTGGGGAGTGCAAAGCCACAGTCCATACAGTCCATACAGTGGGTGGCCTGCCCACTGGGCCATCCTGGGGAGTGCAAAGGCACAGTCCATACAGTCCATACAGTGGGTGGCCTGCCCACTGGGCCATCCTGGGGAGAGCAAAGCCACAGTCCATACAGTCCATACAGTGGGTCGCCTGCCCACTGGGCCATCCTGGGGAGTGCAAAGCCACAGTCCATACAGTCCATACAGTGGGTGGCCTGCCCACTGGGCCATCCTGGGGAGTGCAAAGCCACAGTCCATACAGTCCATACAGTGGGTGGCCTGCCCACTGGGCCATCCTGGGGAGAGCAAAGCCACAGTCCATACAGTCCATACAGTGGGTGGCCTGCCTACTGGGCCATCCTGGGGAGTGCAAAGCCACAGTCCAAACAGTCCATAACAGACTCCACTGCCACTGGAGGAGGCATGTTGGCCAGAGGACATCCTGCAGCCCTGCCCGAGACAGATCCTGCCCTGCCACGTCTGCCAAAGGGCCAGCGGTTCTTGCCTTGAAGGGCCCAGTTCAGCGGCTCTTGCCTTGAAGGGCCCAGTTCAGCGGTTCTTGCCTTGAAGGGCCCCGTTCAGCGGTTCTTGAGACGGCGGTCCCCAGCGGAGCGGTGCTGGAGACGGCGGGGCCCAGTTCAGCGGTTCTTGCCTTGAAGGGCCCAGTTCAGCGGTTCTTGCCTTGAAGGGCCCAGTTCAGCGCTTCTTGCCTTGAAGGGCCCAGTTCAGCGGTTCTTGCCTTGAAGGGCCCAGTTCAGCGGTTCTTGAGACGGCGGTCCCCAGCGGAGCGGTGCTGGAGACGGCGGGGCCCAGTTCAGCGGTTCTTGCCTTGAAGGGCCCAGTTCAGCGCTTCTTGCCTTGAAGGGCCCAGTTCAGCGGTTCTTGAGACGGCGGTCCCCAGCGGAGCGGTGCTGGAGACGGCGGGGCCCAGTTCAGCGGTTCTTGCCTTGAAGGGCCCAGTTCAGCGGTTCTTGAGACGGCGGTCCCCAGCGGAGCGGTGCTGGAGACGGCGGGCCCAGTTCAGCGGTTCTTGCCTTGAAGGGCCCAGTTCAGCGGTTCTTGAGACGGCGGTCCCCAGCGGAGCGGTGCTGGAGACGGCGGGGCCCAGTTCAGCGGTTCTTGCCTTGAAGGGCCCAGTTCAGCGGTTCTTGCCTTGAAGGGCCCAGTTCAGCGCTTCTTGCCTTGAAGGGCCCAGTTCAGCGGTTCTTGAGACGGCGGTCCCAAGCGGAGCGGTGCTGGAGACGGCGGCCATTCTATGGCCAACTGCTCATTGCCTGGCGGTGCCCTCCTGGGCAGCGGGGATGGTGCTCCTTCAATGCCCACCTGGGCTGTGGGTGGTGGGGCCCTCCTGGCCAGCTGGGCTAGGTCCTCCCTGGGCAGCGGCTATGGGGGTGGTGGGCTCTCCCTGGGCAGCTGTGACAGTTCCTCCCTGGGCAGCGGCTATGGGGGTGGTGGGCTCCTCCTGGGCAGCTGTGACGGGTCCTCCATGGGCAGCAGGCCTGCTGCCTGACTTCTCCGCCTTGCTGCCCTTGCCCTCCTTAGTCGGGAGTCTGTGGCCCTTTCCTCCCTTTGGAGCTGTGTCTGTTGACGGTTGCTGGCTAGTGTCCTGGGGGGATATAGAACCCGGGCTCCTGCGGCGGCCCTTCCGCCTTCTGCTCCTCTTCCCAGGGGGTGGGCTGCCTGTCCCCTTGCTGCTGGGCGAAGATCCAGACATGCGGGCTGGTGGGCTCCAATACCCCTGCACCTTTGTCAAGGGTGCTGCAGGGCTGGTGGTGGCTGAGGTGCTCTTTTTACCCCGACGAGATGGAGGGGGGGGCTCAGGGTCAGGAAAGAAGTTAGCAGTAGCGAGAAAGATTTTCTTGGGACAATGGAGAGTGGTAGGTACAGTGGGAATGGGAGTGGAGGGAGAGGATGTGGTTGTAGGTGAGTCACGTTTGCTGTCTTTGGGTGCAGGTGCAGGAGGGATAGGCTGTCGTGAGGTGGATGGCTGTTGGGTGGGTGGGTGGCTGCGTTTGTGTGGTGTGGAAGAGGGGGTGACAGACACAGTGGGAGAGGACACAGGGGACGTGTATATGGCAGTGGGGGTGGTGACTGCATGTGTGCGGACTGTACTGGAGGGTGTGCTGGTGATGGAAACACTGGCTGATGGTGGGGTGCATGAAGGTGTGAGTGTAGACATCACAGGGAGGGAGGAGGGAGACGAGGAGGTGGGGGTCACAGAGGTGGTAGTGACTGTTGGCATGTCTGCATCGGAATGTTGCTCGTGTGAATGTCTGCGTGATCTGTGGTGCTTATGTTTGGATGAGCTGCTCTTGTGTGTTGAGGTGTGTGCAGGCTGGTCTGATGGTGTGGGTGGGACAGGCAGAGGAACAGGAGACTGGGAGGAGGGAGTTAGTAGAGGGAGGCAGAAGACAGGGACAATGGCTGCCGTCAGTGCTGAGGCCAGAGCCTGGAACGATCGCTGATGGGCAGCCTGACCCGAATGAATGCCCTCCAGGTACGCATTGCTGCGATGAACCTCCCTCTCCACCCCCTGGATGGCATTCAAAAGGGTAGACTGCCCATCAATGAGCGTTCGGAGGAGGTCAATGACCTCCTCACTGAGGGCAGCGGGGGTAACAGGGGCAGGGCCTGAGGTGCCTGGGGCGAAGGAGATGCCCGGCTTCCTGGCAGAGCGGGCACGGGGCGAACGCTGAGGGGCTGCTGGGAGGGCGGAGATGGTGCGCTGGGTGGCGGCTGTACCTGTAATGGCGGGGGGCACGGATGGTGCCACCCCCGCAAGGGAGCTCCCTTCCGAGGACGTGTCCGTGTCGCTGCAGGGTCCAGTCGTCCCCGTTGTGGAGCTCCCCTCGCCCTCCGTCTCACTGGTCCAGTCAGACTCTGTGGCATGGCCCTCCTGGGCCATGTGAGATGCAGCTCCCTCCTGCCCCGATGCCACTTCTCCTCCGCCTGATGATGCTGATGCACACAAGCACAGAAAGACAAACAAAAAGGGGGG
The DNA here is from genome assembly GCF_031143425.1 of Pleurodeles waltl. Classification (NCBI taxonomy): domain Eukaryota; kingdom Metazoa; phylum Chordata; class Amphibia; order Caudata; family Salamandridae; genus Pleurodeles; species Pleurodeles waltl. The sequence goes on along the minus strand of NC_090437.1, from coordinate 368,873,731 downwards.
GGGAGAGAGAAATAAAGAGATTTTGAGTACATGGATCACCGGTACAGTTAGCGGACATGACAGACACAGATGCCCCCTGCACTAAGTTGCGCACTTGGGGTCCGCTACGCATTCCGTGGAACATGCCCTACACGCCTAGAGTTGACAACTGCACCCATGGATGACACGGCCCAGGGATGGCTGTACTGGCACACTACTGAGGGTGGTGGCTGGGGACACAGGGGCTTACGGGGTTGCCCAGCCTACAGATATCGCCCTGGCCTAGGGGGACCCACAGCCCTCCTCCCCCAACCAGACACCTCCACTGCGCGACAACAGAGTAGATTATGCTTGTACTCACCCCCTTGTGTCTGCTGTGCTGCCTTCACGCGCCCATCCAAATCAGGTTAGGCCACCGCCAGGATCCGGAACATCAGGGGGGTCAGTTGACGGCAGGCACCCCGCCTACGTTGGGAGGCCATCCCCAGCAGAGACTCGGCGGTCTTCTTGGTCCCGCGGCGGATGTCCTCCCACCTCTTGCGGCAGTGGGTGCCCCGTCGCTGGTGGACCCCCAGGGTCCAGACTTCCTTGGCGATGGCACGCCAAATCCCGATCTTCTCATGGGCGCGGACCTATGTGACACGTACAGGGAGGGAGAAATACCACGTTCAAGTTTGTCTGCATTTTCGTTGCCAGTGGCCCAACGCCCCCCATCCCCGCCAGGCCCCCCGCCAGGCCCAACATGCCCCCCATCCCCGCCAGGCCCCCCGCCAGGCCCAACATGCCCCCCATCCCCGCCATGCCCCCCCCCAGGCCTCCCGCCAGGCCCAACATGCCCCCCATCCCCGCCAGGCCCCGCCAGGCCCCCAAGCCAGCCATTGGCCCCAAATCCATATTGAATTAAACTCACTTGTTGGTCTGGAGGACCGTAGAGTAGCGCATACTGGGGGAGGACCCCATCCACAAGTTTCTCCAACTCTTCTCCAGTGAAGGCAGGGGCCCTTTCCCCAGGCGCAGCAGCCATTGTCCCTTCCAGACCGAGGTCACAGCAACACTTGCAGTATAGGTCCTCTCCTGTGAAAGTTCAAGTCGCGAGTGAATAAGTAGATAGAAAATGGCGGTCACGCCCGCGGCGGTGCGTACCGCGGCGGTGCGTACCGCCACCGCCGGCGCCCTTCACCATTGGCTCCTGAAACCCATAGGCTTCAATGTTAACCAATGCGGCTTCGCGCCGCGGTCTTCGACCGCCGACTGCCGCTGTGTGCCACGCCTGCGCATTGACCTCACATCCCATTGTCACACTTCACAGGTCAGGCAGCCGCCATTTCGAGGGTCCACATGGCTCAATTTCAACTGCGTCACACAGGCCTAGGCCTTGCATAGCCACTCATACACGCCATTCACTGCATAGAGAATCGTTTACTGTGCAAGCTGTGAGTACGTACCTGTGGGTTGCTTGACTGTGTGCTCCATGTTGTCCTTCCTAGGCACCGTCCGCTGGGTTTGGCGAGGAGAAGGAGGAATCCTCCCGTGTACAGACCGCTGGTGGACCTGTCGACAATGGAAGCACGCCACATTATCCTGACCTACCGGCTTGACCGTGCCACTATACATGAACTGTGTGCCCAGCTGGAGCCCGACCTGATGTCCCCCATCCGCCAACCCACAGGGATTCCCCCTCTGGTGCAGGTCCTGTCAGTACTCCATTTCTTGGCAAGTGGGTCATTTCAGACAACAGTGGGAATTGCTTCTGGGATGTCTCAGCCCATGTTTTCGAAGGTGTTATCCAGACTGTTGTCTGCCCTGATGAAATACATGAGGAGCTACATCCTTTTCCCTGAGGTGGGCGAATTGGCTACAGTGAAGGGTGATTTCTATGCCCTTGGACATATTCCCAACGTCATTGGTGCCATTGATGGGACCCATGTGGCTTTGGTTCCCCCCCAAGGAAGTGAGCAGGTGTACAGGAACAGGAAAAGTTACCATTCTATGAACATCCAGGTGGTGTGTTTGGCTGACCAGTACATCTCCCATGTCAATGCCAAATTCCCTGGGTCAGTGCATGACGCCTACATCCTAAGGAATAGCAGCATCCCTTACGTGATGGAACAGCTAGAGAGACACCGTGTATGGCTATTGGGGGACTCTGGGTACCCCAACCTGTCGTGGCTACTGACCCCAGTAAGGAATCCCCGGACCAGGGCAGAGGAACGGTACAATGAGGCCCATGGGCGTACTAGGAGGGTGATCGAACGCACCTTCGGCCTCCTAAAGGCCAGGTTTCGGTGCCTGCATATGACAGGTGGATCCCTAATGTACTCACCTAAGAAGGTGTGTCACATCATCGTGGCCTGCTGCATGCTTCACAACCTGGCTTTGCGCCGCCAGGTGCCTTTCCTGCAGGAGGATGGTCGAGACGGTGGTGTTGTGGCAGCTGTGGAACCTGTGGAGAGTGACGAGGAGGAAGACGACGGGGCTGAAACAGACAACAGGGACAGAATCATTGCACAGTACTTCCAATAGGACACAGGTAACAATTCAAACATAATTTAGTAAATGTAAACTACTCTCCTGCATCTCTGCTGCCTGTCTATTCGCCCCAGTGTATGATGACTGAGTTGTGGCTTTTCCCTCCCTATTTCAGATCTGGGGTCCCCACTACGAGTCCTGTGCTTCGTTTCCCCATGGACTACAGCTTTGTGGCAGCGCTTTGTTGACTTCACTATGTACAAGGACATATTTGCACTGTCATGTCAATTACAATATTTTGAAATCACAGCCAGACTCCAGATAGTTTTGTGCAAAATAGGTGTTTATTTCAGTGCTCAAAATGGGATGGGTGGTTTCAAGTGGGTGGGGGCTATGGTGAAGGAATGTCCATGGCAGAGTCCAGAGTAACAGTCACACAGGTGCATTGTCCATAGGCCTGTGGAGAGATGGAGCATGGGCAGTTCAAGGATGGACAGGGTGACAATGTGGGACAGTGGGATGACATCAGGTGGTATCCTTTGCTGGCGGGGTCTTGACATCCTACTCTGTCTTCTTGCGAGATCTCAGGGCCCTCTTGCGGGGTGGTTCTTCTCCTGCAGGAGGTGGGGGTCTGGTGGGCTGCTGTTGTGCGGGGGCCTCCTGTCCACTAGCGCCGGCGGAGGTGGTTGGCTGTTCTTGGTCCAGGCTAGTGGCAGGGGCCCTTTGTTGTTGTTGAGTGTCCGTCCTGGTGTTGATGAGTTCCTGCAGCAGCCCTACCATGGTAACCAGGGTGGAGGTGAGGGCTCTGATGTCCTCCCTGTACCCCTGATAGTGTTCCTCCTGCAGTACCTGGATCTCCTGGAACCTGGCCAGTACCGTCGCCATCGTCTCCTGGGAGCGGTTGTATGCTCCCATGATGGTGGTGAGGGCCTCGTGGAGAGTGGGTTCCCTGGGCCCGTCCCCCCCCTGTCGCACAGCTGCCCTCCCGTTCCCCTGTTTCCCTGGGCCTCTGCCCCCTGGCCGGTGTGCCCACTACCACTGCCCCCAGGTCCCTGTTGTTGTTGGGGTGGTGGGTTATCCTGGGTGCCCTGTAGTGGTAGACACACCGCTGATTGACGCGCCCTGGAGACAGAGGCATGGGCCCGCTGGGTGGGAGCTGTGCTGGTGTTCCCAGAGGGGTTTGGGTCTGTAGTGGCCTGTGGCTGTCTGAGGGGAACCGACTGTCCAGAGGTCCCCGATGGTCCGGGCTGGTCATCAGTGTCCAGGTCGACAGAGCTGCTGTCATCCTTGACGGCCTCTTGGGTGGGGGGTGTGGAGAATTCTTGGCCCTCCGTGGCGGTGTGTTGGTGGTCGGGTCCTGCAGGGGTATAGAGGTATGGTTATAGTTTCAATGTGTGCCATATGGGTGTATCTGTGGGTTCCCGTGTCCCCAAGTGCTGGCATTCGTGTGTGGGGGCTTTGGTGAGGGTGGCTTGTGGGGGGGATGTGTATATGCATTGGGCATGCTTTGGTGATGGGTGTCCATGCTTAGTGGACGCATGCAGGCCTAGGTTTTGGGATGTGTGGGTTGTGATGGTGAGACATTGGCAGGGAATAGGTGTGCTGGGGGTGGGGGTGAGGATGGTGGTGGGGGTGAGGATGGTGGTGGGGGTGAGGGTGGGGGTGAGGATGGTGGTGGGGGTGAGGGTGGGGGTGAGGGTGGGGGTGAGGGTGGGGTTCGAGGATGGGGGTGAGGGTTGGGGTATGATTTGGCATGCAGGTGGGGGGGAAGCAGTATTGAAGCTTCAACTTACCAGAATCCATTCCTCCGCCGACTCCTGCGAGGCCGTCAGGATGCAGGATGTTCAAGACTTCCTCCTCCCATGTTGTAAATTGTGGGGGTTGAGGTGGGGGTCCTCCGCCAGTCTTCTGCACGGCGATGTTGTGCCTGGATACCATGGAACGCACCTTCCCCCGTAGGTCGTTCCATCGCTTCCTGATGTCTTCCCGATTTCTGGGGTGCTGTCCCACAGCGTTGACCATGTCGACAATCCTCTGCCATAGCTCCGTCCTCCGGGCAATGCTGGTGTATTGGACCTGTGTGCCGAAGAGCTGGGGCTCTACCCGAACGATTTCCTCCACCATGACCCTGAGTTCTTCGTCTGAGAAGCGGGGGTGTCTTTGGGGTGCCATGGAGTGGTGTGTATGATGTGTGGGGTGGAGTATGTGTAGTTAAGTGTGTTGAGTGTGGTGGTGTGTGTTGTTTTGTGTGTGGATATTGTGTGGGTGATGGTGTAGTGTGCCTCTGTGTGATGGTGTTCTATGATCGCTGCTGTGTCTCTCAGTGCTTCTTTTTGGATTTTGGTCGAAGGGGTTTGTGGGTGATGTGGGTGTGTGTTTTATATTGTATTGTGTGTGTGGGAGTGGTGTGTGTATGTGTATCAGGTGTGTGGAATTCAAATCGTCCAATGTTGCTGAGTTTTGTTCGTTTGTGTGTATTCTGACCGCGGCGGTGTGTACCGCCAATGGAAAACCGCGATTGAAAGACCGCCGCGTGGATTCGTGGGTCAGAATGGCATGGGCGTATTTCTGTTGGCGTGACGGTGGAGGTTTGGTCACCTCCACTTTTCCGCCGACCGCTGGTCTGGCGGTCTGTTGTGGCTGTCGGATTTTCAGCGGTTTGGCTGCTGCGGGTCAGAATGACCGTGGCGGATTACCGCGACCGCGGCGGAATTATGCAGGATTTCTGACCGGCAGTAAGCGCCTTTTACCGCTGAGGTCAGAATGACCACCATAGTGTCGTATTTAGCCAACTTTAACCAGCTAGTTGCCGAGACTTCCTGGCCTGAAGAAAAACAAGCGGTCTTGTTTTACAAGGGACTCAAAGAGGAATTAAAAGATATCTTAGCGCAAATCGATCCATAACCTACAGACTGTCAAGAGTTAATAAATCTTGTCTTGAGACTTGACCATCGTTTAGCAGAACGTAAAGGAACGCACAAAAAGATTGAAAAATATTCATGGCGGGTTCATGATAACAGAGATTCAAGAACTACAAAAGAAAGAACGTCGGAACCGATGGAAATTAGAACCATCAGAAGACCTTTGACTAAAGATGAAAAGGACTTACGCAGAAAAAATGGACAATGTCTTTATTGTGGGCGAAAAGGTAATTTTGCCAAAGATTGTCCAATCAAACCAAAGAACAAGCAAGGTCCAGTTCAGAAGGTCGCAGCCAATGCACCAGTCGAGTTGGAAAACTAAAACACCCGAGATGCAGAGAAGGCTTGCTCTTGGGTGTCACCGTGGACCCTTCACAATCTAGACATCTTAAACTGGAAATAAGAGTTCAGGTCAAGAAAGAGATCTATTTCAAAAAAGCTCTAGTCGATTCTGGAGCTACTGGGAATTTTGTTGATGTCCAATTGGTTCGTGCATAGGGGATCCCATGTATTGAAAAGAAAAACCCAGAAATCATCCAGGCAGTCGATGGAAAACTCTTGACTGGTGGTCCGGTAACTCTTCAGACTATCCCCTTGTCAATGATTTGTGAAGATAAGATTCTAAGAAAGAAACATGAAAAAATCATTTTAGATGTGATCCATGCTCCCCAATATGGGATTATCCTCGGCTTGCCATGGTTAACTCATCACAATCCAGAAATCAATTGGGCAGAACGACAAATCGTGTTCTCATCTGCGCTATGTAATGAACAATGTCTCCAAAAAAATCAAGTACCAACAGTATGCAACTCTAACATAGCTACTGCTGCGGAGAAAGAAACTCAGTTGCCCAAACAGTATTCATCGTACAAAGATGTATTTGATGAGAAAGGAGCAGAGACTCTACCTCCTCATAGATCTTATGACTGTCAAATTGAACTAGTCCCAGGTGCGACACTTCCCAACTGTCGTGTATATGCTCTGTCAGAACATGAAAACCAACATTTACGAAAATACCTAGATCAATTTTTGGAGAATGGCTTCATTCGCCTCTCTAAGTCTCCTGCAGCTTCGCCTTTATTTTTTGTTACAAAAGCTAATGGAGAACTTCGAACTTGCATTGACTATAGAGTTTTAAACAAAGTCACCATCAAGAATAAATATCCTTTACCCCTAATTCCGGTTTTATAGGAACAAGTAAAGAGAGCAAAGATCTACACGAAGCTTGATCTTCGAGGTGCTTATCATTTGGTCAGAATGAGAGAGGGTGACGAATGGAAAACAGCGTTCAAGACAAGATATGGCCTTTTTGAATATACCGTCATGCCTTTTGGTCTGTGTAATGCTCCAGCAGCTTTTCAGTTTTTCTTGAATGACGTTCTTAGAGAGTACCTCGACATATTTGCCATAGTCTACATCAATGACATTTTGATCTACTCAGACAATGAAAACGAACATGTACAACATGTCAAGAAAATTCTTGCAGTCCTTCGAAAACACCATTTATATTGTAAACTAGCCAAGTGTGAGTTTCATGTTTTTGGGGGTTATTCTTACCCCTCAAGGTATGGTGATGGCAGAAAAGAAAGTAAAAGCTGTATCTGAGTGGCCCATCCCAAAAACTGTTCATGATGTACAGTGCTTCCTGGGGTTTGCAAATTTTTACCGGAGGTTCATAAGTCATTTCTCCCAGACAGTGGCTCCAATCACTAAGCTACTAAGAAAGAAAGAAAAGTTTGTATGGTCCCCAGAAGCTGATCAAGCCTTCTCGACTTTAAAGAAAGCTTTCTCCACTGCCCCAGTTTTAACTCATCCTGATGCGAATCAACCTTTTATAGTGGAAGCTGATGCTTCAGATGTAGCAATAGGAGCCGTCTTATCACAACGAAATAAAGACACTGGTCAACTTCATCCTGTAGCTTATATGTCTCAGAAGTTGAACGAAGCCGAACAAAACTATGTCATTGCTGAAAAAGAACTTCTGGCAATTCGGGACGCCTTTAAAGAATGGAGACATCATTTATTGGGTGCCAAATACACTGTTACAGTAAATACTGATCATCGTAATCTTCAATTCATGAGTTCCGCCAGACTTTTGACCCCTAGACAATTACGCTGGATGCTTTTTTTTGCCGAATTTGATTTTGTAGTAACCTTCCGACCTGGTAAAGATAATCGCAAGGCTGACGCCTTGTCCTGTCAAGAGTCTACCACATTGCCTGCATTTCAAGCCTCCAGAGCTATCATTGCTCCAGACAAGGTTCTATGTATCATAAAAACTGAAGATTTCTTTGAAGAAATTTGCAATTCCTTCACTGTTGAAAAATGGCAAACATGGGCCCAAGCTCATCCCAAAAGGTCAATCAAACAAGGTTTACCCTTTCATGACGCTCGTTTATTCATACCCACTATCAAACTTCGCAAGATAGTGTTTCATTGGTTACATGTTATACCTACGGCAGGTCATCCAGGTATTCCTAAAACTCTTGAACTGATCCAACGTTATTTTTGGTGGCCTAACCTAACAAAAGATGTAAAAGTAATGGTAAACAACTGTGAAGTTTGTGCTTGCATTAAAACAAGTCATTCTAAACCAAAAGGATTATTACATCCACTTCCAACTCCAAGTCGTCCATGGGAACACATTTCATTAGACTTTATTACAGGTCTGCCAGTGGTTCAACAGCATTCAGTAATTCTGGTGGTAGCAGATAGTCTCACAAAATATGGACATTTTATTGCCTACGGCTGACCCTAGCGACCTGAAAAACTTCCGCCCCATCTCGCTCCTCCCCTTCCCTGCCAAGGTAATAGAGAAGACCGTCAACAAACAGCTTACCACCTTCCTGGAAGACAACAACCTGCTCGACCCTTCACAAACCGGATTCCGAACCAACCACAGCACTGAAACCGCCCTCATCTCAGTCACAGACGACATCAGAACCCTGATGGACAACGGTGAAACAGTCGCCCTCATCCTCCTCGACCTCTTGGCTGCCTTCGACACCGTCTGTCACCGCACCCTAATAACCCACCTTCGCTCCACCAGGATCTAAGGCCAGGCCCTGGACTGGATTGCCTCCTTCCTCTCAAACCGATCTCAAAGAGTTTACCTCCCACCGTTTCGCTCAGACCCCACCGAGATCATCTGCGGCGTACCTCAAGGCTCATCGCTCAGCCCGACACTCTTCAATGTCTACATGAGCCCCCTCGCCGACATCGTATGCAAGCACGACATCATCATCACCACCTACGCCGACGACACCCAACTTATACTCTCCCTCACCAAGGACCCCGCCAGCGCCAAGACCAACCTACAAGAGGGCATGAAGGACGTCGCAGATTAGATGAGGCTCAGCCGCCTAAAGTTGAACTCAGACAAAACGGAAGTCCTCATCCTCGGCAACACCCCGTCCGCTTGGGACGACTCCTGGTGGCCCACGGCCCTCGGCACCGCACCGACCCCCTCAGACCACACCCGCAACCTCGGCTTCATATTGGACCCTCTTCTCACCATGACCAAGCAAGTCAACGCCCTGTCCTTCGCCTGCTTCCTCACCCTCCGCATGCTCCGTAAGATCTTCCACTGGATCCTCGCCAACACTAGAAAAACCGTGACCCACGCCCTCGTCACGAGCCGCCTGGACTACGGCAACACCCTATATGCTGGGACCACCGCTAAAGTCCAAAAACGCCTGCAACGTATTCAAAACGCCTCGGCCCGCCTCATCCTCGACGTACCCCGCAACAGCCACATCTCCGCACACCTGAGACACCTGCATTGGCTCCCAGTCAGCAAAAGGATCACCTTCCGCCTTCTCACCCACGCACACAAAGCCCTCCACAACAAGGGACCGGAATACCTTAACCGTCGCCTCAGCTTCCACACCCCCACCCGTCTCCTCCGTTCCTCTGGCCTCGCGCTCGCTGCCGTCCCTCGCATCCGCCGCTCCACGGCGGGTGGGAGGTCCTTCTCCTTCCTGGCAGCCAAGACCTGGAACACCCTCTCCACCAGCCTCAGGACCACCCAGGACAACTCCGCATTCCGGAGACTCCTCAAAACCTGGCTTTTCGAGCAGCAGTAACCCCCCCTTCCCCCTAGCGCCTTGAGACCCGCACGGGTGAGTAGCGCGCTTTATAAATGTTAATGATTTGATTTGATTTGATTTGTAAAAAATTGCCCACTTCTAGTGAATTGGCAAACATTTTACTGAACAGAGTGGTTCGTTATCATGGACTACCAAAGGTTATTCACTCCGATCGGGGGTCACAATTTTCCTCAAATTTCTGGAAGACATGGTGTAAAACACTCCAAGTGACATCTACACTATCTACTAGTCACCATCCTCAAACAGATGGTCAAACAGAAAGACTAAATCAGACTTTAAAACAATACCTACATGCCTACGCTGAAAAGGCACTTCATTCTTGGACATCTATGCTCTGGTTAGCTGAGTTAGCTTACAATAACTCATTCCACACTTCCATTGGCGTTACACCCTTTTTTGGTTTATTTGGTTATCATCCTGACACCTTGCCCATCACAATTCCTCAAGAAAGTTCTCTTACTCCAGCTGTGTCAGAAACCATTCAGCATTTACATCAAACCCAGAAGCTGATTCAACAGAATCTAGAAAAAGCCAAACAAAAATATAAAAGACATTGGGGGTCATTCTGAGCTTGGCAGGCGGCGGGAGCCGCCCGCCAAGCGGGAACCGCCAGAACACCGCTGCGCGGTCAAATGACCGCCGCGGTTATTCTGAGTTTCCCGCTGGGCTGGCGGGCGACCGCCAGAAGGCCGCCCGCCAGCCCAGCGGGAAACCCCCTTCCATGAGGATGCCGGCTCCGAATGGAGCCGGCGGAGTGGAAGGGGTGCGACGGGTGCAGTTGCACCCGTCGCGATTTTCAGTGTCTGCTTGGCAGACACTGAAAATCTTGGTGGGGCCCTGTTAGGGGGCCCCTGCAGTGCCCGTTACCGCCAGCCAGGTTCTGGCAGTCGAAACCGCCAGAGCCAGGCTGGCGGTAAGGGTTTCGGAATCCCCATGGCGGCGCTGCTTGTAGCGCCGCCATTGAGGATTCCCTTGGGCAGCGGGAAACTGACGGGACACCGCCGGCTTCCCGTATCTGACCGCGGCTGTACCGCCGCGGTCAGAATGCCCATGGGAGCACCGCCAGCCTGTTGGCGGTGCTCCCGCGGTCGTTGGCCCTGGCGGTCCATGACCGCCAGGGTCAGAATGACCCCCATAATGATAAGAAACATTGTGAGGGACCGCAATATCAACCAGGTGACAAAGTGTGGCTTTCCACAAAACATATAGGGGGTCATTCTGACCTTGGCGGACGGCGGAGGCCGTCCGCCAAGGTACCGCCGTCAGAACACCGCACCGCGGTCGAAAGACCGCGGCGGAGATTCTGACATTTGCCCTGGGCTGGCGGGTGGCCGCCAAAAGACCGCCCGCCAGCCCAGGGCAAATCAACCTTCCCACTAGGATGCCGGCTCAGAATTGAGCCGGCGGAGTGGGAAGGTGCGACGGGTGCAGTTGCACCCGTCGCGTATTTCAGTGTCTGCTGGGCAGACACTGAAATACTTTTTGGGGCCCTCTTACGGGGGCCCCTGCCGTGCCCATGCCATTGGCATGGGCACGGCAGGGGCCCCCAGGGGCCCCGCGGCACCCCCTAGCGCCATCCTGTTCATGGCGGGAGAGCCGCCATGAACAGGATGGCGGTAGGGGGTGTCAGAATCCCCATGGCGGCGGAGCGCGCTCCGCCGCCATGGAGGATTCAGACGGGCAGCGGAAAGTCGGCGGTACACCGCTGACTTTCCGTTTCTAGCCGCGGCTGAACCGCCGCGGTCAGAATGCCCAGCGGTGCACCGCCAGCCTGTTGGCGGTGCTACCGCCGACCTCCGCCATGGCGGTAATTACCGCCATGGTCAGAATGACCCCCATAGACTTCAAGAAGAAGCACATGTTTAACCCCAAATTCATAGGTCCTTATACTGTCCTTCAGCAAATCAATCCAGTGACTTATAAACTACAATTGCCCGGATCCTTACGGATTCATCCAGTGTTCCACACTTCCCTCTTGAAAAAGGCAGTCCAAAAGGTCCATCCTCATCCAGCTCCTGTTTTAGTACAAGGGGAAGAAGAATATGAAGTCAAGAAAGTGTTGGATTCTAAACTGAGAGGACGTAATCTTTGGTATTTAATCTCATGGAAAGGTTATGGTCCTGAAAGTAACTCATGGGTTTCCGCATCTGATGTTCATGCTCCAGTACTTGTGAGACACTTTCATAGTCTTAATCCAAGCAAATCAGGCCCTAGAGCGCATCTGGGAGAGGGGAGTACTGTCAACACTAGAACAGTACGCGCTCTATTGGCGTCAAAAAATACAAAAAAACATCACTTTCAAAATAACATGATTCATGCATTGTGCTGATATGTTGTATTTTACCCTTTTGCATTGCAGAGTTCAATCCTAAACACTTATTCTTAATATGTTTACAAATACTGTTTCTTTGCAAGGTATTGCTACAGGTTTTCAGAGTGGGTTAGGGTGTGGACTCTTTCCAGGGCCTTCCAGAGACTTTCCCTGCAACATGCCTGGGCGTGGTTCTGGGCTGGGCCAAGACTCTATATAAGGAGAGTCAGCCCAACTCCCAGTGCTCACTATTCAGAGGTTCCAGTGCAGAAGAGCAGCTATTTCCAGAACTTCAGTTCCAGTGGCCTTTTTGATCTCCCAGTTCTGCTTTAAAATCTTCATTGGTGCATCTTGTTCCTGGGTGGTAAGCCGGTAGTTGGGTTTATTCCCAATACCGTTTATTTTATCTAGAATTATCTCATTCAAAGATCTGATTGTTTATTTATGTTAACAATTTGTTTTAAGGTCATAGTCATAAAAAGTGCACTCAAGTATTTTTGTTAAAGTGTGTACATGAATGTTTCTGAATCGGCAAGAAGCGCGATTCGTTTATAGTTTTGAAACTCATGTTACATTGCGCGCCAGCGTTTATTGACATACGCGTTGAGGTTTACAAATCAGCAGGAGGCGCGATTCGTTTGAAAAGCTTTGAAATCTTGAGTTGCATTGCGCGCTGGCATTTATTGACACATACATGATTGATCACGAATCGGCAAGAGGCGCGGTTCATTTATGAAGCTTTAAAAGCTTGTGGTACATTGTGTGTTACTATTTATTGACATTTAAAAGAAGGTTTTGAAGTGGCACGATGTATAATTCAATTTCAAATAATTTCAAAACCTGTCGCTATTTATTGTGCAACCATTTCTTGACTTTGTATGGTGGCATTCGAGTCAGCAGGACATGCAATTTTTTACTAGTGTTTATTTATGATGTGAATTGCATATTACCATTCCTGGATAATTGCTTGGTACAATTCGAGTTGACGAGTATGGGAAATATTTCTTGAACTATTGAACCCATTGAAAAATATTTCTTCTCTAGTGTTTTAAGAGTGTAATCTGTGTTGAAAACATTTCAAGGAAAATATATATAGGATCAGAAGTTCTTGATGCAATAATATATGCTCCTATTATGCAAATTCTTGTTATTCTAATTCATGCTTGAATAAGAAAAGTTTTATTTCAAATTAATCTTGCTTCCATTACAGGTATCTGATCATCACAAAATCTGTTCATTTTTAAAACTGCAATTCAAGATTGCTCATATTTTGAGAAAAACTATGTTTATTAATATTTACTTCAGGTTATATTGTGTGTTCTAACCTTTTTTCCCATTAAAGGTCTCCTTCCCAGCAGTACCCTTCCTAATCCCCTCTTCCCCTCTTGAACTCTCACAGTCTCTGTGAATTGTCTATCAGAGTCTTGGAGTTGTTCATTAGAGGACGTGTTGGGAACGTGCACAAACCCCGAGGATCTGGTGACTCTGACACCCAGGTGCATAGGGTTGAAGTGACGTTGGATATCTTTGTTGGAGACAATGGAAGCCTTGATTGTCCAGCTGCTGTCACGACCCATGGACCAAGCTGGTGGAATTCAGATGAGGAGAACCTGAAAAAGAAGGGGACTGTATCCAGACCACTCGGAGATGTCCAGGCAGTGCTGGTAGGCAGTGCCCACCCTCTTGGAGATGAAGTTCCTGCACGACTGTGAAGGAAGAAGTCCAGCTGTGGAGTCCAGAGGATGCAGGAGATTCTTGCAGTCATCCACGAGTAGTCCCACATAGCTTGAAAGATTGCAGGAGGGTCAGTGGCCAGCAGTACCACCAACAAGCCTCGGCAAATGCAAATAGTTGTTGCAAGGATGTTTGCAGGTTTTTGAGGTCCAGCAAGGTCCCAGTGATTCGACCCTTGTAGGGGTGTCAGGGCAGGTCTTCAGCAGGAAGGAAAGTCATTCAGAGGAGCCTCCACAAGTGACCCACTGGCAGCAGGGACCGAGAGCGGCACGGTTGCCTCAGCAGCACAACAAAACAGGAGTCCATGTCGCAGGTGGCCACCCCACCACAGTCCAGAGACACCTAGTTCTAAAGGAGGGGAGATCACACCTCCCTCCAACAGGAATTCCTTTGTTCTGCCTTCTCCTGCTCGATTTAGGCTCAGCAGCAGGATGGCAGAACCGTATCTGGGGTCTGCAGCAGCATGGGCAGGCAGGCAGACCCTGTAAGGCTGTACTGGCAGAACTGGAAGATCCTCTAAGGAACCCCCAGAGTACGTGGTATCATGCAACTAGCAATGAAATTGGTGTAGTTGCATGATTCCAACATGTTTGTTACCAAACGTGCCTAGTTTCGGAGAAGCCATTATGTAGTCAGACCCTTTGTGTTGTCCCGTGCCCACTACATACCTCAGGGTGGCTTCCGTGTCCTTATAAAGCCCAGGGAATGGAGCCATGGGTTTGTAGAGATACCCTGCTCATGCAGGAATACCCTCACACTTAGAAACATCCACCCTGCCCCTGGTTTGCAGGGCCTACCAGAAGGGTGACTTACCGTGTCCAAATATAGTGACCACAATATAAGGCAAGCCTCGTATCTGAAATGAAAGATGCATGCAACATTTCACGCTGGCTGCAGTTGCAGGCCTGAAGACACAGTTTGTATGGGCTCTCATGGAGTGCATAATATATGCTGGCAGCCCATGGGAGACCCCTGGTGTACCAGTGCCCTGGGCACCTAAGTACCTTATACTAGGGACTTACATGGCTGCACCTGTATGACAATTGTGGGGTGTAAAAGTTACCCAACCACACAATTTAGTGGACAGAGCACAGACATTGGGCTCCTGGTTAGCAGGATTCCAGTGTACTACAGTCTCAACACACTGACACCAGGCAGAAAGTGGAGGTAACTATGTCAGAAATATGCTACTTTCCTACAAGGTATTGCCCAGAACCCATCCTCACTTTGTGTTAAATGGATATCTTCATTGTCTAAGGGCTCAAATATTATTTTGAAGTTGCCTACTAGTATACTTTGCTGATTATCAGGAAATTGAGTAAGACAGCTTTCTGAAGCTTGGAGGGTGCTGGAGGTCACCCCCCTGGTCCCTCTTGCGTAAACATTATATATAATTACCACAGAGTTAGTCCTGCTTCTAAATTCAATGGCAAGAATGTCCAGTGAGTTGGTATTTAATTGGCAGATTTGTGAATTTAGGGATACCTAATTCAGATAGCCAGTCCACCAGATGACCCGCCATGGTGTGCCGTATCTTAGAAACAGTGCACACATGATGGTCATAGGGGGACTCTAAGGGGCGCATGGAAAGTGGTGCTGCACTAGGTGCAGTGCCATTTTCCTTAAATATACCCCTTAATCTTTTAGCACTGATAATATCATCCAGTATAAGTGAGCAACACCCTCTGGTGTGCCAGATCCAATGTATCGCTTTATTTTTGAGTGAATCTTTCCCCTCCACAGTGCCGGGGGAACTTAACTTAGGGATGTTTGTCATTAACACGGTACCAGGAGAAAAACACCTTTGCAGGCTAGTAAGTGTGGAGAGTCTGGGGGAGGCTTGTTTATGCCACCCTATTGGTTTATGCACTAGGGTGTTTGCTGAAATCATCATGTAGACATGAATGAAAAGTACTGCAGGAAGCAATATTCTGCATAGTACCAGAACCAGCTCCACACTCAATAGACCTAGATAAATGAGTCATATGTCTATCAGGCAGAATAGTAGGTGGCCCAGAATTCAAGGGGCCCACTTGTGTAGAAGATGAAAAAGCCAAGGTCTACAGGGGACTGAGGGGATCGGGAATGACAAGGACAGAGTTTTTGAAGAAGCACTAGTAGAACCTGTCAACTGGCACACAACACTAGTCAAAGAAGAGACTAAAGATTTTAACACACCAAACCCATTCTTTAGCTGCTGTACGAGAGAGGTAAGAATAACCTCACTCAATATAGAAGAAGTAGGCACCAGCGGCTAATCAGTATGACATGAGGATTTGACACTAGCATGTGTAGAATTGAGTGGCTCAAAAATCGAATCATACAACAGAGCAAAACAATTTGTACAGACAAGGGAATAAACCCCGTCAGAAGGAGCAATATGGGGAATAAGGGATGAGGGCAGATAAGATGCAATTTGGGCAGTGGTTGTTAATTCCTTTCTGCAGTTCCTAGATCTCTCAGACATCCCTGGGATCCTCTTCTAATTCTGGTTCTGCACAGGAGCCATAAGGGGTGGACTGAAGCGACTAGGATTGTGCTCTGTTGGATCTGAGTCTCAAATCTGTTCAACTGTCAATAAATTATCGATCCTATTTAGGCCAGAATTGTCTCCAGCACCTTTACAATTTTTCCTGGTTCTATTCTTAATTACTATCCCTACTGCCCCCCCCCACAGCCTTCCTTTTCCCCCTAGCCCATATGGCGCAGCTCAATTATAACCAGAGTCAATGAGAATCTCACAGGTAGGAAATTGAAAAGAGGTGACTGCTGTTAGTCCTAACAGCTTAAAAGTATATCACTCAGGTGCAGAGGAAAACAGATTAACCAGCAACAGTACCTTATGATGGAGTAGACCTTAGGGAGCTTAGGGGGGGTGCCCCAGCCCAGCCCCCTCTGGGCTCTGAGGGTTGTGGATGAGCCCCACATTTAGATACTCCCTTTATACTTGCTGCTGGTATGATCTTGCTGGGAGGGCAGAAAAGATCATCTGTGAAGCACCAGCTCTGTGGCATATTACTGCCATGATTGTTAATTAATATATGTTAGAACCCCTACAAAGTCCAACACTTCTAGAATGGGGTATAAAGATTTATCCAGCCAAGCCTTTAACAAATTGTTTCACATGTGTCACAACGTTGATAGAATGCTTATTAGAAGGGATCTTTGAAGAGTTCTCCTAATATGCTATGATCAAGAGGGTGCATTTTTTGGGTACATTTTGTTAGACTACATTGATAACCAAGTCATGTTTGAGTTCAAAACTTAATTTCTTTGTCATTTAGTTTCCTCTTCTCCTTTCAAGGCTAAATACAGGCCCTCATTACAACCCTAGCGGTCGGTGTTAAAGCGGCGATAATACCGCCAACAGGCTGGCGGTAAAAAAATTGCATTTTGACCATGGCGGTTACCGCCATCCAAGACCGCCACTTTAACACACCGACCGCCGGGGTGGTAACGACCGCTGGGCTGGAGACTTCGGTCTCCAGCCCGGCGGCCGTCACAATCCCACCCTCGGGATTACGACTTGCCTACCGCTATGGTTTTCGTGCCAAACTTACCACCACGAAAACCATGGCGTTAGGCACTATCAGTGCCAGGGAATCCCTTTCCTGGCACTGATAGGGGTCTCCCCCGCCCCTCCCCCTCCACAGAGTCCTCGCCCACCCTCCCCCTCCCTCTCCTGTCCTCCCAGCACCTATACACACCCACACGTGCACCCATATGTACACATGCACACATGCATACCCACCACCACCCATGCATGCACACATACATACCCACACACCACAACACACACCAACATACCTTGTCACACACATGCATTCACAACACACAACACTCACAATCACTCATTCATGCATGCATCCTACGTGACCCACACCCGCATGTACAAATACCAAAACATACACAAGCCCCCACATACACACAACACCTCCTACCTCCCTCTCCGGTCGGAGAACCTGACTTATCTGCTTGCAGGGGGTCCTCCGGCTGGAGATGGTCCTCGGCACTGCTGTCAGCAGCAGCGTCCGCCAGCAAAATTCTACCAGGGCATATCATTGCTCATGGTACAGTCGGCGGTGTTTTGCTGGCGTGGCGGTGCTGCTGTCAGCAGCGCCACCTTACCACCATCCGCTGCCATGTCCGTCGGCGGTGTTCCACCAGTATTCTGGTGGAATACCGTTGGCGGTCATGATACGAGTAGATGGCTGGTTGCCACGGCTGCGGTATGTTGCCGTTCTTACTTCACCGAGCTTTGGTATGTTGACTATGATAATACAATAATACCATTTAGTGTAATTAGTGGGGTTCAATATTCTTGCTTTGAGTTTATTGTATTTTCGTCAAGGTGCCTTCTTTAATGCTATTTAGGAGCACAAACATTACAAAAAGTAAATTTAGCTCTCAATTTTATGTTCAGCCAACTTGCCAGATATGTCCAACACCGGCGCGGACACCATTTCCTTGCAGAGGTAAACCACTGCAACCTAGGTGGAGTCCACTAAATGAAGTAAAAAAACAAATGCTATACAAATGACTCAAATAATATAACCTGATCCTCCTTGCTTTAAAACAAAGAAATAAAGCCCACTCCTTAGGTTCGGCGCTTTCTCCTTGTGGCATGTGACCCTGCAGCTAACAGGAACAATATCCATTCCAGGAGGCAGACAACAATATTCCAGAGGAAGAAGAATTTTAGTGAGGAGGGCACAGACTTTACAGTAAATTTACAGTAAATTTGTGGTTAAACACTGCAAAAAAACATGGGCTGCCTCCATTCACCCAGAGAGGTGCACAGAAGGCAGTCTTGAGGCAAAAGGTAGCACTCCCTCAATTCACTTGAGGTAGGAGGGTAAATATTACAGGGAGGAAATTGCGACATGATGTACATACAATTTAAGCAGTTCCTTTGTACAGATAGATGCTTGTGCATTACATGTGAATGATTTCAATTTAGGGGCTCATTTACAAGCCCTTTGTGTTGCCATAGCATATTTCTTTTTACACTACAGTGGCTCAGAACAGTCCCCCACCCCATGCCTTATTTACAAACTGGTGCAATGGTACCATTACACCAGTTTGTAATCCCTTGCCACATTATATGTATGCAAGGGAGGCGTTGCCCCACTAGGAGGCCCGCAGGAGCACCATTTTTTATGCCTGCTCAAGGTCAGGCATCAAAGTGACGCTAGACTGTTTTGAGTGGGCCTCCTTGACCTTTGCTGGACTAGCATCACATTTTTTGACACAAGTCCATCAAATCACCACAACTGCACTGGAAATTCTGACGCAGCTGTGCTAATGAGCACCATGGTGCACTGTATTGTAAATACAGCTCTATCATTATGTCATTAGGAGGGTGCAGGACGGCACAAGCAAACTGCCGCATCATGATCGATGTGCAAATTTGTGGTAAGTGAGGCCCAAAGTGTTTAAACGTGAAAGTGAAAGAGTGTGTGTGATGGCAAGCGTAAGTGTATTAATGAATCAAAGATAGCCTGCTTGATCATGACATTTTGATATAGAAACAGTGTTGTCTGAAGATAGTATATGTGAATGATGCAATAGTCCACCACTCATCTCTGACTAGGCAATCTCAAGTCATATCATTTATTTGCCAGCTTTTACCTTTTCTCCAGTAACTGTGACATGGCTGAGAACTGGTGAATGTTTCTATTGCTTCATCTCAGTACCTGATGCAAGCATCAAAGTCGCCTTGACTGTGAGATGACAAAATAGACTGAGCTTCCTTTCTGTACAGATCCAGTCAGTATGAAAAGGAGTACAGTCGATATTTTAACATGGGCAGAGATAATCGGGGAGGAGTTTGTTTGTGAGTCAAGCTCTTGCTCCCAGTCTGCAAACATGAAGGATCACTTTGTGAGAGATATCAATGGTAATGACTTGTTCTGTGGACCTGCCTGTAAACCAGCAGTTCAAGTGAAAAAGGAACTCTTTAGTCAATCATTAGTCAATCATGCATCTCAGTTCTCTGACTTCAATTGTGTGTCCCACCTCAGAACCCCGAGATAAAAAGCAATGTCTACATGCAAGCTCTGTTATGCATTACACAGGAGACTACTACTGTCTTGCACACCACATCATGGAAATGCAGCAGCATCCTCCTGATGGTATAGGTATCTGAAGAACAACTTACTGATATTAAAATGTGTTCAATGATGGCCCAGGTCTGTGTGTGTATCCTTTTGTACCCCTTGAGATAGTGCGCCTGGGTAACAGACTGGTTTGAGAAGATGGCAGGACAGATCATGCTCGGCATCACCTGTAACAAAGACAAGATATTTCTTACAATGTGCTTGTATTATAAATGTACTGTATTGTGTATTTATACATGCAGTGATTCAAGCCTAATGTGAATCTATTGTAAAGAGCATATTTGAGAGTCCATCCTTCAGATGCACATGCACCTTCTACCAGATAGGTTATAGCTTATCTACCTGATGCAAGAAACAAAATTACCTTGACTCTGAGATGACAGCATTAACTGAACTCTCCATCTGTACAGATCCAGTCACTATGAAAAGGAGTGCAGTCGATATTTTAACATGGGCAGGGATAACCTGGGAGGAGTTTGAATGTGAATCAAGCTCCTGCTCCCAGTCTGCAAACATGAAGGATCACTTCAGGAAAAAAGATGCCAATGGCAATTACTGCTTCTCTGGACCTGCTATGGATTTTGACACTTTGCCTGTAAAAGCTCCATCTTTTCAAATAATTATTCCTCAAAGTTACGGGCAAAGGAACAAAGACATTCACAAACAAACTGAAGGCAAAAGATGTTTTTGGTATGTCATTGCAGTTTTTATGAGTGAGCCTGCATCGACTGTGTGGTATTGTAATGAGTCTCAACTGTAGATGCATTTTGGAGTCCTGAGTCATCATTACCTCCCCCTTGCATACACAGCTGTGTTCCATGTGATAGTATGTATTTTTTTTAAAGTAAATACACAATTTAAAACATTTAGAATTAAAAACACATGTTAAATTCGTAAGAACATTTTTCATTATCTTCCTATTGTTCCATATTGTTAAATGATGCCTCCATTGATTTCTAAGGGAGTGTGTGATGATTGGTGTAGTCCAGGACCATGTGGAAGTATTTATGGGCCGTTTTAGAGCACATTCGAGCTACAGTGTAACTCAAAGTGTATTTTCCTCGCTCTTTTCTAAGTCTGATTTTACTTTTACCTTCTTAGGCTCATACTTCTAGCCCCATAAACCCCAGCTATTTAGTAGTGAGCATTACATTTTCCAGCCACTTCCCCTTGTTCCTCCCACATTTATGACAAAAACATATACCTACATGTGTGTAGATGTCCACACGTGGCAAGGACTTTGGCATGTGTAAGATAGGAGAGGCAGATGTCTCCTGCAGCAGCTTTTTATACAGCATTTTGTAGCTTGTGAGTTGTAGTAGTTTACGTACTGCAAAATGCACTTTATGAATTAGGCTTTTTTTTTAGATTGTATTCATGTTATTAGTCTCTATCGTAATTCAACGTACAGACCAGCTAGGCCTTTTCTGGTCAATTACAGCTACCCTGGTGAGCCAGCGAAGGTGTCGGCCTTCTTTCCATCACTTCTTGAGAGAAATAAAGTCAGTCTCACCATTGATCCTTCTAGGTGTTCCTACAATGTTCTAGAAATGCCTACAATTATGCTGTTTTTCATAATTCTGAAAGGGAGAGAGTACTTGTGAGCTGTGTTGAAACATCACTGCATTGTATCACTGTCACTGTACCATATTATGAAGAGCTGTTCTGCATCAACACATTGTCAAATCCTCATGTATTTGCATTTGAGGTGTCTAAAAGTAATAGCTGTAACTCAGAATTTATCTGAATTAATGCCTGAAATGTAGACAGCATAAGTTGTAAAGAGGGATTGACTGTCTCGGCTTTCGACTTGCACTGCTTAAAATGAATGCATTAACTCAGATAATATCTGATTTATATCTATGAACTTTAGAGACCTCAAATGCGCCGGTCCTAACGATACAGCCAACAAGTAGGGACATTTTGAGGCATCAGCAAAGTGGGCAATTACCTATGTCCTCTAACTTCCAAGGGGCCCTTTGCATAATGAGCATTCTTGCTATTGCAACTCTGTTCTATTTCACTATCTACATTTATCTTCAGTTGTCTGTCTCCTTTCTCTGACTTGGCCATTCTCTACCCAGTGTCACCTGAGGGATTTTTGTGCTCCTGGGCAAGACATAGTGTAACTGTTGTTTTGTGACACTATTTTTGGAAGTTGAGCATGTAACTGAATACAGTTGGGCACCATGCAGAATAGAATTAGAAGGAAACAGGTAATACAATTTGAAGTAGAATGGAACAGGGGCAGAAAACATTTGTTTTGCCCAGGATCCCGAAATCCTTAAAGTGACACTGCCAATAAGATTCAGTCAATACCCTCATCAGTCATTTTAGACAGGCGGAGGAGCTACGGCCCACTGAATTCAGTAAAAGGAAAAATAAATTGATAATAACGCAATGTTATTACATTGTATTTTTCATTTGGAGCCCAGTTAGAGTTGGATGTGCGCTGCCGGAGGAGCGGTATGTGCACCATAAGTGTGCATGTCTGGCCAGACCAACACGGCCAGCCAAACAGACATGCACACTTTGCATTTCTCCACCCAGATGTATTGCAAAGCCGAGAGGAGAAAGTGCAAAGGGTCCCACTCCCTGTGTGAGAGCTGAAACAGGCCGCTCACACCAATCACGACGCTGGTGACAGTAGCCTCATGATTGGCTTTGGTGAGTGTGGGAGCCTGTGTGCTGCCGGGAAGAGGATGAGGAAGAGGGAGATACGAAATCGTTTCCCAAAAGAGCAGGTACGTGTTTTTTTTTTATTTATTATTTTTTTAACCCCCTCGCGCCCTGTCACCTCCGTTCAGTGGCAGCCACCACCGATTTTATCATGAGAAACGTGAAGCATGATCTCCTTGATACATTATCACCAACGATCAGCACCATCCCTCAAAAATGTGTGTGTTTTAACAATTTATTGTAATCAACTAAACATTTTCCACATGGGTTGGAAACACTTTCTCATCCATATTTCTTTCATTACTTTTTACCTGAACCGTTAATGCAGAAGCTATAGCAGGTCATTGTAGAAATTACAAGTAGGAGAAAGCTAAATCTACAACATCACGTTGCCGAGGTGATGTTGCTGTCTCTTGGTGCATTTTACATTTGACTTGCCATATGTTTTCACTCATTCAAGAAAGAACGTTTAATTGGTTCTCAGAGAGCTTCTTAATCCACTGGCGGGAAGGCAGAACTCCAGGCAGCCCTCTGTGAAGCGGGGGAGAGCAAACCTATTAGCAAAGCACTCCTCCACAAGCTGCCGGGCAAAACGCACAGATTTCAGTATTTACGCAGAGTGCTTATATTGCTAGTGTAGTTACAAACCCCGTGATAACTTACAGGCGGTATTTTGAATTCCCATAATAATAGAAATTGCTGGTACACAACCATTAAGGCTGTAAGGCTATTTAGAGAAATAACATCGAAAAAATGTTTCTATTTGATCAAGGAATGGGACCTCCGGTGGGTTAATTGTCCTGCTATTTCTGTGAACCTGTCATAAAGACCTGAGCTTATAACTAATTTCTGACATGCGGTACAACATTTCTAAATGTTCGGGAAATTCACTGACTACATGCCTTGACTACATACAAATGCGGCACATTTTGCTTTCCATAGTTTTTTTTTACAACCAAACCTAAGAGGCCAGCTAATTGGAAAAATACATTGCACAGCCTGTCACGTGGTGACAAATAATCGATAAAATATGAAACGAGAGCTACTAGGCTTGAGAGGCGTTCCGTGTTAAAGGATTTATTAAGTGTGTCATCTTAAAATATATGATAAATTGTGTATATTAGGCAAGTTTTGTCTCGGATATTGTATTGGAGGAATCCAAATTAAAAACAAAACAAAAAAATGTTGATGCAAGTGAAGGGTTCTTTGCAAGGGAATAAAAAAACAACATGCGTAGGCGTCTTATCATACCAAATTAACAGAACTGTACTGACCTTCTTTGAATTCCGTTCTGAACTAATTTACCAAAATGATATTCTGTATGTGCAAAGCAAACTATATTGTCTTGACTGCAAGTGAAGGAAAGCTACATTTTATAGAACGTTAATTGTACTGAAATTACTAAAGTACTACAAAATGCTCTTCACATACCTCCATGTGGAGGTGAAAACCTTTGTCTCTCATTATTCTTTTTTTATGGGGAGATCTCTGCCCCATCTGCGCAGATCGCTGCACGATAGGCATACTTTTTATCTGGAAATAATTCAGTGACAGCTGTTTTAGTGTAAAAGGTCATTTATTAGGACAGGATTGCATACACAACATAACCATTCACTTTTAAATGTAACCGTAACTTTAATAATAACGCCCTCCCTTTAACATCTCCTCGCTCATCCTTCCCATTCAAACCCTTATTTCGTTTCCATTCCCCTACGCACTCCCCTTTTCCTTTCATGCCCCCTTTGGTTCGTGCATACCCCCACTCAGAGCCTTCACCTGCTTGTTTATTCCCTGGAAGGGTGGCCAAGCCCGCATCTGACTCACCACCCTCCCCCATCTACTGCCCTCTCACTCCTGCAACCTGCCCTAACTGACGACTACCCTCCCCCTCTTGATACTCGCCTCTAACTTCCATCCTTCCAATCTCCCTTCTAATTGCCGGGTGGGTGGGAGGCCTAACTAACCGCGCAATGGGCAGCGCGGAAAGAGGCCGGTCCCTCCACCCCCAACCCCTTTTATTTCCACCCCTTAAACCCAGCCCCACTTACCTTTCATCCAATCCCCGTCCCGCGCCGTCACTTCCTTCCCGAAATGGCCCGCTGGAAGACTGGAGCGTTGTCCAGCTTCCCGCGGGCCCCTCCAATAGTGAGTCTGGGGGTAGATGGAAAGCGACGACTTACTACGAAATGGGAGAAATTAGGGGTGGAATAAAAAGGGATTTAGGGAGGTTTAAGGAGGGGTTTAGGGAGGAATGTGCCCACACTTTCAAAAGAGTAGACGCATTGCTATTCACATCTGCACTTTCGTAGTTACGACAGGCAAAACGTCCTAAAACAGTCATAAATGTACCCCAGTCCAGAGCTGGTTGTACGTCCAGCACCACCTGTAGCCAAACACTGGTACTGCAACACCCTCCTATTGAAAATAATGGAGATAGGGACTTAAATTAATACCCCGTAGGTACTAATGTTAAATTGAATTTAACTTATTTTAACTTTTTCAAAACATGAATACATTAATTTATTGTTAAGAAATTATATATTAATTAAACATACTTATGTTATTTTAAAATATGTTAACATGTTAATATTTTTAAATGTCAAAGTTAATGTAACTTAATTTATTAAAAATTATTAAAATAATTTGTTATATCTGTACATAACTTTTATTCATTTTTGCTACATAATGCATATTATGAATTTTATACTTTAAATGGGATTGTTGTTTTGTAAATCTTTAAAGCATATGTTTAAGTAATTCAAAATATTAATATATTTAAGTCAAAATTAACTTAATAATTAGATAGCATTTTTGTGTCACTCTATTTTTAAAATAAGTATTTTAAAATAATTTACATTAATAATTATCTGGAAAATATGTTTACTAATTCTTTTTTAAGTGCAATTAACCTTGAAACATTTCCCAATACTGTATCATAGGGAGATCGCTGCCTATGTGTTTAAACTAATAAATTAGACCCCTGGATAAAGGAGATGGAGACATGCAAGCCTACACTTG
Source organism: Pleurodeles waltl (assembly GCF_031143425.1). Lineage (NCBI taxonomy): Eukaryota > Metazoa > Chordata > Amphibia > Caudata > Salamandridae > Pleurodeles > Pleurodeles waltl. The sequence goes on along the minus strand of NC_090437.1, from coordinate 368,848,392 downwards.
TAGTACATTTACACCTGTAAATGGTGAACAGCCTAAAATAGTAGATTACTACAAAGTGTAAGACCTTTGTAAAATGCCTCCTCAGAGTCTAGCTATGGTTGTTTTCAAAGATTTGATTTGGTTGACTGTTATTGGTAAATGGGCTGCAAAATGGTGACCACCATTCATGGACTTCCTTTAATGGTGTATTTTAGTATTCGAGAAGCAACTGACTATGTACAGCAGATCTGAGTAGAATCTCTTCAATATATGAAGACGGAATGTACTTTCTACCAACCAAAAGCCAGCATAGAGTGGTGTGTCTGACATGGTAACTATAACGTTGGATTTTATAATTCCAGTCTAGTATGCCTTTCATCTGTTCTTCTTCTTGTTTGTCTCTTGTTATGCTTTCCTCATTCAATTTTGTTTCCCCACTCTTCTTATATAGATTAAGGTCCAGTGCATTACAACAGCACCGAACACAAGCATAGGTAATGTGCACAGATAATTAAATGCATGACAGAGACATTACACCATTGAGAAAGCTGAGGAACCCACAGAATAGGAACACTGCACAGCAGCAACATAACATTCACATATTACTTTTGCTCTCTTTCCTTTCACTACTTATTCAAGGATTAATCCCATTATTTACTTTGTGAAAGGTTCTAAGAGACCTCGATACTTAAAACAAACTTCTAAACAGAGAAAATCTTGTGTCATGGGCTCTGTCTTTTGTAGCAGATCCAATCATTTCCTCCCAGTTGCCCATAATAACTTCATTTTTTAAGAAGTAGACTTCAGCAAACACTCAGTCTGTCCCTAATAAGGTCCCTCATCGGGTGGGCATATATGATGACATTGAACTGTTAGACTCAACAGGTACACACCAGATACACGGTTAGAAGAATTGTGCCTCTATATTCGAAGGAAGTTACATCTGATTATGTAATTGGGATTTTTTTTATCCAGCTGATCAGCTAAAACCTTTAGACATGTTAAATCACTCAAAGACAGAGTGGTGAGAATTGATTTTCAGGAGAGTGAAAACACCTCCAACTGGCTTAAAGCCCAATCAGGATTTCATTGTTTTGTAAAATGCAAATCATGTAAGCAAGGAATAAAAAATAAATCTTATGAAAATGCATTTACTGGCAGAACAAATGTGAATAAACAAAATATCATATGCAAAACTTAATACGTGGCTTATGTCTTGATGTGTCCTTGCAGTAAGATGTACACAGGAAGTGCCATATTATAGATTGATAACTGGGATTTTACAGCATATGGAAACCATCAAAAACAAAGATGAGACATACCCAGTAGCTAACATTATTATCAATTTCATGAGGAAAATCCTAACCGTTTATGATTTTTTTGCAATAGACATGATCCCTTACAATCAACAGGGGATAATAGGGAAACCCTGTTGAGACGTCTCGAGCCAAAATATATTGTACAATTGAATATGAAGGAACTGACAGATAATACAATGGCAGATTATCACATATACATTTAGGACATTGTTTTATCTTCCCTCTTCACAGGTTTGGATGATGTAAATATATGTTTTTCAGCATATTTCTTTGTTTTTCCTCTTAGAATTTTCCAGGTCATTGTTGACCAATTACGAAAAGTAGTTCATGATGGTGCATCATTAAAACAGAAAATTAAGGTGGTTTAATGCTTTGTTCAAATTATTTAAAAGTCTGATATATACTTCTACAAGTGCTTGATAAACATTAATGAAGAAGCTCTGTTTAACTATGTCATAAATGTGGTAAACTCACTTAGGTGAAATGAACAGACAGAATATAGTTTAAGTTAAAATATTCATATAGGGGATTCAAAGTAAGTTTTGGGCCCACTTGGCTAGAAATTGATCATGGTGCACCTTAATGGGTATGTCATGACAGTAGTAGTATTTTCATCAGTTCTCTGAATAATGAAGAATACTCTTACATCTGTTTGCACTATTGCACCAAAAGTATAAAAAAATATTATGGTTGTACGATATGAACTTTTCTCGTTTTAAAAAACAATTAACACCTAAATACATTTTGCAATGCAAATTTATGAAACAATCAAAAGAAAGTATCTTCTTACTTTCTATTGTGAAACCGGCTTCCTCTGTGTAAATACACTGACTATATTTGGCAACTTTACGTGAGCAAGGTCCCTAGTGCGCTGAAATGCGTCATCTTTGTCTCCATTATAATGTGATTTTGCGAATAATTAACTAACAACTTTTGCTTTTCTACACTTCTTGTGGTTAACACAATTTTTATATTATGTATTAATGGATCCACCACTGTTTTATACTGTAATTGCGATCCATATATGGGAATTATGCCCTATAATAAATTCATATATAAATTATTTGATGTGCTACTGACAAACACAAGACTTTTCTTCTTTGTTAGTTTATTTATAGTGATCATTTTGTAATTACTGTAATTAAGTGTACGAATATATAACCCATCATTTACACCCCAATCACGAGACAGAATGAGGAGAGGTGTATGCGACATGCTATGCATAACTTTGGCCCCTATAGCCCGCAATGTGGTATCTATTTAGGTCTGGCTAAGGACAGTTTTAGCTGTTCGGGAGATTTCATTAAGTGTCTACTTTAAAGAGAACACTAAGAAGTATAGAACATGACTGTCTTTTTCTTCCACCACCTTCTGCTACTGGCTCTCATATTTTTAATAAATCTCCATTTCTTGGAGGGGTTGTCTGTGTATCCACTCAAACCCCATTTCATTGACGGTTACTGTTCCCTTTAGTTTATAGTGATAGGCTTCTAAAATTCTCAAACATCTCTTCTAGCGGTCATGTCAGAGCTTCTGAACCCTGCCATGTGCTATAAATCCTGGTTTACTGTAATATATTTGAAAACTTTCCCTATATCACTGTTCTGCTAGTGATTTGTCAGTCAAATCAGCTAGGTTGAGTTGACACTGTGCCCCTCCTTGAGTGCTAATTACTTTCTCTCGGTTCAAGTTGAGGCATTGGCAGCTCACACCCACCAACACAGTCGTAGTGTTTTGAAAATGAGCAAAAGAACAAGTTCCTGAATTTATGAATGAGTTCCTGATGACCAAGCAGCATGGCTTGTGTGTGTCCTACTATCATTCTGCTGAGCCGCCCACATTCCAGGACAACCAGCACAGTTTGTTATCCTCTAAGATATAAACTGCAGCTGCAGACATAGCCACCAATAGTATTTCAGAATCACTGATGATTGCTGGCACATTAGGTGATTGAGAGTGTACTTGTGCTCTCTGGGAGTTAGACTGTGCACTCATCAAACAGAGCCCTAAACACAGGGTACTGCTTGCCCATGTCCCTTTTCGCCAAAATGTTGCCTCATTTACAGTAACAAGCATCAATGAGTAAGACAAAGGAAACCTGCTATAAAATAGAATCTGCGAGATATACAGTAATTGTCCTCCCCTTACAGTTGTGCTCTAGCCCTATGTTATCAACAAATAATTCGAATATTGATTGATTTAGGAGTTGCAGAAAATCTCTCTAGTGTTACGTTTTATGGCATGTCTTTTCACACCACTGTTCCTTGGCTTTCAGGAAACCTTACTTAGTGCAGAGTTGCCCATAGCGGGTCCAGCAAGGTCGGATGCATGATAGATTTTCAAGCTATCCACATAAGATAGATAAGGTACCTTGGACACTCTGAATACATCAAAATGATTGATACACAATCTGTCCTAGCTATTTTGCAATTAGAATATATTTCGATGTATAAAAAGTAAAATTATCTGTTCCAAACTTGTGCTGTCGGCTAAAACGCTGTTCTGGCTACAAGAGTTTCAAGCAATGGGGTTGTTATAAAATGCCTATTTTTGAGTGGTCATAGCAATTTATTTGCTGACTAAAATTGTTGTTTTTTAACCTAACACATTGGGGTACACCGGTATGGTTCCCACTGTATGTTTTCTAACTGCTAAAACATGGTTAAATTGGTAAATACCCAAGTGCAATATTTGGCTTTCCAGAAAGACAATGGTACATGGTGTAAGAAAATACACCAATGTCAAGGAAAGTTAAATGTCACCCAAAGACTGCAGCATATACCGTATTTATACTTTTTTTAGCGCCGCATTTGCGCCGTTTTCTGACGCAAAACGGCGCAAACCTACAAAATACAATGGTATTTTGCAAGTTTGCGCCGTTTTTGCGTCAAAAAACGACGCAAATGCGGCGCAAAAAAAGTTTAAATACGGGCCATAATGTGCTATCCACCAGGCTGACAAGGTAAAACATGAGCTCTGGCCTACATGAGTAGCCTGACTGCTGCACCTTTTCAACATGCACACACTGTCAATATAACACTTCCTCACATGAATAAACCCTATTTTGAAATATTAAGTAACTCTCCCATAGGTAAGACTTTGTGGCCCACAAGTTATAGCATTAAAAGCGGAACATGTACCAATATCATGTTCGCATGTTTATACAGTGAATAGCTCCTAAAAGGTATTATCACTGTACAGGGCCATAGCTGATCCTATGAGGAAAGCTAAAACACAATTTTTGCTAACTTCGTTTGAAATACGTGATATATAATGAATCCAGCGATTGTTTTTAGCATTTATTAAAACATAATTCAGTGGTAAAGGTGGGTTTTAAAAAAAGCAACTTTTAAAAGTCAAGCTTTGCCTGCCTACAGCTCCAGTAGGCTCATTAGCATTACCCTACCAGCAGCTGCCCTCCTTCTGTTCTTTCCCATTAAATGGGTGTGAAAAACGTTTCCAAATAAAAACAATGGTTTATGTCTTTTGCCAGGAAGACAGGTGTGAGATAGATGATAGATATCATCTCAGCAAGGGAAGGTGTGGAGGGTGTAGGACATTCCTAATCTTGAAATGTACCACAGTAAGGCCTGCCCAGTCATACCTTTGCATAAAGGGAGACTTGTGAAAGATAAGCCCCTTATTTCTAAGGTATATTGTGGCCAGGTAGGCAACCCCCAGTGTGAGGAGGACCTGGTCCAGAACCGATTTAGTATGGTTAAGGTTAAGGAGGAAGGGATTGTTAATTTACTGAGACACACTCCTGACTGGGACATTAGTCATCTCCTAGGACAAATGGGTTCTGCCATGTTGAAAGTAATTCAGGATAGTGCACTGCGGAATAGCGTGCAATGAGGCAAACGGGATGTGCTGCATAAATGAGAAGGTTTACCCACTGTAACCTTTTTTTCTTGTTGGCTAGGAAATGTTTGGAATTCAATCCCACCCACTGGCTAGTGAATCCCTTAAAAATAGCACCTCGCTCCAGATCATGAGACCATATCAGGATCTGTGGATAAACAGAAGAGGACCGAACATGCTGTCTGTGAAATGTGTGGAGACTTACAGAACAGGACCTGCTCCAACCTATGCACAGAACTAAAAGTGGATTTCAAGGTTGAGTTGGCTCACCATCTCTGCTGCTACAGGAACATCAAACTGCAAGAGGCCTTTTTCCTCTGACCAGTAGTAACTGTGCCTGGACTGAACCCTGAGGATTGCATCTGCTAGAGTAGGTCCCAGGCCCTACATGCTTCACCTGAAAACTGTGAACCTTCGAGGAGACTAAAAGAAACTGCTCGAAAAAGTCTGAAAATTTGGGACTTACAAATGTTTGGACATCCACTACCTCTGGTGCTTCCACAGGACCTCCCTGGAAAGGTTCCCAATTTCTAGAGGACTTCGTTTGTTACTGCTTTCAGGCAAGCCCCATTGGATGGTAATAAGCTCTAAAAATAACATAAGTCTGAAGTAGAAATCTTGAACAAGTAATGACTCAAAAAATATTGACCCAACAAGAGGACTTCGGCTGCAAAATTTATAAGTATCCAATCTGAGCTTTTTCTGCCAAAGTCAACATCTTCAGCAAATACCTTGTCTACAGGTTATCAGGCTTTCAGAGGATTTTGCCAGATACAGCTTTCAACTCTATATTTCAGACACTAAGGAGAATATTAACTAAATTCTCAGGCAGCACAGCTACAAAAAATGCAGTATTGCATTGTGTGAGAAGGAGAGCATATGGCACACTCCTCTCTCCCTAGTGCTGGTGCACAATCAAACTAGCAAGTGCCACACACATACCTTTGCACTGCTGGAGTCTAGTTTAGGATTTTACTGAAAGTATCCTCTTCCAGTGCAAAATACTATGCTTACAGAAACTTTTAAACTTTTCCTATTTTGTACAGTATGTGTGCTGTACTGTGCAGCACACATGCACAAAAAAGGAGAATTGACAACATTTCTACTTTATAGAGCCAGTATCAAAAGGGTACTGTTTTTTGATGCAAAACCTTGTCTACTTTTTTAGTAGATAGGGTTTTGCATCATTGCAATGGTGCAATGGAACACCCATTACCACCCTGGAATGCCATTTTGGTGCTAAGTAATGCAAAGCACCCTGAGGTGTTACTTATCAGTACTTTCAAATGAAGTTCTAGAAAAGTAAATGGGAAAAAAAAAGATTTAGCATCAATTTGCATCACTTTTGTAACTCAAACACAATTCAAAATATTTAGTCACAATATACTCCTGAGTCAGAAGAAAAAGAAAAAATCTTCAACCGGCGCTCAATCTCAGCCAGCCTTAAATCATGCCTCGGTTTTGGTCTGAGTGCCACTTTACTTTTTTGGATGCGTTGTGTACTAAAACTTCACATTTTGTATTCTCCAATTTCCCTTATTTTATTTCAATTAGATTTGTATCAATTTTCTAATCACGTTTTTCTATTTTTAGGAAATGATTGTGGCATTGTTATCATGCTGTGTTTTGACGTTTTAGTTGTCTTGGCACTGCTAAATATTAAACAATTAATTCAGTTTTTTTTACATAATTATTCCATAAAACAATTAATTTCCAAATTGTATTTCTATAAAATACAGTACACACTCCTAATGTGAAGAAAGATCTGCAAAAAATGACAATTGTTTGACCCAAAGATTCTTGAAACCTTTTAAGACGAGCCTTATTTCTGGCCTTACTGAATTCAGTCATATATTTAAAATCAGCTGAAATTGTGAAGGTTGTTTTTAATAAATAGAGGTTTTTAATCCTTAACCCTTAACTATTTGAAAACAGGACATAACAACATTAGGGGCTAATTCACAAAGGTAAACTTACAAGTGAATAAATCTACACATCTAAATTTACTCTTGCACTTTGTAGCAACTGATTACCTTTGACTATTTACCATTTCCAGTGTATAGTTATTAAAATATGTAGATTTGCATGGCTCCACCCACCAAAACATGGGTGGAGTCTGAAAAACCATCAAGCACAAGAATACATTTACACTATTAATAAAATTATGACAATATTGTATCTTTCACAAACCTGGAAGCGACCTCAGCAACTGAGGCAGATGTTCACATTGGTAGAGAAAAGGAAAATGTATGAAAGTGTATTAAAGTTTTTAGAAAATAGTAAAACTATATTAAATACAATTGCATAGTATTTGTAAATATTTATTTTGAATGTAGAACAAAATTTAAAAAAGGAATAACACTATTAACTTAATTTTGAATCAACTAATCATTTATAGTAAATTACAATTATTTTTAAAACTGTTATTAAATAAAATGCACACTTACAGTAAATGGTTATCTTTGAGTATTCTGTATTAACAATTGCATACAGTTACTTATAAGATGCATTTAAATGAATTTACATATTTAAAAAAGTAGTTGCATTTAAAAAAAAATATTTATTGTTATTCATTTTATTCTTTAACATAGTTTTTTTTTATATTTGTAAAAGTCTACATAAATTAATTTATTGTATTTTTTTTTAATATAAGATTTTTTTGTATTTTACACCTCTGCCTCCATTATTTTCCATTACAGGGTGTTGCAGTACCAGTTATCAGCCATGTGTGGTCCTGGACGTACTCCTGGTCTGAGCTGGAGTATATTTACTGCTGTTGTGGTCCTTTTCAGATGTAGTAACTTTACAAGTGCAATTTGCGAATAGTAATGACCTTAATCTTTTGTGGGTGGGTGCGTGTCCCTCCCAAAACTCATCCTTAGCCCTCCCTTAACTCTCATTACTCTTCCATGAATTAGCTCCCATTTAGTAGTAGGTATTTCCCATATTCCAGTTACTCAACCCTGTCCCTCCCACATTTACAATGAAGACATTGACTAGTGTGTGCAGTGATCTCTGCAGTCAGTGCAGAGATCTCTGAGCCGAAAAGATAGGGGAACGAGAGTATGTTTCAGGAAAAGCTTTTTCTAGTATGAACGTGAGTGGTACATTTGTTGTAATTGTAGATGCACTACAAATGCAGTTCATAAATAAGCCCTGTGGAGTTTAACGAATTCTGAATGGCAGCATGTCATCCAGGGTACTGTATCATTGCATTCATATGACTTCCCCAGCCAATCTAAAATCTTAAAGTACTTTATTATATATCTGCCTAGTACCCAGTGGTGCACATGTATATAATATATAAAGGCTCCTCTAAAAAAAGTACTTCTTGAAACATAATCCACAGGAAGTCTGTCATTTAACATTTTTAAACAATGATCATGGGCCTGATTTAGATCCTTGTGGAGGGGAATACTCTGTCATAAATGTGGTGGATATCCCATCCACCATAATATGCATCCATTATATCCTATTGGGATCATAGTATGGAAGACGGGATGTCTGCCAAGTTTGTGTTGGAGGATTCTCCTTTGCCAGGATCTAAATATGGCCCATAATTTTTGCATTCCTTCCACCGGGATCTAAATTAGGCCATGTGTAATATGCTTTGTATACTTTTTCCCTGTTGTAGCATTTATTAACATCACAGATGAATTTGAATAAAAGAAACAAGACATCCATCTTTATCAGCATCAGTGTCAAAACATGTATGCAAACAATTGAACTTTCTTCCATTAAAATCACCCACAAGTATGTTTAAAATATCTTGGTAACTTGCTGGCACTTGTGTAAATTTGAAAAGGGAATGCAAGTCGTTTCTAGTGATGTAGTACATGAATGAATGCAAGATCACTACCCGTTATTGAAAGAAAAGCAGTGCATGTTTGAATGATGGTCCATTTTCATTTTAACATCTTATGAATTAAGGAGACTAGTTTGCCTTGTGGGTGCCTGTAGGAAAGTACCATCTTGCATGGCATGTTACCCCCATATTTCACTGTATATATGTTGTTTTAGTTGTATGTGTCACTGGGACACTGACAGCCAGGGCCCCAGTGCACATAAGTGTGCCCTGTATGTGTTACCTGTGTTATGACTAACGGTCTCACTAAGGCTCTGCTATCCAGAACCTCAGTGGTTATGCTCTCTCATTTCTTTCCAAATTGTCACTAACAGGCTAGTGACCAATTTCACCAATTTACATTGGCATACTGGAACACCCTTATAATTCCCTAGTATTTGGTACTGAGGTACCCAAGGTATTGGGGTTCCAGGAGATCCCTATAGGCTGCAGCATTTCTTGTGCCACCCATAGGGAGATCTGACAATTCTTACACAGGCCTGCCAGTGCAGCCTGAGTGAAATAACGTCCACGTTATTTCACAGCCATTTAACAGTGCACTTAAGTAACTTATAAGTCACCTATATGTCTAACCTTTACCTGGTAAAGGTTGGGTGCTAAGTTACTTAGTGTGTGGGCACCCTGGCACTAGCCAAGGTGCTCCCACATTGTTCAGGGCAAATTCCCCGGACTTTGTGAGTGCGGGGACACCATTACACGCGTGCACTATACATATGTCACGACATATGCATAGCGTCACAATGGTAACTCCGAACATGGGCATGTAACATGTCTAAGATCATGGAATTGTCACCGCAATGCCATTCTGGCATTGGGGAGACAATTCCATGATCCCCTGAGTCTCTAGCTCAGACCCGGGTACTGCCAAACTACCTTTCCCGGGGTTTCACTGCAGCTGCTGCTGCTGCCAACCCCTCAGACAGGTTTCTGCCCTCCTGGGGTCCAGCCAGGCTTGGCCCAGGAAAGCAGAACAAAGGACTTCCTCAGAGAGAGGGTGTTACACCCTCTCCCTTTGGAAAAAGGTGTCAGGGCTGGGGAGGAGTAGCCTCCCCCAGCCTCTGGAAATGCTTTGATGGGCACAGATGGTGCCCATCGCTGCATAAGCCAGTCTACACCGGTTCAGGGATCCCCCAGCCCTGCTCTGGCGCGAAACTGGACAAAGGAAAGGGGAGTGACCACTCCCCTGACCTGCACCTCCCCTGGGAGGTGCCCAGAGCTCCTCCAGTGTGCTCCAGACCTCTGCCATCTTGGAAACAGAGGTGCTGCTGGCACACTGGACTGCTCTGAGTGGCCAGTGCCAGAAGGTGACGTCAGAGACTCCTTCTGATAGGCGCCTTCAGGTGTTGCTAGCCTATCCTCTCTCCTAAGTAGCCAAACCTCCTTTTCTGGCTATTTAGGGTCTCTGCTTTAGGGGATTCTTTAGATAACGAATGCAAGAGCTCATCAGAGTTCCTCTGCATCTCTCTCTTCACCTTCTGCCAAGGAATCGACTGCTGACCGCGCTGGAAGTCTGCAAAACTGCAAAAAAGTAGCAAAGACTACTACTGCGACCTTGTAACGCTGATCCTGCCGCCTTCTCGACTGTTTTCCTGGTGGTGCATGCTGTGGGGGTAGTCTGCCTCCTCTCTGCACTAGAAGCTCCGAAGAAATCTCCCGTGGGTTGACGGAATCTTCCCCCTGCAACCGCAGGCACCAAAGAACTGCATCACCGGTCCTCTGGGTCTCCTCTCAGCACAACGAGCGAGGTCCCTTGAACTCAGCAACTCTGTCCACGTAACTCCCACAGTCCAGTGACTCTTCAGTCCAAGTTTGGTGGAGGTAAGTCCTTGCCTCCCCACGCTAGACTGCATTGCTGGGAACTGCGTGTTTTGCAGCTACTCCGGCTCCTGTACATTCTTCCAGGATTTCCTTTGTGCACAGCCAAGCCTGGGTCCCCGGCACTCTAACCTGCAGTGCACGACCTCCTGAGTTGTCCTCCATCATCGTGGGACCCTCCTTTGTGACTTTGGGTGAGCTCCGGTTCACTCCACTTTGTAGTGCCTGTTCCGGCACTTCTGCGGGTGCTGCTTGCTTTTGAGAGGGCTCCTTGTCTTGCTGGGGGCCCCCTTTGTCCCCTCACGCAATTGGCAACATCCTGGTCCCTCCTGGGCCACAGCAGCATCCAAAAACCCTAACCGCAACCCTTGCAGCTAGCAAGGCTTGTTTGCAGTCTTTCTGCACAGAAACACATCTGCACAACTCTTCACGACGTGTGACATCCATCCTCCAAAGGGGAAGTTTCTAGCCCTTGTCGTTCTTGCAGAATCCACAGCTTCTACCATCCGGTGGCAGCTTCTTTGCACCCACAGCTGGCATTTCCTGGGCATCTGCCCACTCCCGACTTGATCGTGACTCTTTGACTTGGTCCCCTTGTTCCACAGGTACTCTCGTCAGGAAATCCATCGTTGTTGCATTGCTGGTGTTGGTCTTCCTTGCAGAAATCCCCTATCACGACTTCTGTGCTCTTTGGGGAACTTAGGTGCACTTGGCACCCACTTTTCAGGGTCTTGGGGTGGGCTATTTTTCTAACCCTCACTGTTTTCTTACAGTCCCAGCGACCCTCTACAAGGTCACATAGGTTTGGGGTCCATTCATGGTTCGCATTCCACTTCTAGAGTATATTGTTTGTGTTGACCCTATCCCTATGTGCCCCCATTGCATTCTATTGTGACTATACATTGTTTGCACTGTTTTCTATTGCTATTACTGCATATTTTGGTATTGTGTACCTATATCTTGTGTATATTTGCTATCCTCATACTGAGGGTTCTCACTGAGATACTTTTGGCATATTGTCATAAAAATAAAGTACCTTTATTTTTAGTATATCTGTGTATTGTGTTTTCTTATGATATTGTGCATATGGCACTAGTGGTACTGTAGGAGCTTCACTCGTCTCCTAGTTCAGCCTAAGCTGCTCTGCTAAGCTACCTTTTCTATCAGCCTAAGCTGCTAGACACCCCTCTACACTAATAAGGGATACCTGGACCTGGTGCAAGGTGTAAGTACCCCTTGGTACTCACTACAAGCCAGTCCAGCCTCCTACAGTGCCCTCAACCACTAGTGGTTGCCCCTTTAAAATATGTTGTAAAATATTTCAAAGACAGTCTTTCTAAGCAGGGGAATACAGTGAAAGATTGTACCCCCCTGTAGGGGGATATCTGGGGGGTCCATGGGACCTCCTTTCCACCCTCCAAAGGGGTGACCTGAGGGGACACATTGACAGTGTGCCACCTCTTTGTGATACACTGTCAGTGTACCTCCTACGGGCTTGTTTATCTCTGCCCCCATGTCTGTAATAGGGTGCAGAGGCAAAGTGATTCCCTCATTTACATGGAATCGCTTAGTATTATAGAAACGAGATAACTGCCTGCAGGACCTTCTGTGATATTAAAGTGCTCCGTGTGAGAAGAAAGGAGGCATGCACATTTGTTGTGCCCCAAGGCACTTTGCATAATATGACCACAGGACCCATAATATGTAATGGGTGCACTGTCCCCATTCCCACCTTTAAGCAGGTGCACCATGCATAAACAGGGACAGTATGCCCAATTACAATGAATGGTCTACCGCAGGGCAGATGTGAACTCCGCTCTGCCCTGAGAGTTACGAATTCAGTGAAATACAGAGGTGCTGTTCACAAGATGCACAGTGTTTCACAATTCAGGTTGCAGCTGCCTGTACTTTATAGAGGGGACAGAGATCCCCTTGCAGGATTGTGCAGTGAGTGACTGCAGCTACTTGAAGAGGTATGTCTAGGGGGGTTTATAGGAGCCTCTTTTCCCCTCCAGATGGCTCCCTTCAGGGGGTGCATTGCCAGTCACCACCCTTTTCCGGCACACTGCCTGTGTGCCTCCCAACAGCCAGTTTGTCTCTGAAAGCTTGTCTGTAATACAGCACAGGTACAGAGGCAAAGTGATTCCCTCATTTTCCTGGGGCCACACCATGCACATGAGAAAATACCCTCTTAACGTAGCACTAGTGCTACATGTCCGCATTCCCTTCTGTGGTACCATAGCGCCCCTGGATTGCAGAAAACAATTGCACATGCCCTTTGCTCCACCAGGGCACTATGAATAATACAGCCCCAGGCTTCCATGCTTGATGAACTTGTCTGTGTTAACGCTGTCTGAGATGATGACTCTGATATGGTCCATGGATCCCTGAAGCAATTGACTGACAATTTGATTCACATCATTAATTTGTTCTTGAGGTAGCTCTGAAACCCAGATGGTTTCACCATAAGTTTTGTATTGCTAGTTGCAGCTGTTCATTATTATGTCACACTTGTCATTTGTAAATAAGTTGCTGTCATGGTTGTGCAGGCTTCATATAGCAGCCTTAGCCCTCTTACAAATGAAAGAAGAATATAAATTGACTATAGTGTAGTCCAATTTATTTGCTGTCATTTTTTAGGTATTTTTTGTATTACATTTCTAGTGCAGGGATCCTTTAATAATATTTAGAGTGCCAGAGTTACCAACCCTTGCAAACCATACAGCAGTGACAGTATTGTTGGAAGAATCACCCTTGACTATCTACAGGTCATTACTAAGATGGACCTTCATCTAAACCTAGTTGTTACGTATGACCCTTGGTATATGGTATTGCATTTTATCCCTAGTTGCACATAAGAGACAAGGTACCCTAATACACTGTCCTTAGAAGTAATATTTTGAAGTACCTTGTTATTTTTATTGAGTTTCCTTTTTCTACAGTCAAGCCATCTCCACTGACAAGGTTGTACTGTTGGAGTTCTAGGTTTCAGGATGTGCTATTGTTACCTTGGTGTTATTCTTCATTTCAAGACTGGTGTGGCAGATGTCTGATGTGAGCTTCTCTTGAGACCATTATGAGTGTGCTTAGCTCTCATGCTTGAGCTTTAGTGAAGCTATCCTTTTTGTCTTGTGCTTGATTGTGACCTTCCTTACTCTTCTTGTTCCGTAATGTCTTGGGAATCTAACCACTCTAGAAGGAACCTAAAATACAAAGACATCATTGGTTGATAGAGAATGGGATGATAGTTCCTTAACTGTTCTGTTCAGGCTGACTGTACTGTTAGCACCATTGAGTTGTGATTCCAATATAGCATTAATATTAATGTTTTGATGAACGAATTAAAGCATTTAAGTTGTGTGTCACAAATGTGTGTGGCTTCTAAGCTTCTCAATGAAACCAACAGCTAAGTTCTGCTGTGCTCACTGTTCCAGATCTTCTTCATAAAGCTCCCCTCAAATAGTTTGTTATAAGGGGTGTTTGGGTCAAGGTATGCCATTGAACATGTTTTAATCTCTCCAGTTCCTCTGTCAAACCTATAAAGGTTAGTTGTGTACCCCAAAATATTCATAAACTTAGTATTAAAATGCAGTTTTATGAATACTGCAAATGTGTAATCGCACACAAACGTGCAAGTTTACCTCTGTGAATTCAGGCCCTATATGCCCAAAACCCACTGAGCACAGCCGTGATTGCCCATCCCAAAGGCCACTAGCAGCACGTCACTGCTTTGCATGACTTTTAGCAGTTTGCAACTAGGTTCAGACACAGAGATTAGACTGAGGTCATACCTTTTTAACAACTCCTCGATACCAATCACCACTGCCCAATGTTGTTAATAATAGAGATATGCCTAAGGCCTAAGGAATGACACTGGAACCAGTCCACTGCAATCACCCAGCCCTCTGTGCACATCCCTCACTGTGCAGAGGCTTTGACTCACCATCATTCTTTTATATTTATTTTCCTCTCTGATTCTCTCTTTGTCTCTGAATCACACTTCACTGTATTTCTTTTAACCCTTTTAGAAAGCCAGGAATCACAACAGATTTTTTCCCACAAAATGGTGGACAATTTTGCTACTTACAATGGCTGCTCACAAATGCATTTTGAATCATGAATAAACACTGTTCTCACTATTCTTTCTTGCTCTCTTACTTGAGCTTTTCATGCTTTTGAGTCTGCCCCTTACCCTACTCTGAGGTTGGACAGCTTTCATGGTACCCTTTAATTGCTGGAAAAGTTTTTTACCACAGAGCAAACTAACAAAGTTGAGGTTGAATTTTGATTTTGGAGATAGTTCACAATTTTGAAGATGGCCAAAAAGTTGTTCTATGGAGCCCTTCTCCATCAATTCATATTTGACAAAACAATCAAATGTTATTGACAAGAGTTGTGAATCATTGAATAGAAACTTTATATGGGAGATACAACTGTGTTAAACCTAAGTCCAGTCACCACATTTTTAAAAGCTGATATCTCAAACACTACTGTACAAATCACACTGAACAAGCACAGAACATATTTTCTGAGAGATATTTTACCTTCATGCCAGATTGGTGTAAATCCACTCAGAGGTTTTGGCTGCATGTGACTTTAAGGCCAGACTCTACAGGGCAGGACTTCACTTTCTGCCGGAGCATGTTTACCTACGAAGTAGATGCCATCTGTCCTTATCTTACTAAGAACCTGTGAAGGTGTCAGGCCATCTGGACAAAAAAATTGATAAGACACACAATGCAACATCAGTCTGGGACAAGTTCCTTATTATCTATATATATTTCAAGGTCAGATTATGACAATAATGAAAACAATGTAGTCTGAATAATATATTTTGTGATATTTGTTTATTCTACTGGGTCTAAGACTAATATATTGCTGCAGACAGGTTATGCCAGAAATCATTTAAGATAGCATCAATGGTCAATAGTATAAGCTGATCAAATGACCTTTGGGTTAAAGAGGCTCTTTGCCTAAGTTTATCACACAGATACTGCCAGAGGTTCTGACAGAGACAGTCAGATTGCTTCACTGCAAAAGCATCCAGTCCTGTGCTGAGAGCTGGCAGCCAAGTCTGAAAGGAGAAGAGCTGAGCCCAGCTGATGTCTGTTTTCTCTTCAAGGTAACACTCCCTCCCAGCTACTGACAATTACAGCTTCCTGCTTTAAACAGGTATGCTGTGAGCCTAATCCTAAAAATCTCTAAATGCAAGCTAAGCTACTCCATGTTCTCATTGTATATTACATAGAAGTAGTCTTTAGTGTGTTAGGTTGCCAAATTTCATTTTGACTATGTTAAAAATATAAATGTTCATATTATTCTCATTATTAGTGACAAGCATTAGTACTGTTTTAATAATATTCTGTCTGGTTGTTTTACATGTGCTAAGCAACAGGATTAGTCTGTTGAATGAAAATGCTTTTACATATAAAGTGTCTTTTCACTTAGTGAGTAACTTGTGTGTGATATTCTAAAGAATGAAACTGAGTTTGAATAATCACTGTGATAGGAGTTAATTATAAAGAGACAGTCACACACCATCTTAAGAATAGAGGTGCTGCCGGTCCGGGGGGGCAGTTACATTTGTAATAGCTGCACCGCAGCATATGCCTTTGAGACATTTTACTCATGGTTGGAGTTTGAGGATGTAGACACTGCCTTAAAGCAGCATCAGGCTTACAAATCAGCAGCACTGCCTGCATACTGTAGGGCATATGAGGATCTTGAAATCTCTTTAACCTGCCAAGAATACCAAAATTGATTTGCTGGGGGTTACCACACACAAATGCACACACACACTCTTTCCATGACTTGAGATCCTACCCATCACTAAAGCTGTATGAATAGTGAATTATACAGTCTCCTTTTACAGAAAACACACTCAATATGCGCTGCGAACCATGAAAACAAGACAAGCTCTAGTAGGGCCAGTACTATAGGGGCAGATTGTTGTACAAGAAATTAGTCTGTAGTTGATAAACAATATCATTGGAAAGATGCCCATGAATCATAGAGAAATTGCCTCCTGGTTTGCTTTCAAGACAAACAGTTGGAAGAAGTTTACTCTCACACGACAAACCAAGACAAGCATAGAATGTTGCCCATATGTGCTCCCCTTGAAATGATGACTCCTGAAGAGGAATACAACACAATGGGGAGTATATCTGCATGCATTTATACTAACACTCATGGTACACCTTCATTTTCAGTTCTCCTTGAAGAACTGAAAACAAGCAGAAAATGAGCAGTGGGCTGCAACTGCTTTTGACTTTGGTATGCAGTTATAGGAACTAAAGTCTCTTCAATCATCCTAAACAACATTAAGAGAGAAGCGTCACCTCTGGCCATATGGAATAGGTGTGCACCAGTATGGTTCAAGACCGTGAAAGGAAACTACCAAGAAAAATGTCTGAAGTCTATCCTTCTGTGGTCTGTGATACTTTGGTATACAATCCTTTAAACAGCATTTAAAACATAAAAGTGACATTGAGGGTTCTGTTAAGAAAAAAACTAGAGAAAAGGCAAGGAGAAGCAGAGAGGAAAAGAGCAAAGATGGACTGGATCTTTATTTCTCGAGGGTCAAGTCAAGGTGGTTGTAATTTAAGGGACTGCAACAAAATGTTAAAAAAGACAGAACATTATCAGCTGCTCTTTGCCAGTACTTTACTTATGCTTGTTGTTTCCGGTGCGGAGCACCAACACTTATTTTTGAGGGCTGGCGCTTATTTGTCTGCCTCAAGTATTTCCTGCGAGCAATAAACACATATGGGAAAGATGGAGGAAGAGAAAAACAAAAAAGCGTCACTGAGGGAGAAAGCAGAAAGCTGCAAGAGTGAGCGGAAAGGGCAGGAAGTGGCTGTTAATGGATTGAAGAGGCCCAAGATGGCTTCAGGATTACACTGCCTCAGTATTCCATGTTCCCACATTTAATTGCAGCAGCTGCGTGTTTAAGAGGAGGGCTTTGGGCACCGTCACATTTTTATTTACAAATTAAGCACTGCTCTTCACATTCTTTTCCGGATTCTGACAGTAAAAAGCAGAGACAGGTGGTCGGAATGCATGCCGAAGAAAACACTAATTGAGCAACAAAAAGGTAAAATAGGACAAGAGATTTAGATCAGGGTAAAAAGGGTACAGAAATATTCAATGGGTGGCAGGACTTTTTAAGAACATGTCATATCAGCTGCAGAACTGGACATGGACGAGAGTGCTTTTAGACAGTGTACATGAAGAGGTTTCTGGTGGCAAGTCCAACTGATGAGCTCATACATATTGAGACTCCAAGTAAGCATTTAAATCCTCCTGATAGGGTTTACAATTTGAATAAACAAATGGAAGGGATTATACCATGCACCATTAAAAAATTCTAGTGTCGTCATTTATCGGAAGAATATGACATTATACTAGCAGAAGATGATCGGCCTTCAGTCTTCATACGAGCAATCTTAACCAGATTTCAAACAAAGATTGCCACAGATATATGAAGAGTGATACAGGCAACTATGAAGAGTGAAACACCTCATATGCTTTTGTCTAAAATACTCCTACACCCTTGTTTCACGTAGCACTCCTGTGGTTACTCTACCCGGAGTGGGAGACAGCATAATTCCTAATCAGCTGTCAATGAGGGGTCTATGAGGGCTTGCCCATGCTAGGACAAATTCAACCGTAGGAAGGCTACTGGTGGTCTTGTCAATATAGACAGAATAGAGATTATATGAGACAATGTGATTTTTGTAAAAAAATGAAGACTTCTACTGTTAAAAGACCCCCACAGACTCCCCTCACAGTCCCCATCATCCTGTTTAGGGTTTTACATTTTCACCATGTACATATTGGTGGCAATAGATTTATGTTTTTGATTCCCCTGGTGTGGCCTCAAAGAAATGCAGATGCTGAAGCAGTAGTAAAGGATTTGCAGTGCCTGGTATCCATGGGAGTAGTTCTTTCATTTCATTCAGGCAAGGGTTCTGTGTTTGGTTCCAAGGCATACAGGCTTTCAGTATCTTCTCGGGGAGTTTGTCTGCAATTCAGCTATTGAGCAGAAAATAAGAGATTAGTTGAGCATGTTAAGAGCATGATTAAACAATCCTTAACTGATGAGGCCCTGAGTTTAGGAATTAGTTGGTACCTTCATCTGTATGGGGTTTGGAGGACATTAAAAGCCTTGCCTAGACAAGTATGAGGAGGAAGCACTCCATGCAAAGTACTCTTCAGAGTGCCTTTTTATGTACCTGGCCTAGATAATACTGGGAAGTTGGTGGGTGAAAAAGAGTTTGACCAGGAACAACATTCAAATGCCTTACAGAGTGTCCAAGTAGTCAGACAAGGTGTCCAAAGTGAAGCACTGTGAAGCTGCCAGTGAAGAAAAAGTTTTTACAGCTAAAGCTGGGTGGGTCCCTAAAGTATCTAGGATAAGCAAGCTATTGAACTGCCTTACAGGCTACCCATTAATGTTCTTGGGGTAAAAGGTGAACAAACTTTAAACCTGCCTCCTTTGTCTGGGTTTAAAAAAAAAAGGTTTTAATTCATCACATCAAGTAGCACTAGTTGGCTAATTCTGTATAGCAGACCATCCAGGATAGCGAGAAGAATTCAGAACCAATGAACCCCTCCCTACTCTGAATGAAATACCCCAAGAAGGGTGGAGTAATATCAACAGCTTGTGTATAAATACAGGAATATTTGAGCATCTGAAGAAAGAATTCAGTAGATAGATAGATAGATAGATAGATAGATAAAGACAACATGCATGCAAATGTATAAATTATCAATAATGCAAGGCACACACTTTCTAAAAGTGTGTACTCCTATAACAACATCATATCTTCAGTCTTATATCTGTTTAAAGGAGAGGTATACTTTTTACATCATGGCCAGGCTCAGTTAAGAGGTAAAATGCAATTAAACTGTGCTTTATATGCTCTTCAAATTAGTTATTTGCCCTGGCAACTTCTGAATGAAACAATCAAATATGAGCCTTTTAATTTGACCCTGCCATAAAAACAATAGGGAAAAACAAATCTACATACATGTTCTTAAGTATGAAGCAAATGGAAAAAATATCATTTTCAGTTAGTGAAAATCTGCCTTTTCATGGCTGATACAAGGAGTCTTTTCCTTACATACTACACATTTCATTTTCATGATTGCCATAAAAACACCTGATTACTAATGCACAATTCACTTCTATTTAATTTGTGGAGACTTCCCTTTACTTACATGTAATAAAAGGAAGATAAATATGACACTGTATTTATCAGTGTTTCAGCTATTTCAGTGTCAAAAACATCTGGGATCCATCCCCACACACTGCAACCTATTAAATAATGGTTCCTATATAAAACCAGCAACAACCATCAGTTGTTGTAGGATGAAACCTGTAAAAAGATATGTGAATATGGTTAGTAAAACAAAGCAGTGTTGTGGAGAATCTTGTACTGACTGCCTCAACAGATAATTAAAGATGTCCCTTGGTCTAGTATAGGTATGGCGGACATACTTTTTGAGAGCCTTAGCAAATTAGTGACAATGAAATCTAAATTGCACATTTGAGAGAAAACCTGTGTTAATGGCTCAACCCTGTATCCTGTTCAAGAGGACACTATCCAGTAGATTCACTGTGGAGTCTAAGAGGGAAATAGATCGATTACAAGAGAGATCTCTTTTTTGTAAATGGGGATGATAACAGAGAAGACTAATGTTTTACGGAAGTCAAAGGAGTTTTAGGTGGCATTTAAGAACCCAGTAAAGGGTCTGTCTAGATATCTTCAATGGTTTTGCAGATTTCCATGAACATCTGGAATTGATAAAGCTTAAAGCAAATGTTATAAACAGTCCAATTTGCTGTGTTACAACTCTAATTGCTTATCGCTTCCTTGCATATACGTAACTAAAATATACAGTCCCCTGTTTAGCAGGAAGAGTCAACTCCAGTGCCTGGTCTATAACACTGCTACTGGTATGACCCAGAACTTATCTCCAGAAAACCATTTCTTAATAATCTTAGAAGAGTTCATTCGAGTAAGCACAGGTTTAACTTACTTGTTCCCTTTTTGCCTTTGTAAGATGTCTTTGCCATGAGCTTATCGGTTTTGACCAGGGCTTGATTACAGGACAATATTTAAGCCTTCATGTTTCATTAGATTGCACAAAGTCAGATTGTGGTGACAGGCAGGACTATATGGAGTTTTATACACAGGTAAAAATGGAGCAACCAGTCTTATTATTTGTCTGGAGATCTAATCAGACCAGTATAATCCACTTGGTGACTTTTGTTACCCTATGTAGTTGAGCTGCAGAATTTACTTTGGCCAAGCAAATTCATCTGCTACCGTAAATGAGAGCCTGTAGTCTAGGAACAAGGCTGATTTTATTGGGGGAGATATTGGGCGTATTAATAGATAAATGGCCTATGGACAAGATCTTATGGTTAGTCACAATATAGTTGCATAGGAATGTACAAAATTCAACAAACTTTTAGAAACGCACTTATTGCTGATAGTGATCGTTCCGTCCACCCCTATAATGTAGAATGTGCAGACATCACGGGAGGGATAAGCAACGAGCCGAGGAGTTGATAAGTTTGAGAGAAAATCATAATGGATACCCATAGTACTGACAATGGCACCATTCCAGTCCCAATCTTTGCATAAAGTCACTCTTAAAGACTGAAGCAAATATGCCTTTTCTGCATGGTTGCAACAGATGTTCTGCATTTTTCTGGAACCTATTTTTGCTCGTATTAGGATACTGTGGCACTGCTATTCGGTGCCACAATGTATATACTGTGGCACTGTAATAGTATTGGTAAAATTGGTTTCACCCAATTTGCTTAATTAACTTTTCTGTAAGGCCATTTTATATGGTATAGAAGATGCAATCAAAGGCATGTGATTTAAATGGCCGGGGCAAAACTTAAATTATGCCAGCACATTTTGTGCAATTTCAGGAAATTCTAGTTACAGAAATTATGCCAATATGCCTCTTTGTGTAATTACACACCATTTGAGTAAAAATGTACAGTGAACTCTCCATTTGACATGTAAATTTACCACAAATGTGTGGGAAAACAGAACGCGAACAGCTGTTGTTTGTTGTCCTTTGTTTTTTTTGCACTTTCTTTTGATGCAAAATGTGTCCTTGCATCAAAAAATTATACACAAAGTGCCTTTTCTGCTACAATATAGCCTGAAATGATGATTTTGCATGTTGATCAGTTATGAATAATTTTTACTGATTGTGCAAAGATTTCACATGGTTATGCAGGAGCAATTTACACAATTTTTGCACAACCCTAGTTGCAATTTGCATTTACATCACCTACCTATATGACAACAACCTATTGCTGACAGTAACAACACTATGCTTTTTTATGAAACACTCTTGAGGAAAGCCAACTGGTTTGCATGGGTGGCATAAATGATCCCTAGTAATATTGGAGGACCATCTAATTTACCTTTAGGAAGTATAACTCTTTCTGGTGATCTTTATGTTTCTCTTTCCTGTTAAAGGGCACCCCCAGTCTCAGCCAGCTTACGGCACCTCTAGCATATGCAAAGTAATTAGAATTATAAAGCTGGTCTCTCCCAGTATGTCACAATTTTGCCCCTTTCCCGACTGTCATATGAGTTTTTTTATAAGACTGCCACCTGTACGCCCCATCAACTCAGCTGTTCTAAAATCGATACTGTTTAGTAATAGAACCCAAATCTGTAACACTCTATGCAGTAATGGTGTACCTGCCTCTGTTGGTTGCGGTCAGGTGTGTAAGTGGTTATGTTCTCATTGGCTGTCTCCATTGTCGTGTGGCTATCCTTTCCTAACACTTGCAGTAAGCGGGCATGCCAGGGCTGTAATCCTCCCATCTGCGGTAACTCACAATGTGTTGCAAAACCACAAATGACCAAAAAAGGAAAGCAATAGAATAACCAAACAATAACAATATCTGTAAAAACACAGTGGAAGAGCTGCTGCTGCTTGGAGGTGTTGTGTTTGTATGAGACCACATCTCAAGGTTTGATGGGTTTGATGATGTAGCTCATCTTGTTGAACACCCATGTTCCTCTGTAGGGCAGTTGTAATGGGGAAGAAGCTGGACACCCTCCAGCTGAGCTGCACCTGAGGTCAGGGTCTCATGATGGGGCTAGCCTGTCAGGATAGGGTGAACCCTCGCTTCTAATCCTGATAAACTGCTGTATTCAGGTAACTATTCTAAATTTTGTCTGGAGGAGAGGGGTATGGCATCATCATTCTCTGACAGCCATGTCTGCCACAGATGGGAGTTGGTGGATGTGGTGGGGAGGAGTGCCACCTTTCATCAGCTGTCTGTGGAGTGACCATATGGGTGATCCTTGAGTCATCACTCATGTCTGTGTCACCCATTTTGTCTGGCATTTCCACAAGGACAGGGGAGTAGGACCTGCACTGCAGTACTGCCAGTGTGGCGATGGCCACTTCACATTTAGCTTGGATCTTCGATGGATCGGTCCTTGACAGCCATCCATTGGCCTCCCTGTGTCACTCCTTGACTCTAATTTAGGTCTAGGGGAGCTCGGGTGCCCATAGGTGTTCTCAATGTTAGGGCCTCCTCTGTATTGGTCAAGCCACCTCATGATGTCTTCTGGGCCAGTAAAGAAAGGGGAACATTGGTCACCTATAATCTTCAGCTTTGAGGGAAATTGCAGGGCATAAGTAAATCCTTTTACTGGGTAGCTGTTCATACACTACATAAGTCACAATAGATATTAAGCAGACGCAACTCATTACAGGAAGCATTAGGGATCACAAGAGCTGGACTAAATCTTTGACGACTACCACTCCATGACCAGCATGAAATCTATATCTCTCTCTCTCTTTCTCTCTCTCTCATTCAGTCCCCTTTCCTACAGTCCATCTAAGTGCTGGTTGTGTGAGCTTTGTGGCCAGGGCTGGGACATCCAGGTGGATTTGGGAATAAGCAACCTGAGTCAACATAGTGTCTCCTTGGGGCAAACCAGCCAGAGCTTGACAAGAAGTACTAGGCCCCTCTTGGACAGCCAGCAGCAGCTGTCTACCTTGTGGGCAGTGAGCCACCAGGGGTGCAGCCATGGCCCATCTTCTGTGAGGTAGACATGGCAGCACTGGTTTACTGGTTTTCTATGTGCAGTGGTACTTCCTCTCCATGCTGACAGCAGACGGCAGGCCTGGCAGCAGTTGCCCCTTGCAGGAACAACGGGTGCTTTGGCTGAGGGTGCACAGGCATACCACCCAGGTCCAGTGCACCCCCCAGCAGCTGACACAATGCTGGGTGGATATCATTGACCGTGAGCAGGACCTGCTTGACCTGCTAAGCAAAGAGATTCCGGAGCTCATGAGTATTAAACATATTAATGTGTGTGTGTTCTACAATGCTATACTTTTTTCTGAACAGCATGCTGCTCACACTCAGAGGTAAGTTACATTTAGTTTACATTAAGAATATTATTATGTGATCTAGTTAGAGCTAGACAGGTGCACAGCGCTACATCATCGTACTCATCAGCGCTCGATTTGGCTGATTATTTAAAAAGCCATTTCAATGCAGCCTCCTCTGTCCTCGTGTCACTATAGTGAATTGTTGACATCAGTGAGTTAGCTTTCTCTGTGACTTCCTTTATGTAGCTTGTACAGTCCCAAGCAATTTCACAGTGATATGCGGTACTAGTATGCATCTATGCATTGCAAAAAAAGGAAACTGAGTTGGTCCATCAAGGGGTTTGAGAAATGAGAATAGGATTAAAGTTCATTCACTGCAATGCTTTAGTTCCAAATGAAGTTTTTACTAAGGAAATTTGGAATAGGGTTATCATAGGCAATCTGATTTAGACATGTACAATGTTACTGCCTTTCCTGTTCTAATGATTTTGTGGAGTGTAACCGTACCACTGATCTATTTTTTTAATCTTGTTAATTCTTGCATCAGCACGCAAGTGCAAGAAGAAGGGCACCACAGAGGCGGTCTGACCATTAGCACCAATCCTGAGTGCCCTGCTCTTCCCAGTAAGTTCTATTATTTTTTATTATTATTTCCCTAACGTTTACCTCTTTGTTTAATTCCTGTTGTCTCTGCATTTTCTTTTTTCTGTGTTTCATTGATCTTTATTATTCAACCCCTTCATTGTGCTTCAATGATTCCAAGTCAGCATCACCATAGGCTACAGTTGTGCCCCTCTATTACGCAATAGGTAATTGGTTGGCTTGACTCCTGGATTTTCTAACATTGTGAACCAATAAAAAGCCCAGGGTGATATTTTTGATAGAAAATATTGCAGTGCTAACCAAACTGTAGTGATGTATTGGGGTTGCATTTTTGATTAAACAAATTAAGGGAATGTGTATATGGCATCTAAAACTATATAATTCACATTGCTTGCTTATTGACAGTCACTATTACTTACTAGCTACAAGGATGTCACTGTGATTGTGAAACCCCCCCCATCAGCTTACAGGAACAGCAGTGGTTGGGTTTTTTATGGCCTCTTATATCTGCAACTCAGCAAAAGTACACATAATGTATGCTAAAAATGATGGCTTGGTGAAAACGTGAAAGAACGAATGTTAGAGGAAAGGATGGGTGAAATGACTGAATGGAAAGGATGTGTGGGTGGCTGAAAAGATGTGTGGGTGAGTACTGGGTATATGGATGGATGGGTGGAAGGATGATTGAAAGAAAGGGTGGATAGTGGATACTGAATGGATGGATACTGGATTGTGAATTTTTGTGAAAGACTGGATGAGAGAAAGTAGAGCTTAAATCGTAGTGTCTATGGGTGAATATGAAATGAGTAAATGAGGAAGAATGAAAGAATGATTGAATAGTTGCTTGGATGAAAAAACATGCTGCTCACCTACTTCCCTTACTTTGTGTTTCACGACTATCAAAGCTATGTTTCAAAGAGGGGGTTATTTTAATTTGTGTTCTAATCCCTTGATTCACTGTATTGGTTGAATGAGGCAGATATGTATTCCACCCATTATCTTTCATCAATCCCCCTCCCTGCCCATGGCAATCCCCCTCCCATAACCGAAGAAGTGCAGTATGGTTCAATTAGTGCCTGCAGTGTTGGCTGTGATATGTGCATCTGCTTCAGTTAATGCAACAATTGCAAAGTTTTCAATGCATTGCAAACCAAACACACAAGATATGTTGTTCCCCTTCGCCCACTTAGTCACCTCTTAGTACTTCACTTCTTTATTCTCTCCTATGTTCTTCCATCCCAGACTATCAGACAAATTGAAAAATCCTTTCTTGGCATGTGCCACATTTTTATCACCGTACTAAGTGTTTCCAAAATATACTCCCTGGTTTCCCATAACAGATTTATTTTACGCCTGTTCAGATTTTCCCCTTTAGACTTTCCTCCATACGGTGACTGTATAAGCCAAAGCTTAGGCACATGATTAATTGATGATCACTGATACTCCTCTATTTTACAGCAAAAGCTCTACCTACTCATATAATCCCCCTGCCTTATTGTGCAGTAGAGTAAGTCAAGTTTCCTTTCCTTTTTTTTTTAATTAATTAATTTGTTGGAAAGAATTTGTGGTGGTGGGTGAAGCCAGTGAGTAAAGTGAGACTAGTAAGTACCTAATATTATTTCAAGTTTGGCGTAAGGGATACTCTGTGACAAACATGCCAAATACAATCTATATAGCCAGTTCCTTTTCCCTGTAGAACAGTGCATCATTTTACCCACTGTCTACTTATGGCAGACAGGATAATGTATCCTCATTTTATATGTGACATGTGTGGCGTATCTTAGTTATTCATCTGCACCATTGAAATAATGGTAGAAATGAAGGGGAAGGAATTTAGGAAAGATCAGGGCAATTGGAATTAAAGATAGATGATTGTCAACTACAGCTGCCCCAGCTGCAGATAGTAGCAAAGTACTAAAAGCTCTGGCTAGCATGCATCCATTCATCTGGCACAACAACTTGCACTTCATAGTGCATAATGCCTTGCTCATAAATGAGAGGTAATTCATTTTTATTTTTACATTAAGAGTGTCTGTTTAGTTAGTAGAGAAGCCTTTAAAAGAAAAAAGTCAAATCACAGTTTTTTTAATCTGGTGTTACTCTGCCTTAATTTGTTTCTACCAGACAGTCACTGCTTTTTATGTGAGGCATGTGTGGGTAAAAAAATAAAATTTGACCTGTGACTCTCCTAATCATAAAACTCACATCAAATTTGAAGGTTCCTAAAGGACCAGCAATGAATTGCTACCATGCCACCCACTACTTACTGGTGAACATCCAGTCCGAATACCTCTGGCTTGTGGTTCTGGAGGAAGAGGGTGAATTAGCTGCCTCTGCTCCAGGACCCAGCTCAGCAGCACTCCAGCCCCAGCCTTCAGCCTTCTGGTTACTACATCACCAGCACCACCGCCAACTGTCAGTGACCCTGACTGCACCTCCTGCTGCCCTATCCTGCTCTGACAGGGCATTGCTCCACTGTATCATGCAGCAGACGGACTGGATGGAAAGCCTTATAGGAAAGGATTGAGCATAGCCTTGGCCAGCTCCAGATCCATATGGACAGAACCCTCTTCTGAGCACTTTCTTTTTTGTTTTGGTGGGAGGGACTTGTTGAGAGTGGAGAGGGTGGGGAGTGGAGTTTGGACAGGGTTTTACATTGGAATTTTCGCTAAACTTTTTGAGGACAGGGACATTTGTTTGGGGAGACAGGTGGGCAAGTTGTGGGTAGAAAGGGTAGGTTTTTGTATTTGTTAAAAATTAAAAAAGAGATAATTTATTTTCCATGATTGATGTCTCAACTTTTTTTATTACTGTTTTAGTTAGCACCACTGTATTTTAGTATAGCTTGTTTTTAAATCTGCTAAAAAAGTGTGTGTCATTTATTTATACCCATGTTCTACAGCCCTCTGCAACTATATTGACCACTGGGGAGGGTCACCATTGCCAATTTTGCCCACAAAAACCTAGATACACACATTTAACATTTTCTTCACACAGGAGTTAATTACTAACTAAAAAAGTTCACTTCAATCTATAGATCTTATCTTACCGGAATGCATGAAGTGAGGGAGTCTTCTTTCTGTAGGGTTTTTCCCAAGGTGGCATCTTAAGGGGGTTGTAGTAGTGGAAGTAGCAGGCTACCACGGTAACAGGGAAGACAAAAGGTTGCTACTTCCACTTATGCAAAATCCAAATTCAGGATTAATCACAGGGTTATCCATCAGTGTCAACTAGACTGAAAAAAAAACCAAAGAGTTAGTAGGTTGTATTATATTATAACTTTGTGTCGACTGAGACCAGACTACCACAATGACAGTATTTGACACGCTTATGTTGTGAAATTAAGTCACACTGCTATAAATCACACAGCCCGGGGGAAGAGGGTTAGTAGATCGATGAATGGATGTGAAAGAGGATTTGGGGAAAGCTGTGCCAAAGACAAAAACTACACAAATGAAACCATGACAATATTCACTGGGACGCTGAGCAGCACACCATTATTAGTTTGTTGGGGAAGGAAACACTGAAGGGATAAGTATGGTAGTTCAATTAAATGCTTTGCAAGCAGTCCTTCTGCCCCAGAAAGACCCAAGAGAGGATATCTCTAAATGTTATAGCTTCTAGGTTTGAAGACTACAAATTATGGAGGATTGAAGTCAACCCACCCAGTTCTAAAAATTATGATTGTTAAAAGGGAAATGATACTGTTGTGCCAAAGTGGGCGGTGCATCTCCATACTTCTAGGAATGTCCGTCACTCTTGGGTGCCTGAATGTACCTGTCTGGTAGATAAGCTGGAGTTTTGAGCTTTCACCAAGTTTTGTTTGTGCATTAGAGTACCAGGAGAAGGACTGAGTATTGAAAAAACAGTAACTGTAATATAGAGTAAAGGAGAAGGACAAAAGGAACCAAGGTAAACTTCACAAGGAGTCAGGGGTGCACCAGGAAGACTCAGAGGCAGAGCAAGAACATAAGAGGAGTTTGACGTTTGAGCCAGAAATACACCAAACACATATTCAACAGCATTTCCCACCAACGCACCTCTCTCCAGTTCACAGAGCTAAGTGAGTACTAGGCCTCAGAGTCTTTGCCATCATCATAGTTTCTCTTGGAAGTCAATAACTTTCTTCTTCTAGCTGATGAGGTAGTCCTGTCATGAGTCCTCCTCCTCCTGATTCTGAGGAACTCCTTCCCAGTCCCAAACCAAGCGAGGTAGACCTGTGTAGTCAAGTGCACTGCTGTTGAAGAACAAATAGAGAAACAGAACTGGAGTATTTTGTGTAGATTTGAGTCTGGTAACTAACGTGACTGGTCTGGTCTGAGGAACCAGAAAAAATGATGTAGAAAAAGGATAGGCAATGGCCTGTGAGGGAGGCAGTCATTGTCCCCAATGTCCTGAAGGGAATGTGGGGGCTTCTTCACTGCACACAGGTCCAACTCCAATCCAGCCATATAGTATGTGACTAAAAAATGAAGGGGCAGCAAAAATCTGGCAAAAACATCATGTTGCATTAGCATTTTATTTTTGTTTTGGCAAAAAAAGAAAGAAGTTCAACTAGAAGTAATTTAAAAGTTCTATGGTGGCACTGGCATACTCAGCCCGGGAAGTATATTTCATCCTCAATCGCAGGGAGTTCACCCAGAAGTTGGTTAGCAAACATACTTGATTCTGACCAATCATCCTCCTGTGGTATTTCAGGAACAGTGTAATCAGGTGGTATAAAATGCAGGTTCATTTTGATCATGGTTAATCTATCCCTGTTTTGAGGTGAGAGACTGGTCCTTCCCCTTTTGGGTTACACCTGGAACATCCTATGAAGAGTCATTGGTGCTGCCACTTGCTCGACCTCTTTTGCCTTTGCCTCTGCACTGGACTTAAGACCTGCCACCTGAAACCAAGCCAATGCAGAGGTTGTGTCCAATTCTTCTTCCGTTGTTGCTGATGTTCTTGTTGCCTGTTTTGGCTGCTGTGAGACAAGACTGCTGTCTCAGGAAAGTGAAGGGGGCACCCCATAACTGAGAAGTGGGACTTTAAGTTGCAGCCATTCTTCAAATTCTCCAGCTTGTTCAACAATCCACCTCTTGTATTTTGAAACATCCTCCTCAGAAAAAGGAATAAAAATGTGAAGAAATATTTTGCAGTGAGAATCAAGTAGGGTGGCAGAAATGTACAAGTTTGGAGAAGATAATGTCATTTTGCAGCATTTCGTCAAAAGCCAAGTGAATGATTAAGCTTTTAACTAAGGCATGTGCTTCTGGGTGTTCGCTCACACCTCCGAGTGCAAACCTATCAGACCCATTCTTTACCTGCTCCTGTAACAGACGCAACAAAGGGATAGCTTGCCTCATCGTAGTGTCCTCTTTGCTAACTTTCCGTGTTAAAACTTCAAAAGGGAGCAGCATCTGTATCATGCATTTGACTTGGCCCCATTTGTCCGCATCCATAGTCACAGCTTTCCCAATTGCATCCCCACTGAGAATGACAAAGTCATTGATCTGTCTGTACTGCTCAAACGGACATTGGTGAGTTCCAACATCTTGGCACCTCCTGTTTCAGGGCTATGACTGGTACACTGTTACCACGCTGAATGATCCGCAAGTGCTTCCACGCTTTATAATTATGGCTGAAATGACTGCAGATTCGCCTGCGGGTGGTCGGTATGTTGCTGACTATGGGGTCGATTATGAGTTGCGCTGTTGAACAGCCCAAACTCGGATATGGCAGTGGGGAGGTGGCCATCACAGCAGACAGTGCACATTCCAAGAGTGCTGACAGGGGGTCCCTGCACTGCCAACAACATGGTCATGGGCAGTTCAGGGGCCCACCTGTGACCCACAACTCTGCCTTTCCACTGGCCTTTACAAGGAAGGGACCTGCCATTAAAAGGGCAGTGGAAAGGAAAGTTGTGATCAGCATGGCAGTGCTGAACCCAGCATCGTTGTGGTTGACATCAACTTTCACCCCAACCAACCCATGAGGATCGCTCATCCCGGCAGAGGCAGCAGTCTACTGGTGGTCCAAGTACCAGGATCATAATCTGGTGGTCGGACCACCAGGATTGTGGTGGTCTGACTACCATCGCGAGTTTGGCAGTCTCATGACCGCCAAACTTGTAATGAGGCCCTGTGTCTTTTTTTGAGAAATTCTTGCTCAACCAGGTTGATTCTGTGTGCCAAACACAGGACCCTGAAATAGCCACCATCTGGCATGGCCTTGACTATGTTACTGCCATTGTCTGTGGCAAGAAGACCTTTGGGTCAGAGCGCTTCAGACACCTTGTTATTAAATTTGTGCAAGATGTTTGCAGCTGCATGTTATTTCTCCATGGAGAACATGGCTACTGCTGCATGACCCCAAGCACTCTTAAACATTTCTTCAGGGACAAGACCTGTAGGTAGCTTTTACTTTACCCCCACAAAAAAGATCCAGTATGCAGAGATGCACATGTAATCAATAGCCTGACAACTGGTCTACATGTCTGTCAGGTGGATAGTGTGGACAACATTTTGCTACAAAGTTTGCCCAACCAATTGCAGCACATCGTATTGCAGCACTGGGACACTGGGTGTCAAGGAGGAAATTGAATTATTATACTCCTAAAGATACCAAATGCTGTAGTGAGGCTGTGATCCTTTGGTAGATGGATGGATGGAGGAATGGATGTGGATGGATGGATGGATAAAAGCAAAATGAAGAATTAAATAAAATGAGAAAAATAAAGAAATAAAAAAATCCCCCAAAACTAAAAAATAAAATAAAAACTACAATAAAAAACGAGAAATGAAAAAAAAAAAAAATGTAAATAAAAAATGTAAAATTAAATAAAAAGTGACAATTAAAAATTTAAATAAAAACAAAAATATATATATTTAAAAATTACATACAAAATCAAATAAAACAATTATGAATACGTTAAAATGAAAAATGAAAATAGAAAATAAAAATTACAAATTAAAATATTAAACTAAAATATAAACAAAAATGTGTTTATGAATAAAAAAATTATCAATAATTAGCGATGTTTGTATATAAGCTCATGGCTAAGAGACACTGGTTTTATGCACAAAATGGCTGGCAGCCACATGCTAAATCAACAAAGACCAAGGAGACTTGGCAAACAAAGAACACATGCAAGCCAATGGCAAAGGAACACTGGCTGGATTGACAAAATGAGCAACAGCCACATGATCAAAGAACAAGAAGGAGCGAGGAGGAATGGGGAACAAAGAAGAACCGACGCAAGCCTTATGTAAATACACACTGACTGGAAGCACGAAATGGCTGCCAGCCACATGGTAAAACAAAAACAAGGTGCAAGGAGGCATGGCAAACAAGAACACATGCAAATCAATGTCAAAAGAACACTGGCTGAATGCACAAAATGGCTGCCAGCCACATGCTCAAATAATAACAACAAGGAGCAAGGTGGCATGGCAAGCAAAGAACATATGCAAGCTAATATCAAAGGGACACTGGTTGCATGCACAAAATGGCTGCCACATGGTCAAACAACAACAACAAGGAGCAAGGAAGCATGGGCGACAGAGAAGAACACATGCAAGTCTATGGCAAAGGAACACTGGCTGAATTCACAAAATTGCTGCCAGCCACATGGTCAACAACAAGGAGCAAGGAGAACAAGAACACGTGCAAGACTATGGCAAAGATATATTGGCTGGATGCAGACAAATGGCCACCAGCCAGATGGTCAAACAACAACTGCAAAGAAGGACGTTTGGAGAACAAAGAACACATGCAAGCCCAATGTGATAGATTGCACAAAATGGCCCCTGGCCACATGGCATGGAGAACAAAGACACATGGTGGATGATGAAAAGCAAATTGGCCATAAGGAGGCATGGTGATAACACTGAAGAAAACACTAAAATTAATTCAACAATGTAAAACACGAAAATTAATTGAGCTATACCAATTTCACAACAGTACACACATCCTCCTATGACATCAATTATTACCAAACAGCATATACACCTTTTTGTAAAAAAGACAAAATGAAATGCAAACAATAGCCACCATTTTTAATTTAATCAAATATCATCCCTACTCTAAATGAAGTTTTAAAAATATACACCACAGCAATTTATTTAACGCATTAATGACTACGAATACTGGGCCTACTGGCTATATGGCCTTTTGGAAATCCAGGACACATAGAAAAATAAGTTGCAAATGTTATAAACATGTAGAATAGAACAGGCACTACTGAGCTGTGCAACAATTTTCCTTTGTGAAAGATCAAAAATCAATGAAATGCAAAATAAATAAATAGGCCCATACTTAAACCCCAGGCCACCCACTACTATAAATTTTTATGATCAAATTAAAGTACAAAGATATATTGGTGCATCCCAAGCAAACAAACAACACCCTTATTCAACAGTTTTGTAACTTACTTGTGTGATTTCACAAAAAGAAAGTCCTTAAATCCATAGGTATATCCAGGAGACAAAGACAATGATCCTTCCACCTTGAAATCCAAGTGAAAAGGGACCAGGAGATGGACAAAGCACTCGGAGGCACCTGCTGGACAGGAACAGGAAGGTGGAGCCTCTAGGGCACTTCCTTTCTGTTTGAATAAAAGGCTTCTTGCACTAAAAAAAACAACTTGAAGGGCCCATTGGATAAGAAAATCTACTCAAAAACACTTTTCAACTAGATTTAGCTGTGTCTTATATAGAAAATCTACTCCAGGTGTACTCTCACTAGTAAGTGGAACAGTTTTGGCCATCATCGTGGCTGGAAGCAGCATGAGAAAACGCAAAGTCTTGTGTGTGGCCGGAAAGAACCCAAAGTCTCATACGCGCTAGCGTGCCAGCAGTATCATGGCACTCATAAGAGAGTGGCAAAAACCAGTCTTGTGCAAGCAAACAAATTCTGCTCTGTACCGATTGTGGAATTTGGGAACTCCATGCTACTCCAGGTTGTGCATAGTGCCTGAATTCTGCAAATGCCCAGGTCTGCTTTCAATGCTGTGCATGTATCTCCAATGGCTGCCAATATTTGGTCTAATTTGTTTGGTGGTACTGTGCCGTCCATGGTACCCAGGAGGTCTGGGGAACTAGCTCTGGATAAGTCCCTTGGGAGCTTTGCATACTGGGTTTTTCCGGGGACTCCAAGAGTGTCTTTCACTGCTCGATTTCTGCCATGATTTCAGCACTTGGTGGATCCCTGTCCTGGGTCTGGAATATGCTACTGAGACAGTCACAGCCATGAGAGAAGTCCTGGCTGGGTCTGGATCCCTTGCGGGTCAGAGGGCCTAAAATTGGACAGCACTCGGGCTACGTCTCTGCTGGGAGCTCTTACACCCGCTGTCTTCTTGGCTGCTCCATCAGGCCCCAGCCATCTCACACCCCCAGGGTGTCTGGGCAGTACTGCTGGGCTGATCACCTTTCAGGTAGGAAGGATTGGGGGAGGGGGCAGCCCCCACTGGCTTCTTAAACTGAGAGGAGTGATGGCTCCTCTTTCGAGCTGCCCCATGAACTTGCATGGCCCCACCAATATCCACCAGGCCAACTGTACCTAAATATGACTAAAATATTCAATTTCATGTCTTTACCTAGGAAAATGCTGCCAATGTCCTTGAACATTATCATTGTTTTAATAGTAAAATTAGATTTTGAATGAAAAAGCTACATTTTCAAATTATAATTTAGCCTGCATGATTCAGAACACGCCAAATATGCCTCTCATCACACCTCCAGGTTTGCAATGCAAATATTAGTGTAAGAAGTTTACACTACCATTGCTCAGAAGACACTAGCTTGTAACTGAACCCAGGAGTCATGCTGAGATGTTAACCACTAACAGATAACAGGGATTTGCTGTCCAGGATTTTCCAGGAACAGGTGGCAGAACAAAGGACACTCTTAGCACTACCTCTATTGACTTGGAGATAGCAGGATGGAAGTATTGTTTCAATTCCCAGCACTCTCCTAGATTCTCAGACTCTAGACACAATTTGGGAGAGAACCAGTTTGAACGCCATCAGGTGGGAGGATAATTCTTCTAAATACAGCAGTGGCCAAGAAGCTGAAGACAGGTCTGCCTGGTGGCAGAAGATTTCTTCCAGTTTCAAAAAGGGGCTTCTGGTTCATGTTAGAAGGGCAAAGTCAAAATGCTACAAAATGAGGAAGGCAACTGTGAGAAAAATAGTTATGAGTGGATGGTAGACTGTCTGCAATCTCCGGCTAGTGTATGGGATAATTCTTTTACCTCAACCACCACCCCTTCAGAACAAACCTGGACCCAGGAAGACTCTTTCTAAAGAAAAAGGCCCTGCTGGAAGAATGAATACTCATGATTTATTTTTTACCACCCATCCACCTGTGTGCCTTTACCACGTATGTCTTTACCACACAAGGCGAGTATATTTAAGGTTTTATTAGCAATTAAATAAAGTTATAAAAACAAGCACAGAAAATGAAAGGTAGAGGGCAATCTTCATGCCAGGTGACACTGAAGCAGACCTTACAGAATCATATCTTAGGTTCCAATTGAAGGATACCTAGGTGAGAGTTACTTAGCCTTCACCTGTTGACTTATCGGTACAGCTTGTCTTATGAAATGAAAATAGCAGACCTTACTGTTTCAGTGAAGAAATAGAACTCTACTGTTCAGCCAGGTATGAAGGTGTGTACCATTTTTGAAACATGAAACAGGTTTTATTTTCTGCTGCGTTGGAATTAGATTATAGTTGAGTGAGGGAGGGATTGCTAAAGAAAAACATGTTAGAGTGGTCACTCTTGTTTATTTTTTTGGTGAAAGCTGATGATGCCAATTTATTTGTATGTATTGTAGTTACAATTCATGTAATGTGCACTAGACTAGGATTCTGATTTAAAGTACATCTTTAGAATGTATCCTGCATGTTAAAGTGTTCTTGAGTGTTTTATTTCTTAATGGGAAAAGGATTTGGGAGTTCTACAAACTATCCGTGTAAAGTCACATAGCATTGGTTGTTACTTGAATTGCATCGTTCTCAAATAAGGCCCAGTGAGTTGTGGAATGGCTGAAGTACTACTGTATTCACACACTGACTGAGTCCTTAGTGCCAGCTGTTCTAGAAAACTGACCTCTCTATCTCTGGAAAATCAAGAGAAAATTTCACTTGGTGCCCAGTGTGGATTACGGCTTATCTAGATCTTTGAGTAATTTGGGATAACATATTCTAGAGACCACATATTTCAGTTATCAAAGACATGGTACCTCCAACAGCTCAGTTATGCTTTCTATTTTGCTGTAGGTTTGTCAGGCTCTTGATTTACGAAAATCTAGTCCCCATTTTGATTTCTGTGATTTGAATATGATGTTTTGAATTTGTTTTTGAAAATGGTGCAAGCTCCTCCTTTTCTTATAGGTCTAATTTACAGGGCATAAGTCACACAACATGTCCATTCTAAGGGTGTTCCTAAAGGAGAGGTGAAGTAACATTTGTTTTAATGCACATGCTGCATATCCTTAAAAAGATTTTACTCATGGGTGGAGTTTGATGCTACAGAGTACTTGACAATTTCATACATACAGACATGTGGCAACACAACAAATTGTGCCCCCTTTCGGGACTTAGACATCCCATAAGGATTTCAAGAATGCCAGGCATGACTTAGTGGTCAGCTACCACATTAGTGCAGAATATTAGAATGGGTCCGATAATCAATGTCAGTGCTACCTAGCACATATCAGCTGGATATACAATGAAGCTTGATGTATTAAATCTCATGATTTTAGAAGCAAGACAGTTACTGACTCAGGTGGTGTGTGTGTTTATAGGCAACTTTAACAGTATTTCCTACAAACAACTGTTAAGGGAGCCTTTACTGGTGTACCAGCACCATATGTGCATGACACAATACAGTCAATTAGTCCACAGACTATTACTGCTGTCATAGACAAATCACCCACAAATAGAAATTAAATTCCTTTCTGTATTGCTTGCAGGACCAACCAGTTATAGACCATCTTTCCTCATACAATACACCAGGAAAGACACGGGCCATATTTATACTTTTTGACTCAAAACTGCGCTAATGCAGTTTTGCGTCAAAAAAATTAGCGCTGGCTAACGCCATTCTGAAGCGCCATGCGGGTGCCGTATTTAATCAATGACGTTAGCCGGCGTTAGCCGCCGGCGCTGCCTGGTGTGCGTGGAAAAAAACGACGTACACCAGGCAGCGCCGGCGTAGGGGGATATGGAGCTTGGGCGTCAAAAAATGGGGCAAGTCAGGCTGAGGCAAATTTTTCGCCTCAACCCGATTTGCGCCATTTTTTTCGACTCCCAACCCCCATAGAAATGACTCCTGTCTTAACAAAGACAGGAGTCATGCCCCCTTGCCCAATGGCCATGCCCAGGGGACTTCTGTCCCCTGGGCATGGTCATTGGGCATAGTGGCATGTAGGGGGGCACAAATCAGGCCCCCCTATGCCACAAATTTTTTTTTTTTAAATACTTACCGGAACTTACCTTAATGTCCCTGGGATGGGTCCCTCCAGCCTTGGGTGTCCTCCTGGGGTGGGCAAGGGTGACAGGGGGTGTCCCTGGGGGCATGGGAGGGCACCTCTGGGCTCCTTCCGAGCCCACAGGTCCCTTAACGCCTGCCTTGTCCAGGCGCTAAAAAACGGCGCAAAAGCGGCCGTACGTCATTTTTTTTGACCCGCCCACTCCCGGGCGTGAATTTTGCCCGGGAGTGTAAATACGGCGCACATGCCTCGGAGTAAATTTTTTAGACGGGAACGCCTACCTTGCATCTCATTAACGCAAAGTAGGTGTCCACGCTAAAAAATGACGCAAACTCCATGGACTTTGGCGCTAGACATGTCTAACGCCAAAGTATAAATATGGAGTTAGTTTTGCGTCGGAATTGCGTCAAAAAAAACAACGCAATTCCGGCGCAAACAGAGTATAAATATGCCCCACAGTGTTTCAACCATGTGCCTTCCCCTTGGAATGATGCCATCTGTAGATGACTGTAACACTCTGGGAGTAATACACTACTACAAACAGTACTCCCTCCTCGGTGGTGTTACCAGAGGAGTTAAAGTCATTCATGAGAATGAGCATCCGTTCTGGATTTAAGGATAGATTTAAGGGGCAATTTCAAGGCAATCTCCTCAATAGTCCTGGGTAATGTTCGTGTAGAAGCCATGGCTCTGTAAGGGACCAAGGTTTGGCAGCAATCTCCAATCAGGATTGATTGTGATTCTTTAGGATCACAGGCTCTAAACTGCATCTCAAATCTTAAAATGAGAATCAGGGTTCAGCAAGAAGAAAGCCATGCCAGAGACTAAAAGGAAACCAAAAGAAAAACAAGGACTGGAGGAAGTCCTCAGGTCCTCAGGTTTATATGATTTGAGCGACCATGATAAAATGTACAAAAAAACCAAGATCAGTATCCTGATAGCTCTCTACCTTTCCTTTTCAGGACACAGGGGCCAGTTAAAGGGCAGAAAGAAGTGGGCAGGCTGAATATTGCAAAATGAATGAGGACATCAAGCAGAAAAGTGAATCACCACATGAAGCTGGGGTTAGCAAAAGGCCAGAAAAAGAAAGGCTCACTTTAAAAAGAAGAAAGTGGTAGGTTCAGCATAGAAATGTGCCCTGCAAACTGTGGATGCTCCTGTGGAATGGGACTTGGATGGTCAGGCTTCTCTACAGTGAATCAGAAGGGACAGTAGTTCATCAGACTCAACAAGCATCTGGTAGGGTCTGTATGAAAAGAATACATACAGAAAGAAAAACTGTTGCAAATTGACCAAGGCACTCAGAAGAGTAAAGTCCAGTAAGATCAATGGGAAAGGGTATCCCTGGTGATGTAGGTCCAGAAGCGGAGAAAAAAGCACCGATTCCAAGTTGATGTTAATCAAAGTCTTTAATTCTTAGACAGCATTTGTCATAGGTAAGTTTTCGTTTTTGCAGAGAAACAGCCAACACGTGTTTCGTCACACAAGTGACTTTGTCAAGGCTGGGCCAGTCCGGCCAAGGAAAGTACGACCGTAAATTGGTATGCAGGTAGGTTGAAAGAATGTGTTGGGTCTTGCAAGTTAAAAGTCTGTTCCTCCAGTAACCGAAGAGGGAGGCAAGGAAGCCCTGATAAGCCTCCAACCGAGTTCCTCGTTAGAATTGCTCGGTCCGTCTGGAGTCCGAAAGGAATGCGTCTGAAAGAAAAACTGGATGGACATATAAACACTCCAGATAGTGTATATAATATCGATTTGCAGATTAAGAGGGTCATATCACGCAGCATAAAAACTACTTTCTGGCCTTCTTTGGCAGATGATTATGACATCATTTTTGCAGAGGACGACTGGTCTCTGACTTTTACTAAGGATGCACCTCTCAGTGAGCAGGTAATAATGCCAGGGATTCCTCTTTGTTACTTGGAGAACTCAGGGAAAAATATGTGCGTGAATTGGCTCCTGCATGCTGTATAATCCAAGTAGGGTGGGATACAGAATCTGTTCCACATGTGTTCCCTTAAGGATTGAGGCCCAGGTGCAGGCTCAATATCCGTTGAAGCACAATATAAAAACTATATTAAATCTACTACAATATAAAGGTGTAATAACGCCTTGTATGATTTTGTTTTGGTTTGCCTTAAGATTCTGTGCATTTTACTACTGCTGACCAGTGCTAAAGTGATTGTGCTCACTCTCTAAAACATGGTAAAATTGGCAAACACCTGATTGGCCTGTTTAATTTACATATATGTCCATAGTAAAGTGGTATACCATATACCTAGGGCTGGTAAATTCAATTCTATTAGTGGGTATGAAGCTTTCATTGTGTCACACACTTAGGTAGCCCTTTAAAACAGGTCTCAGGCCTGCCAGTGCAGCCTGTTTGCAGTATTAAATTGTCAAATCAGCTTGGCAAAATAAAAGTATTGCGAAGCCTAAAACCTGCATTTTGATACATATGCCACCTATATTGTAGGCCCTAGACGTCCCATAGTGCAGGGTGCATTGTATTTAAAGAGCTGGACGCATACTTTTAAGTCTAAGTAGGTGGAAAACTCAGAAATTCATTATTCACTACTGTGATGCCTACCTCTCTCACAGGATAACATTGGGTTACCATATAACAGTTGATAAGTGATACATTTTATTTAGGAAAAAGTAGAAATATCATGTTTGGTGTCTAGAGAATTGTAATTCAAAACCCTCTTTAATTGGTAAAGTTGGATTTTACGTCACAATTCTGAAAATGGCACTGTTAGAAAGTTGGTATTTCCAATCCTAACTACTTGCGCCCCCAGACTGTATCCTGAGTCTCATGACTAGGTGTAACTGGCAGTTTGCCGCTATACATTCCTCTCAGACAGTAACAGAAAGGGGGACTTGGTATTGGCAAGGCGGCCCTTCGCAGTAGGATGGGAGGTGTAGAGCTGTATACGGCCTCAAATTTCAATTGAGCTGCCTCAGCACACATATAAAGAACTTCACACTAGCTTTTTGTGACTCCATACCTGTAGAGCCTGGGCAAGGAGACATAAAATTCCATAGCCATTTGTGTGTGGGAAAACTCCAGAAGTTTCTTCCACTTCAAAGTTGGTACCAGGTATAAAATAGGACCCTCACACCCACTCTTCTGTACACACTTGGACCTGTGGATACTACAGAATAACTACCCTGCTGCCAGAGGACAGTCCTGCTCATTGAGGTCTGCCCTGCTCTCTGAGAAGGAAGACAGGCCCGCTCCTGTCATCCCAGGCAGAGTGACTCCATGGTTCAGCTAGCTGACCTCCAATTCTGAGCTACACAGAGTTACCACTCAACTTATCTGTGCAGTTTGTCACTTTGCGCAGTTTAACCAAATTAGTGGGCTCTGGTAATAAAGGCCTCTGTTAATTCAAGGCCTGCAGTGAGCATACATATGTCTTGTCTTCCCTTTTTCAGGTGCTGCCCCCTTCATGGAACCCCCTTGTGATCCTGTGGTCTAGTATGCTGGTTGTGAGGTCCCAGGTGACAGTGTGCCTCGTGTATGTGGGGACCCATTTGAAGATCTTGCAGAGCATTCTGAATATGAGAAAGCAGGAAGAAGTCATGGCGTTCATCTGTTTAGTCATCGTGAGTTTGTCATCCAGGATAATCCTAAGGATTCTGGCATGGTCTGTGGGGGTTGGGCATGGGTCCCAGTTCGACTGGCACCAGGAAAACTCTTGTGTCTAAAGATCAGCATCTCCGTTTTGTCCATGTTGAATCGTAGGCAGTTATCTGTCATCCAGTTAGCCATGTTGGCCATGCATGTTGAGAAGTTGAGAAGTTGGTTCTGGTGGTGTTGTTCTTGTCAGTGAGGAAGAGGATATGCTGTGTGTCCATGGCATAGTAGACAATGTTGTTGTTGTAGGGTCTTATGATGTGGGGAAGGGGTGCTATGTACACATTGAAGAGGGTCAGGCTAAAGGAGGATACTTGTGGAATCTATAGGTGAGATTCTTAGGTTTGGAGGTATACAGAGGAGTCTGAGTTGTTGGGTTCTGTTGGGGAGGAAGAATGCAATCCGTCTCAAAGTGGGTCCCTGAATTTCTGAGTCATGAAATCATGATGAGGGCACCATGGGACATGGTGTCGAAGGGTGCTGAGAGGTTAAGGAGGAGAGTAGTGGTTTCACCACTGTCCACAATGGTTCTATGCTAGGGGGTCTGCAGAAATCTGACTGAGTGATACCCAGGAGGTGGTGCTGTTCTAATTGGGTGGGGAGTTGTCTGTTAATCTCTTTCCCCATGATTTGAGATGGGAATGGAAGGAGTGAAATGGGTCTGTAGTTGCTGAGTTCTTGTAGATCTCCCAAAAGTTTATTCAGGAAAGTTTTGACATCAGCGTGTTTCTAGTTATCTTAAATGAGAAGACGAGTTCCTTGCTTATTAACAAGGTATGCATGTAGTGTAAATACCACTCTGTTTTATCTCACACCTTCCCTTGACCCAGCATCACCAGAAAGGAACAGCAGACATAATTCCAACTGGACCTGCTTAGACCTGCGACTGGACTTGCCTGAGCCACGTTGGAATCTGCTAGAATGAGTCCATGATCACTAAAATGTTCTTCTCTAGGTCCAAGCATTTGGCTGGAATCAAAGTGCACTCCCCTAAAAAAAAAGGAGAAATCCTGAAGTTTTTGACAGTCTGCAACTGCAAACAGGCCTGTTCATGCTGAGATGTTGCTGTCTGTGATGACCACCAATGTCAAGATCTGGTAGGCCCAACTTTTCTTGTTAAATCAACCACCAGCAATGACCAGCAAATCGCGATTTACACTTCAGGTTACAGTGATGACAGCCTGTGAGCGACCACCAGTGCAAAGTTCAAGCAACCACTGTCCTCTACACCCAACAGGATTTGCGCACTACAACAATGACCATTCAAATATCAAGCATTCTCTTCGCCTACAGTGACAACCATCTGCATTGCTCTCCTTGTTCCTCACAGCCTCCTGTACTGTGAAATGGACTCCTCAGGTCAGACTTTGATAATGTTACTGTAAGAAGCTGGGTTGTTGATTGACTGGGTTGTGAGCCCTGGCCTAACAGAATCCACATTCCTTTCCAGGGTGAGGCAAAAGCTAAATAAACCTGTGTTCAACCCTCTGGTAGCTTGACACAGAGCAATCATGCTTAACTTAGAGGTAATGTGTAAAGTATTTGTGCAAGACTTCAAACAATAATTAAGTAACAAATCCCACACACAAAAAGGTCCCACACCTAGTTAGAAATATAGAGAACCATTTAATGAATAAAATAAGACTAAAATAATAAATATCCAATCACTAAAACTGGAGCTATGCAATTTTAAAGATTTCAGTGAAAATAGCTTCAAAAAGCACAAGCACAAACTGTGGGTATCTGGTCGAGCTGGACCAGTACAGAGTTACAAGTTCAGGGTGACTGCGATGGATCACAAGCCAGCTACAGGGACCCAGTTAGGCCTGCTGAACTAAGTACCTCACATCCTGGTTTGCAGAGCTTTGAGAAGATCCACGTCAAAATCACGTTGAGCAGTCAAAGCGTTGTGTCCATTATGAGGTGCGGAGATGGTGTGATGGAGGTCCTTCATCGTTGTTAAGGTTCCTGTCAATGAGAGTTCATGATGCGAATTCCGGTGTCAAGGATGCTGCACGCAGTTGGAGCGCTGAGTCAATTCCCATGAGCTGCAAGGCTGTGATGCAGAGTCTGGCATCATCTTCAAGACTGCAATCAATGAGGGAGAAGAGGGCCTTCGGCAATGATGCATTGCACAGCAGCAGTTTTGAAATGGCATGGTGATGTGGGTCTTTGCGATGGGTCAAATCCACACAGGAGCAGCGATGCAGCGGTTCTGCTCGGGAACAGTGGGGAAGATGCATTGGTTACGCCAGACCCACAGAGGCTGGTTGAACACCTTTAACCCACTTCCCAGGGTCTGGGACTGGGATGGCACCACTTGGCAGGGTAGACTCACAAGTGGCAGGGTCCAGGTGCAGGGATCGAGGTTGTGGGAGCCTTCTGTCTCGGAGGCTCAAGTAAGGAGTTCAGCCAACTAGCCCTCGAAGCAAACTTGAGCCCTGTGTTCAATAGATTCAGGTCCAGTTTTTCTCACTCAGGCAAGAAGGCAGCAGGAAGCTGGTAAGCACAGCAGGGTGGCAGCCCTTCAGAGCAACAGTCCATCAGAGTGGCAGTACTTTCAGCTACACAGCATTCATTTTCCCTGGCAAAGTATTCACAGGTACAGGAGATTATGAAGGAGCTTGTGTCTGAGGTCCAGGATTTGTAGGGAGAATCTTCTAGAAGCATGTCTTTGAAGTGCACAGGTACCCTTCCTTCTTTCACCTTGCTCCAGACTAACTACAGGGAGTATTCTGCCCTTTGTGTGTATTCATGACACAGCCTATTCAAGAGTAAGAAAGAATGTGCCCTCCCATCCTGCCAATAATGGCTTATCCAGGCACACCTAAGCGCTATTCTGTGTGGATGTCTACAGGAGGAATACACAAAGCCCAACTGTTAGCTACACCCAGTCATGTGACCCAGAGACAGGCTGAAGGCACTAAGGGGGTCATTCTAAGTTTGGCGGGCGGCAGTCGCCGCCTGCCAAACTTACGCCGCCAAATGACCGCTCTGCGTTCAAAAGACCGCGGGGGCCATTCAGACTTTCCCGCTGGGCCGGCGGGCGCCTGCCAAGAGAGCGCCCGCCGGCCCAGCGGGAAAGGCCCTGCAACACAGAAGCCGGCTCCGAATGGAGCCGGCGGTGTTGCAGGGGTGCGACGGGTGCAGTTGCACCCGTCGCAATTTTCACTGTCTGCTATGCAGACAGTGAAAATCATGCTGGGGCCCTGTTAGGGGGCCCCAGGACACCCGTTCCCGCCATCCTGTTTCTGGTGGTGAAAACCGGCAGAAACAGGCTGGCGGGGAGGATTTTCCCAGCCGGGGCTAATCCGGCAGGAAACCGCCGGACCCGGCTGGGCGACCGCGGAATACCACATGAAGCACCACCAGCCTGTTGGCGGTGCTTCCGTGGACAGCCACCCTGGCGGTCTATGACCGCCAGGGTTGGAATGAGGGCCTAAGTGGCAAATGTAGCAAAGTTTTTTACCCATTCTGTGTCTATGGGAAAAAGTGTTCGTACATATGACCCTAAATGACTAAGGCAGAAAATTGACAACTTGGTGAAAGAGGCATTTTCATAATTCTAACTTAAAATACAACTTCACCATAAGTTAGGATTTTATTTACAATTCTAAACACTCCAAAGAATTGGGTGCCTGATCCCATTTGGAAATGACAGCTTATTAAATGTACTAATGTAACTCTAATATTATCCAATGGGAGAGGTAGACCTTGCAGTAGTCAAAAACACATTTAAGAGTTTTTCATGATCAGGACTTGTAAGACTTAAGAGAACATGCTCTTCATTTTAAATACTTTTCATCTCGCCCTCTGGACTGTCCAGGTTCTACCCTGGGGTGACAAAATGCATGTATTAGAAAGGAAGGTTTGAGCCTGGCAAAAGGTTTATCTTGTCAGATTGAAATGGCAGTTTAAAACTGCACATACATGCTGTAATGGCAGGTGCAAAGCAT
The DNA here is from genome assembly GCF_031143425.1 of Pleurodeles waltl. NCBI lineage: Eukaryota > Metazoa > Chordata > Amphibia > Caudata > Salamandridae > Pleurodeles > Pleurodeles waltl. The sequence continues at coordinate 368,803,485 of NC_090437.1, read as the reverse complement.
GTTTAAAATGCTACTTAAGTGGGTGGCACAATTAGTGCTGCAGGCCCACTGGTAGCATTTAATTTACAGGTCCTTGGCATAGGTTGTGCCACTTTACTAGATACTTACAAGTAAATTAAATAGGCCAATTTAGGATACACCTATTCTGCCATGTTTTAAAGAGAGAACACAAAGACTTTCTCACTAGCTGGCAGTGGTAAAGCATGCAGAGTTCTAAAACAAGCAAAAACTTAGTCATCAAAGAGAAGGGTTGAACACAAATTGTAGGAGGTAAAACACACCAAGGATGCTAGGTCTAACAGTAATTTATTTTTTCAGCTGTACTAGCCTGGTACCTGTATCTGACCCATGCTCTCCCGTGGTTGGCCTGAACTTGTGACTTCCCCTAGTCTAGCGTTACCAGATAACCACAAGTGTCACTTTTGGGTGCTATACTTACCCTAATCTTTGAAATTGCATACCTCTCATTCTACTGATTGGAGTTTTGGCGATTTGGTCTCATTATATGTATTAAATCATACTCTATGTTTCTAAATTGATGTGGGATTTTTTGTGTCATGTTCTCACCTTATTGAGGTTTGTGTGCTGAATAACTACTTTACATATTCCCTCTATTTTAAGCTTGACTGTTTTTGTAGCAAATTACTAAAGGGTAAGCAGAGGTTAATTTGGTGACTTTTGTGGTTCACCCTGACAGGGATTGTGGTTGTTGTTTGTCAAGGTTTCACTGCCCCTCAAATTAATGATTCCCCCCAGTTTATTGTACTGGACTAATAAAAAATGTAGTAAGAAAAATCTAAAATGACTTTGCTAGATCTAATGATTTCTTCAACCAAAATATGCACCTGTATTTCAGTACCTGATTGTTTTCTATACACCTTTATGAGATTTCCCATAAGATATAAGATTAGCCTTTAAGTTTTTGTGAGAATTTTGGAGATCTTACTGGAAGCTTCCTTGGAGCTATCACATTTTGATTATCTGTCTATCTATCTATCTATCTATCTATCTATCTATCTATCTATCTATCTATCTATCTATCTATTGCTCTATCTTATAGTCAGGTTCTGAATTTGCTCGTACAAAACCATAGAAATTCAGTAGTTATAGCTACAGTTCTTTTAGGTAACTATAGCTCGTGCCCTGGCCATACACAGTTTTGTTATCAATAATTTTATTGCAAATGTTGCAGTGATCATATCAAAGATGCCATACAAGATCTCATCAATGAAACAGTATGTGGAGTAATTGCCTGTGCATAGCGCAGGCATGGTGCTAAGTTGCAGCACGAGCAGCGCCCATTGGTGGAACTCCCTGGAAAATCACAGAGTTTTTATGTAACTCCATGGAATTCCACAGAGTGAAACTCTGCTGGTTCCACCTACCCCTAATCTACATGAGTGATTAAAGGTCAAATTGGATCTAAGAATGTATATAATAAAGGTACAGAAAATGTTTGCACTGTTGGCAAAGTATGGTAGTCCACGATAGGGAAAATCTATAGTGGCCCTTATATAGCTGTAAGACATCGGTTTATTATTATAGGTGGGTGATTACCCAGCTCAAGTAATAGTCACAATCATTATCAGGGTGAACCCTCAAAGTCACTAAATTAACTTGAGCTCAATCCCCTGGCAGCTATCCCATAGCACAGAAAGGATTACCTTATGGAAGTGTGTAAAATATTCATGCAGTACTAATCAGTAATAAAGGCAAAATGCAAAACAATAAACATCACAAACTGAATTAGAACAATAGAGTAAAACTTGAATTTTTAAGTTGTACATGGAAATAACACCAAAACGCACAAAAGGCAAATGACAGTTAACGGTCACAGTAGACAAGGATGTGGAGGCAACTTGAGCCTGACCATGATAGAGTGTATGTTGCATTCAGGAACTGGATTCATCCTGGTCAAATATTTGATCTCTGGCTCAGTTCGTTAATGCCCACTTCACGACAGAAGTACACTTCTAAACCCCCCCAGGACCTCATCGAAGGTACTGAGAGACTCACAGGGTGCCAGGAAGGGTCCAAAGACAGGTCAGGCCACGTCTTCTGCCACTAGTCAGCTGGGTACTTCCAGAAAAAGGCCTCTTGTAGCTCATTGTTTCCCCATAACTTGAACAGGAGTTCAGCATTATTGCCCTTGGAACTCACTTATTTGTCCTGAGTACAGGAAGGAGCAGGGCCAGGCCTTCAGGGCTTCTCTCAGGTCACAGACAGCAGGTCCAGTCCCCTTCTGGCCTTCTGCAGGTTGAGGCTATATTCTGATTTTGGTGCCTGCTGGTACCACATTAATGCCTGGCGCTAGTGGGTGGGATGACTCCTGGGCGTGCCTCAACCAATGATGTAAATATTCCCGGGATCAACTCTACCCACTTTGGTCACTTTCAGGGTGGAGAGAGTCTTCATCCATATTAAACTTGGGCTCTGGGGATGTATGTGGGTAGTGTGCCATAGTAATCCGTATTCCTAGAGTCCTTCCACATCCAAAACTAAAATCCGTTTAGAGGCAGCCACAGTCCCCACAACACACCCAGAGAGAGAAGTCTTGTAGGACAAAAGGAGAGTTCATCAGCAACCAGACAGTGGATCAAAAGAACTGCCTTGGCATCCAATGCTCTCCTATTTCATTGGTGCCCCAAGAATTATATGTGAATCCAGCCGACTTATCAAGCAGGGTTTGACACTCAAGCAGGATTTGATACTGCAGTTTAAAAAATGATGTCCATGACCTCTATCTTGCTTATTCAGTGGAGTTCAGAGGAGTCATCTCTGTCCCTTTAGGTCAGCCTACTATCTGCTTCATTGAGGTATTTCACACCTTTTCAAGGCTAATTACTGAGAGGGATAACCTGGAGAACCAATGCAAATTATCCCCAAGAAACTTCAGGCTGAGAAAAGGTAACTTCTTAAAATTTCTTTTCATTAATACTATTAACAAATTGAACCAATACAAATTATCTCCAAGGAACTTCAGGCTGAGAAAAGGTGACTTCTTAAAGTTTCTTTTTATTAATACTATTTACAAATTTGACTTCCCCATTGAATTAGAATTTTACTAACTATTAAACATAGCTGTTTGATTATTTTTCTAGCGGACCCCATTCCAGAGAGACAATATTAATATTTTCATCTATACTCTGCATTTCTACATAAGACAGGTAGGTCCCCCACAATGAAAACAACCTTTGGGTGCTAGTCATTGTAACAACATTGTAATGTACATTTCTTCATTTCCTACTTTAAATATCATGCATCCTACTTTGTGGGTTACAAGGCGTGCATAGGGGGACTTATTTGTGTTGGGTAGGTTTTGACATCTCAAAATGGCTTATTTTGATAGGTACAAATGCAGTTTTTACAATTCTAAATTCTGGTAAGATTGAAGCCATGTTTGTGGATGTCACAATGGGTGCTGCAGTTCACTATTGGCATTTAGCTTCCATGCCCTTCGGTACATTTAGTACCATATCCTTGGAATTTATTGGCAAGATACTACATCAATTAGGATTATGCCAGTTTGAGCATGTTTAAAGGGGCACCACAGGCATTTTTACCACTGGTTTGCAGGGTTAAGGTGAACAGAGTTCTAAAGACAGAAAAAATATAGGGTCCAGCGAAAGGTGATAGATCGCTGGTGACAACGCAGAAAAGATGGATTTCCTACAATGGCTATGTCAGTTGATTTTTTTTGTTTCCTAGAAACCTCCAGCTTTGTTTTCATACTACAAAAAGTTTGTCAAGGCAATGCTTCATATGTAGCACCTGCTGGCCAAAGTTTCAGTGTATTCACTGTATCCACCTCACAAATTTCTCTCCTGAAAGGACAGCGATCCCTGGCTGCCTAGCAATATTAGCTAAATACAGTAGCTGGTCCTCCAGCAGGACAGCAGAGGCTACATCGGTACCTTTTGGTGCATAAGAACACTAAAAAAGTAGAAAATGTAATCTACCAGCGCTGTGGGAGAACCACACATGATAAAGTCCACATTTGAGACAATAAAGTTAGTGTATCCCTTTCAGAATAATGACTTGCTCACATGAACAAAAGAACTGTTTCTATGTTCTTTATCATTCATTTCTCATTACTTTGGGTTTTCATTTGTATTGATGTTAAGGGACTGTTTGCTACATACATGCAAATATATCTTGTTGGGGTTTTTACAGTGTTTGTTTTTTATTTTCCTCTGAGTTTCAAAGTTCTGGCTTTAATTTAAGATTTATCACTCCCACAGTAGGTGGTGGACGGTAAATTTGTCTTGTTTTATCAGTAACTCAGACGCTGTCTGACAAGCTTTCCTCCTCTCCTCTTTGATCTTGCCCTTTTAAGCTTCTCTGTCATTTTGTTTAGGGATATAATTTTCTCCTAAAAAGATGTATATATCTGCAAGTATCCATAAACAGGTGACAGTTTATGAAAGAATAATAGTTTTAGCAAAATAAGCCTTGCTAACCAAACTTGCAATGCAGTTTTCTTCAAAGCCTACGATTCTACCCTGACAGGAAGTTATTCGAAAGGGGCAATTGGAAATTGCTTTTCGTCTTAAACAAATGATATACGGAAGGATTTTTAAACACGGATTGATATACTACATAGTTTTTCGGGATATATTTATTAATTGGGTGGACCTCACAGTAGTTTGTGTGCTGTTGACATTTCTCAGCAGCATGTTTGCAGCTCTGTATACCGGACTTCATATCAGCATATCAGCTGGATACAAACTGATTTGGCATGATGGGAAAAAAAGAAGATGGATTGGGATTTGTACCGAGCGACTGCCAGTGGCTGAGATTAATTCAATCATTCAATCCATCACCTTGATGTTATTTTGCATTTGCCACCCTAAGCGTTCAGAGAATGCCCAGACGTGGAACCAGGGCTACTAGAACCAATATGTTTTTGGCTGAAAACCCAAACTAGTAAGAAACCAGTTCTAGGGTGTTTGTGTTTGCTCAGGGAGGATCTAGCCTTGCTGTTTAGGCTAGACTGCTCCCAAGAGAAGCTGGGCCATATGGTTTGATCCAAACTGAGGAGCTGTGATGGGAAAAAAATGGATTGGGATACAGCGTGAGGGATTTACAGTGACTGAGGTTAATTGAAGCATTCCATCCATCACCTAGGTGTGTTTTGCATTTGCCACCCTAAATGCACCGAGTATGCCCACATATGGGTGGGGAGCTAACTGTGCCACTGGAGCCAAGCTATGCCTGGCTGAAGAGCCTTAACTATGGTAAAATCAGTCCTACATTGCTTGTGTTCTGGTTCAGGGAGTTAATATCCTGCCAGTTTGGACTGGACTGTTACCATGAGGAGCAGGGTCAATACAGATTTCCATACGACTGGGTCCAAACCGTGATAGAAATGGGTGGCAAAAAACAACAGACTAGGATGCGGCCCAAATGATTATCAGTGGCTTGGATTAATTTAAGCATTCATTTCATCACCTTGTTGTTTTTACATGTGTTGCCCAATGTGTGCCAGATCAGCCCAACATGGCTCCCGGGCTCACACTGCCCGGGAACCAAACAGTACCTGGTTGAAGAGTCCTGTGTAGGGTGAAACTGGTCCTAAGGTGCTTGTGTTATGGTTCAGGGAAGACCCTTCCTGGCAGTTCTGGCTGGACTGCTCCCACAAGGAGCAGGTTCAAGACTGATTTGCATATTGCGAGATCCAAACTGAGCTGGGATGTTGGGCAAAAAACAATGGCTTAGCATGTGGCCCTATCAGCTGCCAGTGGCTGAAATAATTTTGAGTATTCCATCCATCACCTTGTTGCTTTTTCCCAAAGTGGGTCCAGGGCTCACTGTGCCACTGGAACAAAGCTATACCTGGTTGAAAACCCTAACTAGGGCTAAACTGCTTCTAGGTTGCTTGTGCTCTGGTTCAGGTAGGACCTTGCATTTTGGGCTGGACTATTCCCATGAAGAGCAGGGTCAAGACTGATTTATATATGGCTGGGTCTATGCTGAGGTGGCATAGTGGGTAGAAAAATGGATTAGGTTGCAGTCCCAAGAAATTGCTAGTGGTTGCAAATAATTGAAGCATTCAATCCATCATCTTTTTGCTGTTTGCATTTGCACCCCTAAGTGCACAGGGTATGCCAAGGCATGGGTTTGGGCTCACTACGCTACTGGAACCAAGTTATACCTGGCTGAAGAGCCCTAACTAGGATGAAAACAGTCCTAGGTTTTTTGCGTTCTGTTTCAGGGAGGACCTGGCCTGGCAGTTCGGGTTGAACTGCTCCAATGAGGAGCAGGGTCAAGAGTGATTTACATATGGCCAGATCCAAACAGAGGTGGCCCGGTGGGCAAAAAACAATAAATTAGGATGCAACCCAAACTATTGCCAGTGGCTGAGATTAATTCAAGAATTTCATTCATTACTTTGCTGTTTTTGCATTTGCTGCCCTAACTGCTCTGGGCATGCCAGACATGGGACCCGGGCGCACTGTGCCACTTGCATCAAGCTCTGCCTTGTTGAAGAACTCTAACAAGGTATAACCAGGCCTAGATTGTTCGTGTGCTGGGTCAGGGAGAGCTTAGCCTGGCAATTTGGCTTGACTATTCCCATGACTAGCAGGGTCAAGACTGATTTGCAAATAAGTGAGTTCAAACTGATGTGGCATTCTGGGCAAACGATGTTGGATTGGGAAGTGGGACTGTGTGATTGCTAGTGGCTGCAATGAGTTCAAGCATTCCATCCATCAAATTGTGTTTTTTATGTTACTTGTTTTAAGTGCAATGGGTATGCGCTAACCTGGGTTCCATGCTCACTATGCCAACTGAAACCAAGTTATACCTGGCAGAGGAGTTCTAACAATGGGGGAAATGGTCTCAGAATGCTTGCATTCTGGTTCAGGGAGGAAATGGCCTGGCAGTGGAGGCTGGACTGTTCCCTCGAGGAGCAGGGTCAAGAATGATTTGTATTTGGCTGGGTCCAAACTGAGATAGCATGAAAGGCAAAAAACAATGGAAATGGATGTGGCCGAGTGATTATCAGTGGCTGAGATTAATTTAAGCGTTCCATCCATTACCTTGTTGTTTTTGCATTTGCTGTACTATCTCTGCCAGGTATGCCCAGACATGGTCCCAGGATTACTGTTCCTCTGGAAACAAGGTATACCTGGCTGAAGAGCCCCAACTAGGGTGAAACTGTCCTAGATTGTTTGTGTTAAGGTTCAGAGAGGTCCTGCCTGGCAGTTTGAGCTAGACTGCTCCCATGAGGAGCAGGTTCAAAACAGATTTGCATAAGGCTAGGTCCAAACTGAGGAGGGATGTGGGCAAAAAACATGGATTGGTATGTGGCCTGACTTTGTGCCAGTGGCTGAAAATATTTTGAGTATTCCATCCATCAAATTGTTGTTTTTGCATTTAGGGCAAAACCGCCTCTAAGTTGCTTGTGTTCTGGTTCCGGTAGGACCTGTCCTTACAGTTCAGGCTAGATTGCTCCCATGAAGAGAATGATCAAGAGTGATTTATGTATGGCTATATCCAAATTGAGCAGGCATAGTGGGTAGAAACAATTGATTAGGATGTGGACCCAAGTGACTACCACTGATTCTGAATAATTGAAGCATTACATCTATCACATTATTGCTTTTTGCATTTACCCCCTAAGTGCACTGGCTATGCCCGCACATGGATCTCAGGCTCCCTATTCCACTGGAACCAAGTTACACCTGGTTGAAGAGCCCTAACCAGGGTGAAACTGGTCCTAGGTTGCTTGTGTTCTGGTTTAGGGAAGTCCTGACCTGGCTGTTCGGACTGGACTGCTACCACGAGGAGCAGGATCAAGAATGATTTTAATTATGGCTGGGTCCACACTGAGGTGGCCTGGTTGGCAAAATATGATAGATTGGGATGCATCCTGAGTGATTGTCAGTGACTGAGATTAAATCAAGAACTTCATCCATCACATTATTGCCTTTTGCATTTGCCCCCCTTAGTGTGCTAGGATGTCAGCCATGGGTCCTGGGCTCACTGTGCCACTTGAACCAAGCTATACCTAGCTGACGAAACCTAACTGGCGTGAATCTAGTCTTGAGTTGTTTGTGTTTTGGTTCAGGGAGAATCTTGCCTGGCAGTTCAGGCTGGACTGCTCCGATGAGGTTCAGGGTCAAGTTAATTGGAATATAGCTGGGTCCAAGCTGAGGTGGCATTGTGGGTAGAAGATGAAGTATTGGGAAGTGGCACTGAGTGGTTGCCATTGACTGAGTTGTATTCAGTCCTTCCATCCATCACCTTGCTGTTTTTGCATTTACTGCACTAAGTATGCCAGGTACAGGTCTGCAAGACTTGGTTCCCATGCTCAGTATGCAGCTGGAATCATGCAATACCTGGCATAAGAGCCTTAACTAGAAGTAAAATGACCCTACATTTATTGTATTGAAGAGGAAATGGCCTGGTAATTTAGGCTGGGCTGTTCCCATGAAGAGCAGTGTCAAGACTGATTTGCATATGGGTGGGTCCAATCTCAGATGGCATGAGGGACAAAAAACAGTGAATTGGAATGCAGCCCCAAGCGATTGCCAGTGCCTGAGAATAATTCAATCCTTACATTCGCCATCTTGTTGCTTTTTACTTTTGCCAACCTAAGTGCTCTGGGTATGCCCAAATGTGGGCCCCATGCTCAATATGCCTCTGGAACCAAGATATTCCTGGCTGAAAAACCTTAACTGGGGAAAAAATGCTTCTAGAACGTTTGCGTTCTGTTTCAGAGAGGAAATGGTGTGGCAGTTCAGGCTGGCTTGTTTTCTTGAGAAGCAGGTTCATCACTGATTTGCGTATGGCTTGGTCCAAAGTGAGGTTGTGTGGTGTGCAAAAAAAACATGGATTGGGATGTGGTCTGAGTGATTGTTAGTGTCTGAGATTAATTCTAGCATTCAAACCATCACCTTGTTGTTTTTGCATTTTCTACCCTAAGTGTGCCAAGTAGGCCCAGGCATGGGTCCCGGGTTCATGTGCCTGTGTAACTAAGGTATATCTAGCTGAAAAGCTCTAACGGGGAAAAACTGGCCATACATTGCTTGTGTTCTGGTTTATGGTGACCAGACCATATGAGCCACGGGTTCAAGACTGATTTACATATGGCTGGGTCCAAACTGAGGTGGCATGCTGGCTAGAACATGATGGATTTGAACAAAGCTCAAATAATAGCCAGTGGCTGAGATTAATTCATGCATTTCATCCATCAGCTTGTTGTTTTTCCATTTGTCTCCCTAAGAGTGCTGAATATGCCCGGATGTAGGTCAGTGGCTCACTGTGAGCTAAAGTTCTAAACAGCCCTAACTAGAACAAAACTGATTCTACGTTGCGTATGTTGTGGTTTAGGGAGTACCTGGTCTGGTAGTTTAGGATGGACTGTTCTGATGAGGAGCTGGGCCAAGTCTGATTTGCATGCAGCTGAGTCTAAACTAAGGTGGCGTTGTGGGTCAAATATGATGAATTGAGATGCTGCTCCTCATGATTGTCAGTGGCTGTGATTAAGTTATGTCTTCCAACCCTCATCTTGTTGTTTCTGCTTTTGCTCCCCCAAAGTGCGCTCGGTAGGCTGAGACATGGGTCCCAGGCTCACTGTGCTACTGGAACTAAGCTATACCTGGCTGAAAAGCTTTAACTTGGGTGAAACCAGTCTTAGGTTGCATGTGTTCTGGTTCAAGGAGAACCTAGTCTGGCAGTTCAGGCTGCACTGGTCCCATATGGAGCAGGGTCAAAACTGGTTTGCATATGGCTGGGTCCAAATTGATGTGGTATGGTGGGTAATAAATAATGGATTTGGATGCTGCCCCACATGATTGTTAGTGGCTGAGATGAATTCAAGTATTTCATTAATAACCTTGTTGTTTTTGCATTTGACATTCCAGGTGTGCTGGGCATGTCCAGACTCGAGGCCCATGCTTAATATGCAACTGGAACCAAGCTATACCTGGCAGCACAGCCCTAACTAGGGGTAAAATAGTTCTAGAATGTTTGCGTTCTGGTTCAGGGAGGAAATGGAGTAGCAGTTTGGCTGGACTATTTCAAGACTGATTTTCATATGGCTGAGTCCAAACTGAGATAGCATGAGGGGCAAAAAACAATGGCTAGGGATGCAGCCTGAGTGATTATCAGTTTCGGATATTAATTCAAGCATTCCATTCATCACCTTGTTTGTTCTACATTTGATGTCCTATGTCCACCAGATATGTGCAGACATGGCTCCCTGGCTCACTGGAACCGAGCTATGTGTGGCTGAAAAGCCCTTAGTAGGGTGAAACCAGTCCTAAGTTGCTTGTGTTCCGGTTCAGGGAGGACATGGCTTGGAAGTTTGGGCTGAGCTGTTCCCATGAGGAGCAGGATCAAACCTGATTTGCATATGGGTGTGTCCAGACTGAGGAGGTATTGTGGGCAAAAAAAATGGATTGGGATGTGACCCTTTCTTGAGCGCCAGGGTAAACACTGATTTGCTTATGGTAAGGTCCAAATTGGGGAGTTATGGTGAGGATAGAAAGATGGATCGGTATGCAGCATGAACAATTGCCAGTGACTGAGATTTAATCAAACTTTCCATCTATCACCTTGTTGTTTTTGCATTTGCCCCACTAAGGGGCATATTTATACTTTTTGGTGCAAAACTGCACTAGAGCAGTTTTGCATCAAAACATTTTTTGCACCGGCTTGCACCATTCTTGAGCGCCAGCCGAGCACCATATTTATGGAATGGTGCAAGCCGGCGCAAAGGGTAGGTTAGAGTAAAAACAAATTATGTTATCCGGGTGGGGGTGGTGGTATTGGGAGATGGGGGTTTTGCACCAAAAAATGACGTCAGGCAGGTTAGAGTAAAAAAAAAAGACTATAACCAGCCTAGCGTCATTTTCTGATGCAAAACCATCCATACCACATGACTCCTGTCTCAGAAAAGACAGGAGTCATGCCCACCACCCCAATGGCCAGGACAGGGGACCAGGGTCCCCTGGACAGGGACATTGCACCTAGTCCCATGTAGGGGGCCCATTTCAGGGCCCCCTGTGGCATGTAAAAAAAAAAAGACTTACCCGTACTTACCTTTGTCTTACCCGGGATGGGGTCCCCCATCCTCTGATGTCCCTCTGGTGTGGGTGGGGGTGTCCCTGGGGCCTGGGGAGGGCACCTTTGGGCTTATTCCATGGTGTTCCACAATGGAAATAGGCCCACAGGTCCGCTAACGCCTCCCCTGACCCAGGAGTTAAATAATGGTGCAAAGCAAGCCTTGCACCATTATTTGACCCCTCCTCTCCTCCGTGCGTCATTTTAGCACGGGGGGTAAATAGAGTGCATCGGCCACAGAGTCATTTTTTGCATGGGAACGCCTACCTTGCATTTCATGGATGCAAGGTAGGTTTCCATGGTCAAAAAATGACTTTAACTCAATAACTTTGGAGCTAGATGAGTCTAGCCCCAAAGTATAAATATGGAGTTTGTTTTATACTGACTTTGCATAAAACAATTACGCAAATTTGGTGCAAAACAAGTATAAAAATGCCCCTAAGGCCCTGATTTCTACTTACTTTGCGCTGCACTTGCGTCACTTTTGTGATGCAAAAGTGGCACAAACGTACAAAATATAATTGTATTTTGAACATTTGCATCACTTTTGCATCACAAAATGATGCAAATGCGGCACAAAAAAAGTATAAATCAGGGCCTGAGTGTGCCAAGTATGCCCAGTTGTAGTTGGGCTCATTGCAGCACTGAAAACAAGCTGTACCTTCCTGAAGAGACTTAGGCCCTGATTTATACTTTTTGGTACAAAGCTGCACCAACTCAGTTTTGCACCAAAAGGTTTAGCACCTGCTTGCACCATTTCTGTGCACCAGCCAGGCACCATATTTTTGGAATGGTGCAAGCCGGTGCAAAGGGTAGGCTAGCGCAAAAAAATGACTTTAGTCAGGTGGGGCTGGCGGTATGGAAGAAGGGGATTTTGTGCCAAAAAACAACTTTAGACAGGTTAGAGTAAAACAAAAATACTCTTTTTGTGACGCAAAACCATCCATACCAAGGCCCATATTTATACTTTTTTGCGTCAAAAATATTACCGCCGGCTAATGCGATTTCGGTGCGCTGTGCGGGCGTCACATTTATACTTTGACGCCCCGCAGCGCAAACCACAGATGTAAGTAAAAAAAATTATGCACACCGCAGCGTCAAGTCGTAAAGCAAAACAACGTCAACACAGTGGAAATGACTGTGCATCGATTTACGTCACCGCACACTGGATATGCGGCGTTTTTTGACGCAATATCATCAAACTTCCCCGCAAACACAGCCATTTCAGCAGAGGAGAGCCAAAATGGATCCCAGATGCCTGTACAGACCCCAGGAAGATGACAACAGACCAGGAATCAGCCAGGATGACCCACACAAGACCCAGGACAGTTTTAAGAAGAAAAGAAAGTGTTGCTTCAGTGCAGAGGAACAGGAAATTCTGGTGACGGAACACCAGCACCAACAGTTTGTCACCTCAAAGTTGCCAATCAATAGGAGAGAGGCAATATGGCAACAAATTGTTGACAAGATTAACAGTGTGGCAGAAGTACGCAGAACAGTCATCAAGTGCAAGAAACGCTGCCATGACTGCAAGTGCAGGACCAAGGAAAAGATGGCCAGGAACAGGAAGGCAGCACTGCAGACTGGAGGTGGGAGTCCAGCACACCAGGAGGCCCTGGACTACATGGAGGAGATGGTCGCAGCAGTCATCCCTGAGGAGATCGTCACAGGGATTCAAGGACAGGGCAGCGCAGACTACCAGGAGACAACACACATGCAGGATAAGTCACATGAGGAATTATAGTTCACTAATGTCAACTGTAAGCAGGGGGGCTACAGACCACAAAATGCATGGAAGTCATCATATACATGGAGTGGCATGGCTAAAGGGGTAGGGCATGGGGGCATGGCCTGTACAGAGAGAAGCTGGGGCACACCATTACACTACACCAACAACAGTCCCATGGGGGCATGCTGCCATGCCAACGATGGAGCAAAGGTAAAGGCATGCCAGGAGGGAAGGGCACAATGTCAATTTGACATCCCGGCACACATCAGCCCTTATTTAACTACATTAACATTAACTAGGGCCCAATTAACAACCTCTAACCGTACTGACAACTGGAATGTAACAGTGACAACAGTTGCCACTACCACCTCGCTCTGTGTGCAGCTCAAGTTGCCAATGGCAGTAACGTCCCCATGGATCATACACACCTGAATTAGTGGGTTGAGGATGACAACTTAAACAATCCCCTAAAACAAGACAAAGGTTCCAGTCCTGTCAAATGTGAATGCCCATAGTTGCCGCAAACATCAGCCAATGTCATCAACAGTAGGATCTACACAGTACTAAGGACACACCCATGCTGCATATGCCAGGGTCCATCCTATGCCTGGGTCACAATGCAACATCCCAAATGTCATACTGCTCAGACAACAGCATTGAGGGGGAGGACACATGTAACTGGTCACTGACATACACCTGCAAAGTCAGAGGAGGAAATAGGACACTGCTACAACTATCAGGGCAATCCAATGTACCACACATTCCCCATCATCAGCTGTACACATTGCCAATGCTAACATTCATATCGTGCCATAACAATGCTATGCATAGGATACGCTACATTTCAACTACATATAAATGGATGTGAAACATCAGAGACTGGTGCAGGTCCAGATTGTTAAGTGTGCTGCTAGTGTCATCAGAACACCCACAGCCAGTGAAAGGCCTCGCCATTAGAATGGATGTAGACGGAGGCTTGAGTAGGACAAGAAGGTGGCAATTCACTATTTGGCCTAAAACAACATTAGAGAAGATGATGCCGACAAGTCTAATAACTTAATACAATACATGTGACATGCAGGTGGGCCATAGGCCTGGGAGAATGCCCATCTGAAAGACTGGAGCAATGAACAGGAAACAAGATCACAATGTGAAAACATCACAAGGCAGGCATGTCACATCACCAATGCCACAACACAGACACACTAATTGTACCCTATTTCATTGCAGAGGATGATGGATCTCCTGCAGATATGCCTGTCCAGGAATACCCTGATGACATGGATGACGACGAGCTGACAAACATCAGCCACCAGACCCTCCAAGATGTCCTAGGAACCCTCCCGACCCCACCTTCTGTCACAAGGAGGAGCTCAGAACAAGCAGCCATCACAGAGGACCCACCCACAACACCAATTATAAGACCTGCCAGCTCCAATACAGCTGAGGACTCAGACGACACAGGCACCAGCTTTGAGAGAACTGTAGTCGGAGTACAGCGGGAGCTGGCCAAGGAGGTGCGGGTGGGGATGCAAACTATGGCAGCCAGCCTAGAGGGGATGCGTTCGTGCATGATGTCATCTGCAGATCAGGCAGCAGCCATGCAAGCCCTAACATCTATCCTGCAAGGACTACAATAAACTGTCAAGGAATTCACCACTGCAGTAAGGGAGTTGCCACAACACCTTGCACCCCAAACCTTCCACTGCATGCACAAATGCAATCATGACCCCGTCAGGGCCGACCTGGCTGCCTACCATCGAGATGTGGCTGCTATTCTTAAGAATCAGCAGATCCTCCTTGCAGCAGTACTGCCCTTAAGACCTTCACAGGTAGCAGCGACCGGGATGTCTGACTCCACATCTCCTAACACTGAGGTGTGTGTTGCCCCTTCACAACTACCACCACCAACGACAGAGGGGGCAACACACACATCAGAAGAAGAAGACATGGAACAGATCACCTTCAAATGAAAAAGTACCCGGAAGCACTAGTCCCTGCCACATGGCTAACTATTACCAAGGTCCAGCGCTTTGTAACATGCCAGTCTTACAACAACTGTACTCAATGACTGTTCTGCAAACCACTGTTTATCTTGACATCCTGCCCAGTGATTGTCTCTCACTTACTCATTGGCAAATCCTGTCCCTCTGCACTATCTGACACATCACTCCAGCATGTCAAATCCATTTGCCTTTACCACTTGTGTAAGATCACAATAGAAGATGTCACTATAATGGACTCACAATCATGGACAATGTACATATACCACTACAGCACTTTTGAATAAATAGCACTTACACAACCACTTTGTCTCTGTGTAATGTCACACATCAACTGTGCAGTAGATAACTGAAATGTGCCTACTGTCAAATTACATAGCTTGTCAATGCAACTGTCCTGAAATTATGTAGTCTGATAACTATGCACAGTATCCTGGATTGCACCATAATCTGCCCTTCCTGAGGGTAATATCTGATGAAAAGAGAAACCATACACCTTCATGCTGTGTTGGACAGAATAATGCTTCCTCAAGGGATATCTAAGCCATCAAATAGTGGCAGCAAAATGTTGTCACCATGTAATACTAACACATATAACAGTGCCCACAAATCTAGGCAAACAGTCAAAAAACTGCATGAATGAAGGTGTCTGAGTTAACATCCAAATAAGTAATCATGCTGAACAGTGTCACAAATGATGTCTGTGAGTCATGAAGACGATACTACAAGAGTGCTTACGACCACTCATCTTATAAGGGTTTCCTTGAACTGCAGTCAGACATAAAACAGTTTCCCCAATACCAAATCCGGAAGCACTGTTTCTTACTTTGAAAACATACTTAATGAAAAAAACAATCCATAGTAACTGTGATTGGTGGTTGCAATTATTGGTGGAATCTTTGCAAGGTAGCTCTGGGGTAGCTGCCAATCTTACAGCTCAGTTGGGATTTGTTTGTAGCATAGGACACAAATGCAATAGAACAAAATTCATGTACACTTATGCCAAGGCCCTGATAAACAAGCATTTAACACATACTGTAAAGGGTTCACTACATATTTATTAAACGTTAACAACAGAAGAGGAAACTCAGTGAAAAGTCTTACCTACCTAATCTACCCTAACTACTCATTACCCAAAACTGTCCCTAACTAACCTAAGCTAAACTTACTTACCACATGTAACAAAACGTTCTAAACATCAACCCCCCCACCCCCCTTATGAGACGGGACACATGGAGGACAACAGATACTAACCTAAACACATATTATCCTATATTAAACAAATATATATTTTTTTGTATTTTTTTTTTCTAAACACACAAGAACCCCAACATAGCCAAACACACACTCAAAAAGAAAAAACAGAAATAAACAGGACCCCCCCACCCACTAACACTAACTAAACTAGCAGCCTATACTAACCTAACACTAAGCCCACTAAGTATAAGAACAAGGAAAGAGGAGGGAGGGGAGGGAATCATGCCCATTAACAAAGTCAAGAGGTTGGCCCTCCGGAGGGTCCGCTTAATGGACCGCAGACACCTGTTCATATGGCGAACATCCCGGCTCAGGTGACTAATTTTACAGAGGACACAGTCCATTTTGAGCTGCATGTCCTGAAAAGCTTCAGGGTCAATTGTAGCAGCTGGGGCGGTCTGGGTACTAGCTGAGGATGTGTGTGGGCGTGTATTGTCAATGCCTGTGGGCTGCCCTGAAGGCGGTCCACTGCTAGGACCTGGAGCACTTGCAGACATTGTTGGGACAACAGTCCCAGCTGTGGGTCATGCCACCTGGGTGGAAGTGCTGGTCGTGCTGGTGGTGGCTGTGGTGGGCAAATTAGGGCCACCCTGTGGGAAAACCCTCCGGGCTCCGGAGGCACGTTCGGTCCTGTATCTTCGGGCCATCCATCTGTACCCCGACTCTACCAGCAGGATATGCTGGTAACGCATTGCCTGCCTCTGGAACTCACAGACCTGGATGGGTGTCATGTTAGCAGCTGTGAAGACAAAGGCAAAAAATTACATTAGGAACTTCATTGTGTGAAATGGCACAAGAAGTAAATCAGACAGTACATCTACTGTACTTGTAACAGTTCCTATTATCATACAGATCATTGAATGTCCCTGAGGAAGTACATGGCAGGCCAGCCTACAAAGGTCGTATCACACATAGCACATCCAAACCCTACAAGATGGGTAACAACTGGCATGATTTTGGCATCACAGTTCTGCCAGTTGTCAGCTAACAATCATGCAGCACATCCTCCGCCAACACCAGGGCTACTAATGTCAGTGTACAGGATGGAAATCTAGGGCCACATGATCTGCAAGTTGTAAATGGACTTGCTAGTATAGTACTCATGTGCTGTGTCTGAGTGTGTATACTAGGTTCCGACCAAAGATTCACTGATTTACATGTCTGTGTAACATACTTGTATCATCAGTCCTAGGTACACTATTCACAAACCCATGCCTGTTTTTGAGGGTGGGGGGTTGGAGAAACAACTAACAATTTCAAACAAAATATACAACCAGGAAGCTTAGGAAAGCTGGACATGTGTTTTGCTCTACACACACACCACAGGTAAGGTGTATCTACAAATAGGAGACAGCAAACCCTTGACCCATCTCAGCGCCACACATGTCTGGAAATGCAGACCTTTGTCCACATCAGATACTTCCAGTAAGGCATGACTTACAACAGACACAGAGTTGCAAGAACACCCCTGGCCATGATTTGCATGCACACCTAGGCCATTGCACTCAAGTGCCACATATTTGTAGCACTACATGTGGAGCTACATGCTGCTAGGAAGTTCACCCTACAGTTTCATAAGTACATTAGTGAATAGGGAAGCAGAAGTCTGTGGGTAAGCATTTTGCAGCCCCATTCTGGGAGAATGTGGGTCTGACAGGCAGACTAAATCTGAGATTAGGCCAGTGCGACTCTTGTTGATACAAGTGTTATCCACATGACTCACCCCAGTTCACATTGCGGGGCCCACAGGAATTACCTAGAATCCCTAGACAATAGGATAAGCATTGGCAAACTCCTAAATGCTTAGAAAATGAAATCTCACTCATGGAACAAGACAATGATGGGCCAGCGCATCACACCTTGCTATGTGTTCAACACACAGGAGTCCATCACACATCACCAGCAAACACAACACATAACGGACATATCAACACTTACTGGAGTTGTCGGGGTCCTCAAATGAAGCCACCTCGCCCACAGTGTAGGGTGCCAGTCCACCTGTAAGGCATGGAAGGAAGAAATGTGCTCAAAATCTGTGCACTGACCAACAATTCCAAAGACAAAAACTATGTGTAAGATGACATAAGTAAGTAAAGCACCTCAGACATGATGATACTGCATGGCTAACATGGACATAGCATGGGTCTCCTGTGACAATTACACACATATCTGCACACATGCAGTGGCCCTAACTATCATGTGGTGGCAAACATGCTCCTTCATTAGTGAGCAGACATAATAATGGCGTGTATTCGTCTCATCATGTGCATCCAAGAGAGACATCCAAAGCCTGTTTACTTGAGGAGTGCATTACCAGTCAAACAGCCATTGTGGCCATGACACATTTATTACACATAGGTACAATGTACAGAGGGGCAGGGACATTTGTAAGCCCTCATGTTGTTACAGTTTCTTCATTTGATGTGGCCCAGCTATGGTGATTTGCACCAACCATAGAGATATGAACCCATGTGCATACCTTTGGCCTGCCATCCCTAAACGAAAGGTGGAACACCAAACACCAAATACCAGTGTAAGATGTTAGCTGAGGGCACCTTTCACTTTTTCCCTTTGTTTCCAAATCCAGATCTGACATGTATCCAAAATGATGAAGGACCACAATAATCCCTAACATTCATTGAACTTCCATGAACGCTTTCCTTACACACTCACCAGACACACATGAGACATATGTCTGGGCCACATCGCTATCATCAATTGACGTGAAGCCTGCACTCAATTTCTGCATCATGTAGTGTTTCTAAAGTCAGTCTAGCTGTTCCGTCAACAAAGGTTGCCAATATTTTGGAAAATCTGTACTTCACTGACAAATGTGACCTATGTAGACATGATTGGCTCCTAATTTGTGTTGCTGTCTGACACAAAGGCGGAACCAAATTACATTAAGCAAAAGTATTCAGTAAGTTTTCAGAGCACTTGCTTCCTGACAGCTAGCAATTGTGGTCCTTCACATAGTCCATCAATGACCCTGTATGTTTCCGAAGCATTCCACACACTCAACAACTTAGCCGGCAGGTATTGTACAAATCATCTGATGTCACTACAGAGCTTTTAATTGTGCACATTTACATGATTTGTACTCACCAACAGGGCCACCAATCACTACTCCCAGGTGGTCCAGTAGATCTTGCTCCCTGGTGATGAGGTCAGCCCAGCGGTGCTTCAGCTGGTGGTCATTCCTCTGGGTCCGATACACGTGCTGCAAGTAATGCAGGACCTTTCCCCACCGGATTCGACGTGCCTCGGTGTGATACCCCTGCATTACCCTGCCCCCTGCCTCAATCATCAGTGGAAGGAAATGGCACACCAGCCATATAAACCCCCAAGCTCCTCCTCACCCATCTTGCCAAGACGTGGCCTACCCAACATCTTAACACCGAAAAGGGGAATAGGGGATAAAGAAGAACAAAGGAGAAAAGGGGGAAAGTAGAATGACAAAAAAGTTAACTTAACAACTAAAAGAGCCCAACTATCCCCAAACTAGCACTACCCACAACAGACTCCCACAAAAAACAAAGACAGTACAATACTGGACAATAATACACAATAAACATTCAGACAGTATACAACAACAATTTTAAATAACAAACTAACAAGTAATGGAGCACACAGGAGACAAAAGCACAATTTCACTGGACAAAACTCAGAACACAGCTACACAGTCTAGAAGAATCACAGACTGCAAAGTGAAAGTGAAAGTACCTGACTGTACATATTCTGTAAACAGGATATCCTATTACATCACTTCCTGCATAAGATGGCTGCTGTTTTTATCGTTATGCGTCATAATTTTTGACGCATACAGTATGGGCGTCATTTTTTTGGGCGCACAGGAGTAACAATTAGGCTGCATCCATATATTTGGAAATAGTCTTAACAGTTAGCCAATTTTAAGGGCAAGTTCAAGTTTCAAGTTTAAGTTTATTGACTCGGTTAATTAAAACCATTGCAATTCCAAAATGCATAATAATAATAAAAATGCTTTGCCTACTCCTTTATGTTAATAGAAACCCATAATAAAAACATAAAAGCTTATTTGAAACTAAAACATATCATGGTAAAGAGTTGTGCACAGCTAAGATGTTCTCCACTTAATTCCAACCTTGGTCTAGAACTTAACTTTAGGACTTTCTTACTCCCTTACAAACACTATAATAGTAAATGAGTGAAGCTGAGTGAGAATCCTAAGTAGTACCTAGGGCTGTTTCCTGGCTGGAATTAAACTTTCAGAGCTTTACTAATCGTAAAATGATGGCCCTTGCACACTCGGCTTCAACTTTATTCACTAATTCTTTCTGAGCCTGTACCATGAATTTGGTCCCTCGACAGGAAAACGGGATTGAAAGTCTGCTAAGCCATCTTATAATGGCCGATCTGCATGAGCGTATGTTCAATGTCTTAAAAATGTTTTTTAGATATAATGTCCTGAGGCCTAACAAAGCCGGGCTCGCATAAAAAATGTGTTTTAATGACTCTTGTCTGCACCCACACAGTCAACAGGAATGTGTCAGATCCTGCTGTCTCCATGAAGGGACCATATCCTTCGTTTCCATCAACCCAAAGCGGAAAAGCATGAACCGATGTTTCAGCGACTGGTTGAAGGTTGCTGCTAGGTATTCCTTTGCCCGTAAAATTTTGTGTGATGTTATCATAGTCCAGGCGTGCTGTCTGCTTGCCAGTTTTTGTTTATCAGAATTCAAAGATTTCTTCTTAGTGACAGTGTTTGCCTTCTGAAAAAACTCCTTTTTGTCTGGGTTCTGGTCCCAGGCTTCTAGCAAACCTAGTGCTTTAATGCAGTTATTTAAGTGATGACCCCAGGTGCTTTTATCATTGTGTCGCTGTTGCTCCTCAATTTCCATCCAACATAGGTTGTTTAGAGTACCAGTCTCAGCTGCACGCAACCTCCAGCATAGTTTAATGAAGGCACATCTACTCTGAAATTCATAGTTTTTCAGACCCAATTCTAAACGAACCTGAGCTGGAGATGCTGGTCGTGGTATCCGAAAAACTGTTTTGTAGGCCTTCGTCTGGACTTGATTGAAAAAAACTGCCTCCTTCTCCAGCATAATTTCGACGCCATAAGTGATGGTGGGCATTAGCTGTGCTGTCATGACAGAAAGCAGGTAGGAATATGAAGGGCAGCTCAGTTTTTGTTTTAGAATTTTAAAACCATAGGTCAATTAGAGGGCTTTTGCTTGAGCGACAGCAAGCTGCGGCTTGAAAGTCAAGAGGCGGTCCATAGTGAATCCCAAGTACTTATATGTGGGTGCAACCTCCACCCGGAATCCGTTTATGAACCACGAAGCAGATTTAAACTTCCTGTCAACTAGGCGGACAACCTTAGTTTTACTCAAATTCAATTCTGGGCCTTGCATTGTTATGTATGTATAAAATGCATCAATGCTATGCTGTAGCCCAACAGGTGTTTGGCTGAGTAGAACTATGTCGTCTGCATGCTGTAGCCATGCAATTCCTTTCTTGGCCAATACTGGTGGGTGGCTATTTACGGGAGCTAGAGCCTCAGCTAGGTCTGCAAGATATAAGTTAAACAGCTTGGGAGCCAATACACACCCTTGTTTGAATCCTTTTGCTGTTAATATTCTGTTGGTGAGGTGGCTGCCCTCTCCAATTTTTAGTTGCGCCCAAGTACCTGTGCACAAGTCCATCATTGCGCCAAGGAGGCTGCATGGTAAGTCCCACCCTTTCAGTTTCTCCCATAGGCGGGTTCTTGGTATGCAATCAAAGCTGCCTTTAGATCAATAAAGCATGAAAGTAGCCTTTTTTTCTTAAGCCTGGCTTTGTTTCCCAGCAGGGCCAGGGTTGCCAAATTGGTGGAAGCACCCATACCAGCTCTGAAACCTGTCTGGCATTGTGGAATTAACTGTCTGTCATAAATCCATTCTCCTAGTTGATGCAGCAGGCAGGATGCGTAGAGTTTTGCTTCCAAGTCTATCAATGCTATTAGCCTGTAGTTTGAAGGATTTGCGGGGTTACCTGCTTTGTATATAGAGTGAATAATTCTACCTTTCCATGCATCTGGGAGACCCATAGTGCCTTGGAGCTTGTTAAAAAGCAGCACCAAATAATACTCCCAGAATGAAGGGTCTCCTCTAAACAAGGCGTTTGGAATAACGTTCTGACCAGCTGCCCCTTCCATTTTTAGCTTCTTGATAAGGCTTTTCAGCATTTCTATGTCAATGGTCATTAGTGCGTGCTTTCCTTTGTTTCCGTTTAGAGTTAAGTCTGTTTGCGTTGTCACTCTGAAGCCAAAATTAATCTTACTTGAGTCATTGTCTATCTGTGAGGCCTCCTCCTTCGCATGGTGCTCTGGGAGTGAGAACATTGTCTGTACGTGGGCTTCCCATGTGGCTGCATCAATACCTGCATTTGTGTGTCGATTTTGTCCCTTAGTTAGTTCGTTTATTAGTTCCCAGAACTTTTTGTTATTTTTCTGTTTGTTGGACATGAGCAGCTTGGTCCACAGATCCTCGTGATAACTCTGTTTTGCCATCCAGCAGTTTTTCTTATATTTGGCTCTTAATTCAGAAAGCCTTGTGTTATCAGATTTCCTCCACCAGGACTTTTTTTGATTCTCTAGAGACTTGATTTTTCAAATTGCGCAATGTCCTGTTGAACCATGGCTTTTCTTCTTTGCGACTCTTGACTTTGTTTTTTGACTCTATGACCGCAATTGGGAGACATTTTTTGATGGAAAATGTATTTATTAAAGAATCACACAAGTGCATCCAAGCGATCACTCGTTCTCCTTGGGGGTGGTCTTCTAGTGCCTGCACTCTTAGTGATTCTATGAGCTCTTTAGTTGCACGTGCACTGTGGTACACTACTTCCATTACTTTGTCGAGGCCCGGCCCCTTCCATTTCATTTTTTTTGTATCATAAGTCACTGGGGCTGAAATTATGACAATTTTAATGGCAGAATGCACCGTTTTTCAGGCATGAGCGTCATTTTTTGACGCGTATGCATCAAAATTTCAGGGCAGTAACTGGGTTTGGGTAATATTTGCCATTTTAATGTAATGTTACATTTGTGATACAACTGAGATAGGCTGATTGCACCCACTTTGATGATGACAGTGTATGGGCACATGTGAGACATCATACTGCTGCGGACCATGATCCGCTACTTCCTTAACATGATTCTCACGCACTAGATGGCCATATGTGTGGCCTACATATGTGTATTGCACAAACTGGGCATGTTTGGTGTCAGGAGAGGATAGCAAGGTGACGCACATAAGTACAATACCTCAATGCCTATGCAATGTGTGTGCATTGGCTACTAATGTAGTTGCTTTTTTAGGGGTGTATGTTGTCACAGTTACGTCCAGGTCTCATCATGAGTCAGTTGCGCCTATTCCTGTATCTACTGAGTATCCTTCTGAGATCAATGGAAGTTAAGTCGATGAGGATATAAGAACCTACATGGGGATGGTCCCACCCTGTCACTGCAGACGTGTTTTGAGACTGTCAACAGGGCAACCTTGGTGTGCTGAGTGAGATCATGTGTCAGGAGTCATGTTCCGGCAGGTGTCATTACAACATTTGTACACAGGTTGGCCTGTAAAGTTCCCACTGCATCTGGGAACATAATAGCCTCTGTGTTGATTAATCTTGCAGCTATTCACCACGCACAGCCCATCGATATGTTGTGAGCAATGTGATTCTGCATGTGAACTGTCGGGGTCCTAACATGTGTGGACTTTTCATGCACATTATCTGAGGTTGCTGGTTCTGCTGGAGGCACCATACCCAATCCCTGCATACGGCCCTTGTATACTGTCATACCTTGTCGTTCATGCATACACGAGACCCAGACAATTGATAGGCCATGATGTTGGCATTGAAAGACAATTTTACTAATATGGTACAATTAAAAAGCAGATGATGCTATACAATGTATTTGGGTATGCAATGAGGAAGCACCTGACAAAATACCCCCTGAGGAATGTGAGGTTTGGTGACGCAAGTGTGGTACATATGTAGCCACAAGGGACCTTTAGGGTAACGCACAGACCGGTGCTAGTCAGGCTGACAGGATGCAGGGTCAATCAGGATTCTGCAATTTCACAAGGTACATACTCAGTGGTCCGACTAAGAATGGTCGGATGAAGAACAAGACAGTTGACAAGGAAAACTGTGTTTGTCCTGTGTTTTGGAAGGTGACACATAAACCCAAGGGCTGTGTTACACGGCTTAAATACTAGCAATGGATAACAGTGTATTTGACAAAATGGCAAATTCTATGCTGTTCCAATCATCTGCATGGGCAGTGCATGTTGAAATGTGTGGTGTGCATGGAGGTGATCACAGGTGTGTGCTGCATCAGTTTATCACAAGTCCTGTAGGTGAGATCTGAGTTCAAATGGGCAACAGTACCTTTCACACAGGAAGCAATATACAAGTGATAACAGGGCATAGAAACTACAAGCCAGTGTATTAATTGACCTGACGTCCATGCAGTCAAGTGTACTTTGACAATGGCATAACATAGGAAAGGGTGTAGCACACTGGATGACTATTGTTAGTCTGTGTGTGTGTAGAGGAGGTAATATCTGGGTACACATATTACCATATTACCATCCTAGGGACCTCTTCAGACAGGTGGGTTGAGACTAGGGGCATGGGTGTGTCAGGAGTTAGGAAATGGGCTGACATGTACATGGAATGTCATGTGCGCAATGCTTGTCATAGGTGTGGCACTTGTGCTGTTTATGTTCTGCTTCTAGGGAACTCTAGTCACAGATAGTCCTTGCAAAGATAGGTGCTGTACGACTTACTGCTGTGAAGGGTCTGGTCATACATTCCTGTTACCGATGCAATAGCACATCCACTGCGTCATGTATGAGGCATTTTTTCCCTTAGTTACTGATGGTGTCTTAGTTGTGTGCCATATGCTGCGATGAACCATGTTGCCAACATGTGTGTGTGAAATAGGTGTAGTCCTCTGCTATTGCCCTTCAAAGGTGAAACGTACAGGATATATGTCATTTACATTGTGTGTATATGTGACTGTTGTATGATACGCATCACAATTGCTCAGTAAATTTCTGTGTCATGATCGGTATATCAGCAATGCTCCATGAGGCTACACTATTATTCTGATAGTTAGAGATAAAGATGAGCAAAAGTGATTACCCAGACCATGATATGGTGATTATTATTGGTGTTTATTTACATTAGTTAATACAGTGGTGATGGTGAGTTGGTTTAAAAGAAATTGTTCACAATATGTTGGCGCCTACGCACTCCAGCAGCTGTGTTTTGTTGTTCCCCCTCATGTTGCAGGCCAGCATCCTCCTCTTCCTCCTCTTCGGGCATGTGTGGCTCTGTTTCTAAGAGGGGAATGTTCCTTCGTATGCAAATGTTGTGCAGGATGGCACATGTTAGAATGATCTTACAGACCAGTTCTGGGGAATATAGTGCTGCCACCAGTGATGTCGAGGCACCTGAATCTCAACTTGAGGATGTCGAAGGTCCTCTCGACTATGCTGAGTGTCCTCCTATGTGCGTCATTGTAGGCACGCTTTGCTGCAGTGCTCGGGTTGCCAAATGGTGTCATAATACATTGCTGGATCCCATACCACTGATCAGCTGAAAAAGTAAGTGAATGGGATCATGTTGATGTAGCTTGCCCCATTGATATCAGCTTGCATGGCAGTAGTTGTCTTGTGTTGTCTGTGATGCTTTTGTGTTATTGTGTTGATTCCTAGGCTTCTAGGATGTACCACCTGCATTTGGTTGTTTCCTTGGCTGAACAAGTGTTTGCCTGCTGACCGGTTGTCAGCAGTATGTTTTGGAATTTGCAGTACAGTGTGCACTCCCTAACATTGTGACTTGTGATAGAGGTGTCCCTGTGTCTTCACTGGGGGTGAGATGATAGTTCCATACACAGATTCAAATTGACAGTGGTGGTAACACGTTAGCATCTATGTACCCTGGACATCCCATACCTTTAGACTTATGCAATGGATTAATTTAAACATCTGTGAGCCGCTTACATTTTGCAAGGTGACAATTGGCCAAACCTCTCCATACATTGTGATCATTAATGTCTTAACGTTAGAGTGTACACTAATTTCAGATGTGTGACAGGTTCACTGCAGACCTATGAAACATGGCTAGTGATGTCACGACCTCAGTGTGTTCCTGTCCACATGTTGCTGTCGTGGTGTATGTGTTGTGTGTGCTAGAAGGTTGCTGTGCAGTGTGTATATAAGTAGGTTTTTGTACTTACCAACAAGTAGTCCATTGACATATCGTCCATCCTGGAAGTGTTGATTGATGGTACAGTGACAGAAGATGAATGAGTCAAGTACACTCCCGGGATACTTTGCCACTATGTTGGTGTACAATCCTTGGTGATCGACAATGGCCTGCACATTAATGGAATGTGTGTGCTTCCTGTTGCGGTAGAGGTGTTCAGTTGCAGCAGGTGGCACAAGGCGTACATGTGTGCAGTCGATGGCACCAAGGACGTGTGGGAAGCCACTAATGAGGTAAAACCCCTGTTTTGTCTCCTGCTGCTTCTGCAGTGTGTTTGGGAAGAAGATGTGGCGGGGTGTGAGTCCAATGATGGCATCCAGTACTTTGGGCCATAAGGCAGAAAATGATGGCTGTGATATTCCGGCAACCAGGGCGCCAGTGCTTTGAAAGGAGCCACTTGCCAGCATGTGAAGTACAGCTAGCAGCTTGGTTTATGTTGGGATGGTGCGGGGTGTCAGCAAGGTGGGTGCCAACTGTGGCTCTATGTTGTGCAGCAGCTGCTGAATGGCCTGCCAGTTCAACCTGTACCTCTGGATGATGTCATGTTCCCTGAGGCCATGAAGAGTTGTTCTGGTGCGGAATATCCTCTCCTGCCTTCTGTGCTGCCTTTGGGGTCCCTGCTGGTGTTGTGGTAGCTGCTGTTGTTGCTGGTCTCTGCATCTGCGTGCACGCTGGATGAGAAGCACCTCCATGTCTCCCTTTTGCTGCTCTGCTGTTGCTTCTGTGAGTTCTGATTAAATACAGATGTGTTTGCCCCATTTTAATGCCTGCCCTGACCCAGGTGTTAATTTTTTGCGCAAATCGGGCTGTGCATCATTTTCCAGCTCCACCTCCCGGCCACGCGGCATTTTTGCCCGGAAGCATAAATATGACGCACGGCCGTTTAAGTCATTTTTTGGACGGGAATGCCTAACTTGCATATGATTAACGCAAGGCGGTTTCCCGCATCCAAAAAATGACGCACATGGTGGGATTTTGACGTCCGGGGGCTCGGGCGTCAAAGTTTAAATATGTGGCAAGGTTTGCGCTGAATGTTCGTCAAAATGTTTGATGCACATTCGGCGCAGATAGAGTATAAATATGCACCCAAATGACTCCTGTCTTAGAAAAGACATAAGTCATGCCCACCACCCCAGTGGCCAGCACAGGGGACTAGGGTCCCCTAGGCATGGCCATCGCACCCAGTGCCTTGTAGGGGGGCCCATTTCAGGGCCCCCAATGGCACTTTAAAAAATAAAATTAACACTTACCTGTACTTACCTGTACTTACCTGTACTTACCTGGGATGGGGTCCCTATCCTCCACTGTCCCTCTGGTGTGGGTGCGTGTGTCCCTGGGGCATGCAGAGGGCACCTGTGGGCTTATTCCATGGTGTTCCACCATGGAAATAGGCTCACAAGTCCCCTAATGCCTGCCCTGACCCTGGTGTTAAAAAATGGTGCAAAGCAATCTTTGACCATTTTTTGACCCCTCCTCCCTCCTGTGCACCATTTTGCACGAGAGTATATATTTGGCGTTAAGGCCATAGAGTCATTTTTTTCACAGGAAGGCCTACCTTGCATCTCATTAAGGCAAGGTAGGTTTCCACTTCCAAAAAATGGCTTTAACTCCATAAATTTGGTGCTAGACGGGTCTAGCGCGAAAGTATAAATATGGAGTTCATTTTGCACCAAATTAGAGTAAAAATAAATTACACTAAGGCTCATATTTGTAATTTTTGACACAAATCAGCGCTTGGGCAGAGTTGCATCAAACAGTTTACCGCCAGCTAACACCATTCCAAACGCACCAGCTGGGTGCCTTATTTATGGAATGGCATTACCGGTGCTGCGGCCTGGGTTGCGTCAAAATAAATGACGGTAACCGGGCAGCAGAGGCGAAGGGAAGACTGGGGGTTGTGCGCCAAAGAATGGTGCAAGTCAGGTTAGAGTCAAAAATATTGGCTCTAACCTGACTTGGAATGACTCCTGTCTTAGTATAGACAGGAGTCATGTCCCCCTGCCCAATGGCCATGCCCAGGGGACTTCTGTCCCTTGGGCATGGCCATTGGGCACAGTGGCATGTAAGGGAGCCCACGTTTGGCCCCCCTATGCCACCCAAAATAAAAAATTATACATACCTGCACTTACCTGAACTCACCATGGATGGGACCCCCAGGGGAGGGCGAGGGTGGCAGGGGGTGTCTCTGGGTGCAGGAAAGGGCACCTGTGGACTGCTTCCATGGTCTCTGACTATGGAAATGAGCCCACAGGTCCCTTAACGCCGCAAGTCCGGCTGGGTGCCATGTTTTAAGGCCCGCCTCCTCCTGTGCGTCATTTTGAGGATAAATAAGGCGCACATGCCTTAGAGTCATTTTTGGCACGGGAATGCCTACCTTGCATGTCATTAGCACAAGGTAGGTTTTCACGTACAAAAAATGACTCAAACTCCATAACTCTGGTGCTAGACGGGTCTAGCATCAAAGTATAAATATGGGGTTAAATTTGCATCGAATTTGCGTAAAGAAAAGGATGCAAATCCTGCGCAAACAGAGTATAAATATGGGCCCAATTCGGTGCAAACAGAGTTTAAAAATGCCTCTTAATTAGGCCCAAACAGCTCCCAGATTACTTGTGTTCCAGGTCAGGGAGAATATGGCTTGGCTGTTCAGCTGAAAGTTACCATGAGGAGCAAGGCCAAGACTGGTTTGCATATGGCTGGGTCCAGACTGAGGTGGCATGGTGGAGAGCATGTGATGGTGGTTGAGATTAATTCAAGAACTCCATCCATCACCATATTTTTTTAGAGTTTAACTAAAGCATAGCAGGTTGAGAGCAATAAAATGCAGAATAATTCTGGGCACCTTGAGCTAGGATTTTTCAACAGTTTCTTTGGTTCAAAACTATCTCCCACATGAACAACCTAAACTTCACTGGGAGCCATCTGGAGCTTTCATGCCTGGCTTACTGTGCTTCCATTTGCATAAATGCAGACACATTCTGTCTGCTTTATATTTGCACTGTTGGCAATCTCGTAAAAAATTTATTTGAGGCACTTCTATGAACTGCATTACAACACCCCATAATTGCCATGACCATTGCACGTGTAAACTCTATACAGAGTATGTTTGAAGAAAAGGAGGATTTTCCAGAGGAGGAAGTGT
Source organism: Pleurodeles waltl (assembly GCF_031143425.1). NCBI lineage: Eukaryota > Metazoa > Chordata > Amphibia > Caudata > Salamandridae > Pleurodeles > Pleurodeles waltl. The sequence continues at coordinate 368,773,979 of NC_090437.1, read as the reverse complement.
GAAAAATGATTCACTTGATCACTCCCTTGACCACTGTATTGATTTTCAAAAGAATGAAAGGTCCGAGCTAAAAACGATCTTTAGGTGTCTGAGCGTTTGAGACAAGGTTGCAAGGGCACCTAGATTAGATGGCTAGTTGAAAGAGTTTGGCACTGGATCTTTCCATCCTACAATTGCGATTTTCATTGTGGATCCATTAAAAAACAAGCAGTGTTCCTTCATGCAAAGAAAATATGTTTCAAGACATTCTGTAACAATAGAACGCTTCTCTAAACTGTTCTCCAACAGGATGTTTATCGGGGTCCATCTAAAATGATACCTTGGCTCAGTTATTGGTGCTGGTGCCTTAGTATATTATGGCTTAGTAACCGAGACAGAGACAACCTGCAGATGCAGAAAATAAGCAGGAGAGGGAGGATCTCTTTAAGCCATTAGGTAGCACTTTGCAAGATGATGAGAGAGAAATTGATAGCTTTAATTACGAAAAATGAAGAGGTGCATTCAAGGGATGACCTTGAAACCAATGCCAGTTTATTAAGCCTGCTCATTTGTACTCTGTCACAGGCAGCAGCGAGATTGGGAACATATTTACAAGGCCCGTGTACCGCTGTAGCATCACTTTTTTTGATGCCCCAGCGGCGCAGAGCACAGACCCATACATATGAGGCCACACAAAGTCACTTTGAGTAGCTTTTCACGGTCTCATAGATATGGAGTAAGGCAAGGCAGCACAAGTCACTGCGTTGCCTTACTCTGTGTCATGGGAGTGTTCTATGGGCATTACAGTGGGTTTTCCCAAGCAACACCCATGGGTTTTGACACATTCAACGATTTACAAGGCTATTTGAACCTGGGAAAAGAGAAGGTCTGCAATTGTTTGATAGAACCTACTGATCTGCTTTGGGTTTTTTAAATAAAATAAAGGGGTGCTAACTGCATGCTTTATGGAGTGAAAACTGTTACAAAATATAAGTCATGCTAATAATATCTTCTGCATTGAGTTAAAGAAATATATTTCTAAATGCAACCGAGCAGTATCCAAAGAAAGGTTAATTGTTCTCAGTTACCCTATTAAGTTTAAATATATTTCAGCTCAGAAGAAATAGTCATTTTTCACAGGAATATCACATTCAATATCAGAATTTAACTATCAAAGGCAACACTATAGTTATACTAAAAGACTTTTCTTCCTTTTAGATATCAACATGTGAGGATCCAGCAAAACATTATGCTAAGACAACGGGCCACTAAGGCCTGGGGATTACATCATAGAATGGCATTTCAGGGAGGTGAGAAATAGCAGTTCAATTGAGAAGGTTTGAAGGCCCGAAACTCTGCTCAGTAGAGGCTGGAGCTTAGCAGAATGATGGCTTTACAGGACATGCTTAGAACCAGCTAATCATAATGTCAGGATTATAGAATCTAGCTATGCATAACAAAGGTCCACTAATGTTTTATTTAGTAGGTAAGATCTTTGCGAGTAAAATAAAATCAACCCAAGAGTAAACAATGTAATTTAAACAGAGTACATTGTCATCATTAATAATGCGCAATAGCTAACACACAAATCTATTGTTTGATCTGTGCTGCAGGTAAGTAAAAAACAACAAAAAGAAGGGTGCATAGGGGCATATTTATACTATGTTTGCGCCAGATTTGCGTCATTATTTTTACACAAATCCAGCGCAACCATAACTCCATATTTATATTTTGGTGCTAGACATGTCTAGCACCCAAATACTGGAGTTAAAGTCATTTTTTACCTGTGGAAAACTATCTTGCGTCAATGAGATGCCTTAGTAGGCATTTCCGGGCAAAAAATGACTCTAGGGCCCTAGTGCCTTATTTATCCTCCTGTGCAAAAGTCACACAAGCTTTGCACCATTTTTTTAATTCTTGGGTCAGGGCAGGCATTAGGGGACCTGTGGGCCTATTTCAATGGAATAAGACCACAGGTGCCCTCCCCAGGACCCAGGGACACCCACAACCACACCAGCGGGACAGCGGAGGATGAGGGACCCCATCCTAGGTAAGTATAGGCATACAGGTAAGCATCATTTTTAAAACTGCCATTTGGGGCCCTGAAATGGGCCCCTCTACATGGCACTGGGTGTAATGGCCATAGCTAGGGGACCCTGGTCCCCTGTGCTGGCCATTGGTGTGGTGGGCACGACTCCTGTCTTTTCATGGTTTTGCATCAGAAAATGACTCAAGGCAGGTTAGAGTCATTTATTTTACTCGAACCTGCCTAACGTCATTTGTTGGTGCAAAACTCCCTTCTTCCATACCACCAGCCCCACCCGACTAACATAATTTTTTTTTACGCTAGCCTACCCTTTGCACCAGCTTGCACCATTCCATAAATATGGTGCCTGGCCGGTGCACAGAAATGTTGCAAGCCGGTGCTAAACTTTTTGATGCAAAACTGCGTAAGTGCAGTTTTGCACCAAAAAGTATAAATCAGGGTCTTAGGCCCATATTTATACTTTTTAGTGCTGATTTTGTGCCGCTTTGTAACGCAAAACTGGCTCAAACTTACAAATTACAATTGTATTTTGTAAGTTTGAGCCACTTTTACATAAAAAAATGATGTAAATGCGGCACTAAAAAGTATGAATATGGGCCTTAGTGTCCCGAGGGATCATACATTAGACAACCAATAAAAAAAAAGTTCAAGTGTGTATACATATACACAAAAAGTTGTGAGTCAAGTACTTACTTAGGGCCTCATTTATGAGGCCCTTGCGCCACCGGAGTGTCACTTCTAGCGGCGTTCCGGTGGTGCAATTCCTTGTGACATATTCACACAGTGTCTTGTAAATACGACCCCTTCATACACATTATTTAGCGTGGAAGGGGAGCTCAATGGGTGTTGCTGTGGGCATTCCACTGCAACACCCATTGTATTTTGATGCTGCCCCACATGTAGACCTATATTTATACTTTTTTAGCACCACATTTGCATAATTTTTTTACACAAAGGTGGCGCAAACTTACAAAATATATTTGTATTTTGTAAGTTTGCCCCGCTTTTGTGGCAAAAAATGATGCAAATATCGTGCCAAAAAAGAATAAATATGGGCCATAGAGAGGAATTGTAAACCTGAGGCAGCACCAAAACTAACACCACCCAGAGGTGGGATTAGCATGGCACAATGAGGAGAAATACTTTTATTTCTCCTTGTTTTAGCTTTTCCTCTGTGTGCTGCATTTTGCAGTACACATAGAAAGAGCAAAATGGCAAAAATTAATGTTTATGTGCAGGAAGAGACACGTTCATGCACATAAACAATCATTCCCTGCAAAACAGGCACCCTTGTACTGCGTTGCAAGGGTGGTTGAGTTGGCGCAAGACAGCTAAATTTATTGGCAACACTAGAAGAAACACTGGGGTGCACCGTATTTTTGTAACTATGGCTCACCCCTGCGTTTCTGATGTGGCACAGTGCGACGCTGCCAATTTTGGTGCAGCACCACGTTGTGCCACTTTCTCATGAAGGAGGCACTTGAGGCACATTTAAGAACCCCTACTGCCTCCCTGCGCCTCATTAGTGTAATTTGTTTGCGCTAATGTGGCTCAATGAGGCCAAAATCGCGGCACTAAACTTACAAAGTGGTGCAGTGCATGCATTGCCCCACTTTGTAACCCTTTGCGCTACATTATGCCTACACCAGACAACATGTATGCAAAGGGGGCGTTACCCTTAGGTAGCCTTCTGTCAACGAAGGCACCCTTACACCACAGTGCAAGGGCAGCTGCATTGCTTGTAGGATTGTTTTTTCATCTGGAAGGGGCATCTTCCTGCACAAAACAATCCTGAGAGGCATTTTCCTCTTTTTGCAGCACACATAGAAAGAGGAAACAGCAAGGAGAAATGAACCCTTGTTACATCTCTCCTGGGGAGGCTAACTTTTTGGCGCATTTCCAGGTTTAAAATTTCTTGTAAATCTGGTAATGCAGCAACATCCATGGATGTTGTGTGGGCACTCCCACCCAACACCCATTGAAACACTTCCCTGATAATGCAGCAATTTGCACTGTGTTACAATACTCAGGAATTATGAATTCATGCAGGACCAGTCATAAATATGGCCCTATGCTTGATAAAATAAGCATCTTTGTGTTGGGTGACTGAGACAGTACATGCGTAGGAGATGTGGGCGTTATTCCTGCATCATACAGCATGGCACATATGCAATACAACCCTTCAAGTAACACAAGTGAAGACCTGCTAAGCCACTGTGTGTGTCTCAAAATGGTGGATAGATTTTCAACAATTTAACACTAGGACACTAGTACAAATGCTGTGTTTCACCACTTTGTGGAAGGAAGGGCCTCCAAGCCTGTTGTCTGTGTGCCCACAGGGTCATGAGGCATGTCATGTATCCAATACTTGTAAAACTGAGAAGAGTTTCAAATAATTAGCCCTCTCCAGGTCATGTATACCGTGGAAAATTACATTAGTTATTATATACACTCATCCTATATGTGGGCTATTTTAGGGCACACAGACCTACACTATCAGTCCTCCAAGGGTTTAGACTGTGCAACACCGTAGACCCTCATGGACAAAGTACTTATCATAGGAAATGCAGCCACATATGAACCATTTTGCTAATGTGCCTATCTTATGTGCCAGTGCAGTCTGCAATCTGAGGACACTGATGCATGTCCAAAAATATGTCTTACACTGCCCTCACTCGGTGAGGCAGTGCAGTGTTGATAGTTTGCCAGTTGCACAGTACAGATCAAGACTCCTATATATCTCTCCCCTTGTGTTCTGTCAACACGTGGACACAGTGCACTGCATATGTAAACAATTATGTCTTACGTTGAAATACACATGCTAATTTATCCATGGCAATAGCTACTAAACAACAGTGACTACTATTGTCACATCTAAATATGTGTGAATGAATGGGACCACATCATCTGCACAGAGTACATTTGAAAATTTAGACATGCAGTAGGTCAGAAATGCCAAGCATAATCCCAAAAAACAAAATAGAGAAGTGTGAGAGAAGTGTCTTCTCAATGGCTAACTGACTGTATCACTAACGATTCACCACCTCTATGGCTTTGGCACACACAAGTATTACAAATAGTAAGTGTATCACACAGATAGTATACTTGTATGTGTAGTACAGTGTCAGTCATACCAAAAATGAAAGTGCATGTATGCCAAACAATGCCAGTACAAGTCCCATACTGTAGGAAATGTGTACGAGCCATTCAGGACAAATAACAGTACTTGAGTGTGGCTCCACTAACCATCATGATCATTGACTGATTATCCCTCTCCCATCATTTCAGCTGACCAAGGAAATGGTCTGCAGCCATGGGTCAGGACACCATTTGCACATCCCCAGACAGAGGGCCAGCAGAGCTACAACCACACACTTTGCAGGACCTGGTCTATATTGGAGCTAACTTTTGAAGTTCTGAAGTCCAGTTTTTGCTGCCATCACATGTCCAGGGGGAGGTTGCTGTATTCCCCGGCATGTAAAATCATACTTGTGTGCTGAATACAGCACAACATATGTGTGCGGACTAGTGTCCCATGGGATGAGGGAAATGATGACCATGAAGGTCCAGATGAGGATGTTGAGGACCAAGTCCAAAATGTACACACAATTGCTGGGACACGGCGGAGAGACTCCATAGTACAGAACTTTTCTTCATATGCATGAGTCATAATGATGGCACAAAACTATGGACTTTATTGAAAATGTGTTCCAAAATGTCAATAAATTTGTGAACACTGCCATTACTTTAGTAATATTACTTCTTGTTCACTGTAAACATCAAAACACTTACATCTCATCTAATAGCTATTGCCATAACAAAGGTATGAAGCAATGTGTAACAAACACCGCATGACAACATCATGTGTGGAAAAAAATGTGTGCATGTCAACAACATATGCCAAAATCCACGTGCAATGAGTTTTCCATGCAGTGTTGGTTGGTGGAATACCTAACCACCTGATCCAGTGAGATTTGCAATGGATTGATGCACGGGATCCTCACTTGTGACTGAATGATGTAAGTGGCACTCCTGCTGTGAATGGACACACAGGACAAAACAGATATCCCCATATTATTGCAGTGTGTGTGCTAGTGGTGTTACATGTATTATATGATTACTCATGTCAAACTGTTGTTATTATTCTGTGTGGTTTTGGCTCACACACTGATGCCAGCCACCTATACACTCACCCTTGAATCATTTGCTTGTCACAGCAGTGTTGTTTGCTGGCTAGTATCCAGGGATGTGCTCCCAACCAGTGTTGTGACTTCATTCACCATTAACATTACCTGCATGCTACTATCTTCACTTCTTGCTTCTTGCTTCTGACCTTCAGTAGTTACTTGCTGGTCTTGAGAGACACATAGGGTTCACCAAATATATTCCCTAGGCCTGAGTACCTTTGTCCATGACTCTATGACACACATTTCCCTTTGAGCAGTAGTTGGTGTCTTTTGGTCATAACATCCACCATGGTCTACTTAGTCTAGACATCAACAGACATTGAACAGACAGATTAAACACAGTGTATTTATGTACCTGTGCAAAAATGTTTAGCAATGATTACAGACACAGTTCTTTCTGAAACAACCCCAGCACTTTTTCTGAACCGCAGGATGTCCCGAGAGAGTCTGTGGGGGTTATGTTGCATGGGACATTGGGAGGAAGAAGAGGAGCAAATAGCCAGTAGAAATGACAGGTCATATTAACAGTCTACAAATGGGTGAGATCAACAGGGGGGATGGCAAATTGATGACAGTACCAGCTGGCAAGTACCCTGGCATGGTCATCAGCAGTGGGCAAAGGAGAAACTGGTTATTTGGCACAAATAAATGCTACTGGGCATATTATGGTGGAAAGAGGTGAAGTCTACATTGTCCTTCTCTTTTGTGTGTTGTGCTTCCCGTGAAGGGGATGTTGTCAGTGCCAGAGGCGATGGAGGCACACACACATCAGGGGCTGAAGATGTGGATCCCCCTGTCCACAGCAGCATTTCTCTGTGCCAAAAAATGAGGCAGCACTGCAATGAGAAGGGCATGATGTTTTTCCAGCACAGTATGAATGTTGCAGTGGTAGGCACCCATTGTTGTCATGTATGTGTCCGTCTTCGGCTCCATGGACTCCAGGATGTTGTGGATCGCCCCCAGCTGTTTGGCAATCTCGCTGGTGCCACTTCGGTAGGGCAGCTGTTTGTGCCTCTGCCTCATGACACCAGCGATGTCATCCAGGGTCTGTTTAAGGCGAAATATCCACCAAGATGTCCTTACTGGGAATGAGGCACTTATGGACTGCTTCTAGGATGCCTGCCACAGTCTCCATCATCACTAAACCACATCTACCATCTCCCACTGGACTCCTACCACACAATGTTGGAATTTTACTGGGGGGTCCTCAGCATCCAGGGTTGGGGTTGGGATGGAAGGGGGTGTTTGTTGGGGGATGGGTGGATCCTTTGGACACTCCGCAATGCTGTTGTACCTTCCTGCAACTAGAGATGGTGCATCAAAGGAGGCCAGGATTCACCAGAGGGTGTCTTGGTCAAATGTTGGCAAGCTGTCATCCTCAGCAAAATTGTCATCCCGGACAGGCAGCTGGTCAGGAGGCATAGGTACAACCTCTGAAATGAGACGGAGAAATATTGATGGTGTTCTATGTTGGATGTTGACATGAATAATATAATTGACAATCTGACTTGCTAATATTCGACTATCAATACAACATTGATGCGTAGGATGTCTGTTACATGGAGGTATTGAGTCCAAGTTGCTGTAGTTGCCTTTCAGATGGCAGTATTTCTGCATTGTTCATAAAACTACTGTGTGACAAGGCTGACGTTTTGTGTCAAGACACAGACTGCAACACAGTTATACAGCTCACTGGTCCTACCATTGATGCATGTATGATAAGAGGTCAGGTCCACATCTGTCATGGTGATTTGCATTTTTTTATGTTTCCTATACTGGTTATGTTTTGACATATTGACACCACTACTGTTCACACTGCATCTAATCCCCAGGGTGCCTGCATTCTATGTCACCAGTTTTCAGCCCACAGATGCTGTGCAGGTTATGTGTGCCTGATGATGAATTGATTATGATCCTGCCATCTGGCTTCCACACTGTACACTGTGGCACTCTGCCTTGTTGTGCTGCCTTGCATGCACCTTGTGCATTCATGTGGCCAAGGGTTAATTTTGTAACATATATCTTGCACAAATCTTCACACCAAACAACCTTGTTACACTTCAGGAATGTGTGAGGGAATGTACTCACCATGTATTTCCTATTTGTGCATACTCATGTGATTTGATTGGATACTCATTTGACTTAATATTTGTGGACAGTGGGCACTGTGTGCCAAATATAAGGGAATGGGCCCAGTCACACTAGGCCACTTGGACTGACACTCACCAGAGTTGATAATTGTCAGAACTGGGTATCTGCATAGTATAACACATCCTTTGACTCAGGCCAGCTCACTTGTACATGCACATGCATGCACATGCCTCCTCTGCCACTCCTCATCTGGTGCCAGGGACTCAACTTAATGCCACACTACACAATGATGGAACCCAGATCATACATTGACTATCACATGTCTACAACACCAACAATATGTGTGACCATACCCAATAAACTGCCATGGTTGGTTGTTATTGAGGGCTATGGGTAAAGCTGTACCCCATATGGTAGTAGTGCTGGAATTGGTGACATTTACTTACCGAGGTATGCAACAGAACTGGGCACATCAACCTTTAATCTTCAACCATTGATGACTCCTGCCCTTTGTGATGGCAGACTAGTTTTTCATATACATTGACAGATCCCTTTTTCACATCCTCCAACTGAGACATATGTGGCATGGAGATACAATTCCCCTTCGGACTCCTTCCTGCCACATGCTACATCTTCGCCCAGGACCACATCACATGGAGAAAGTTTTAGCCCAATGTTTTCTTTCTCTGTCACTCCTTCCCATATGCAACACAAGTAAGACACTGTCAGACACAGCAGTGCATATGTATTGCGTGTACTGGTCTTGCAGAACACATATCTATTCTGACCTCCTTCCTATGCAATGTCTACCCATTCAGACACAGTGGCAGTTTAACCTACTCAGCCAACACTTTCAATGCACTGCACAACCAGAGCCCCACCATAGCCGCACAGACTCAATCATCTTTGGTTTCAACACACATGGTCCTCTGATATGTGTTCATTGCATTTACCATGACCCAGTCTGATTTACTACATGGCATGAGTTCTGGTGGTCTCTACTATGACAGTGTAGTTTCGCCACGCATGTCAGGACAGCTGTGTGCCATGTAGTGTCATGCCAGTTAATATACACATGACTCTTAGCATGTTCCTATGTGTTCATACTTCACATGCCTCGCACCTGACCCCCCTCCCAGGTGAGGTGTTTGTCTTCTAACAAGCCCATTCCTTTCCATTACTTTACATTCCATGTTTGTGTGCTTTAGTAAGATACAGTGGCCTCATGATGCGAGGTGGCCAGCATTGTCACTGTTAGGTTGTGCCAGGATTAAGTGTCCATGCATGATGTGTTGTTCCAGTCCATTTTTTTTACTTTGCTTTTTTAGATTCAAAGTTCTGGTGACTCATGTTGTGCATCCCACTACATGTGCCAGTATACAAAGGTGGACCTGGACTGGTGATGCACTTCACATATGGAATGAAGTAACATGACAGAGCATGACTGAGTTGTGCAACATGTAACTGGGCAGTGTGACTGACATTTCTGTGCCATTTAACTGGAACATGATCCGTAGTCCCACCCTTTTCCTTGCACACAGCACAGTGGAGCACTGGAACATAGCTAGCTGCACTGCACAACATGACCTTTTTGCTCACATTGGCCCATGTTGATAATCACCCTGAGGCCCTGGTTGTTCCGTGTGCTGCATGACCATGTCCAGGTACTTCAGCCACCAACTTGTCTGGGATGACAGTTGCCACCCGCTCCTACAAGGCATCCAGCTCCTCCTGGGGCACTGGGTTCCATCCTCCAGTATACAGTACATTGATGCCTTCAGGTTGTTGGCCAGTTTTTCAATTGTCTGGCATGTAATCATGCCAGCGTTTTTTGCAATCTGTAACAATCCTCTTCACTTGCCCCACACAGTTGACCTTCTCCACTATGGACTGCCAAATGGCCTTTTTCTTCCCAAGTGGCAATTTAGAGGTGACAAAAAGCTGTCGCCTCAGTGATCAAGATGTCATTCTCCTCCTCACTGTAATATAATTTACTCTTCCTCTTTCCCTGGGAGTCTGTCAAGACATCCTGGCTGGTGCCGAGGTTGTTGCCCTTGCTTCTGCTGTCTGCTCCATGACTGCCTTCGGTGAAGTGTGCCATCTTTTTCCCAGATACGTAATTTTGTTGTACTTTTTTTGATGCGTTCCACATTCAAAGTGATGCAGGGCTGATTAGTGTTACTTTACATGCTGCAAGTCAGTCCTGCATCACTTTTGCATCAGAAATATCAGATTTCCTTACAACATGGCTCACAGAAATGCGTCATTTTTTTTGATGCACCCAGGATCCTTACGCCATGTTGTGCATTTTGTAAATACGATGCACCCATGGCTGAGGGGTCTGTTGTACCGAAGCTCAAGTTATTTTGATGTATCGCTGTTACAACACAGTGATGCTGTAAATATGGCCTTTGGGGGCCTTATTTACCAGCCTGGGTGTTGCTGGTGCATCAATTTTTGTGACACGCCGGTGGTGCATTGTGCAGGCCCATATCTACAAGGCCACACAAAGCCACTTTGCATGGCTTTTCATAGCCCTATAGATATAAGTAAGGCAACGCAGAGCAAGTTAATGCGTTGCCGTACACTGCATCAAGGGAACTTTCCATGGACATTGCAATGGGTTTTCCTACGCAACACCTATGGTCTTGGCACATTTACAGATTTACAAGACATTGTAACCTGGGAATGCATCAAAGTCTTATGCGTCCCCAGGGGAAGCACAATAAGGAGAAATATGTTTATTTCCCGTTTTTTTCCTCTATATGTGATTCCTACTGCAGCACACAAAGAAAGAGGAAAAAGCCTCCATGGAATCTTTTTGTGCAGGAAAGCATCCCTTCCTGCACAAAAACAAACATCTCTGTGACACAAGTATCTTAGCACCATGGTGCAAGGGTGCCTGCGCTAGGCAGCCCATTGTGCCCCAGCTTTGGGGCAGAGGATAGAAATGCACTGTATCTTGTAGATATCGTGCATTTCTCCCCTTTCTTTTTGGTGCAGGGCAGCACAGCATGCCCACTTGCTGCCCTGCAACGCCCTGTCCATGGGGCTTGTAAATAATCCACCAGGTGTATTCCAGAAAATGTGCCCCATACAAGCCATTTACATATGAGAATATTCCACCATGTTACACTGCATGTGCAATGTCACAAAATGTACTTTTGTAATTGGAATGTGTTTGTCATAATGATAGAACTGTTTTTCTCATTTGAAAAACTACATGCAAAATGGTCATGCTCCGTCGCCACCCTCAACATTGCCATACTTATGGTTTTGACAGGAACACATTACGTAGCATTTCAAGAGTTCAAAACTACCTGCAGAGGGGTATATGAATACCCACAAACACACAGGTGTGTGAGTATTAACATACATTGCACTCTGCCCTACTCAGAAATATTTAGCGCCACACCCCTAAAGTAATTGTACAGAAGGACCCACTGAGCCCTGATTATTCCTTTTTTTTACTACTCAACCGGGGGTTTTGGAGCTAAATATCCTTGTTTGCACTTGGGCAGATTGTATGCTTCCTGGCCACTTTTCTTAAGCATATCTTACAAACATAAAACTCCACCAGTCCAGATTCTGGAAACAATGACTGGTATGTTACTTTTGCAAAATTCTCACTTTGCACATCCAATAATTGGGTGCACATAATGTGTTGTGAATCGGACTCATGAGTCTGAATACACCAAATGAATCTGCACCAACTTAAGTGTGTTTATGAATAGTCGCAACATGTACTACTTATTTCTATTTACAAACATTTCCAATAGTGCTCCTAGAAATCTGTGTCAAGAGCATGTTTCCAGGCATCCTGCTGGGAATACCATGGTACCCGCCTCCCTCCCCCCCCCTAGGTCCTATGCCCATGTGGGTTTTTTCATGGGTTTGAACTCCACAGGCGGTGAATGGGATCCGTGCACATTTAGAATTTTGCTGCTAGAGAAACCCCTATCTTTTAGCCTGCATCAGATCTGAGGGTAATCATTTCCCCTTTGCATCCTGGATGAAGAGTTCCACTACTCCTTTGTGCAGTAAGTTTAGCTCTTATCCAGAGTGAAAAGGGGTCAGACTCTATGAATGATCATAAATGTACTTGCTTGTGTATGTTACCAAAATCCCAGTGCAAACCACAACCTGGAACGCCCAGTTCTAACACCTTAAGTGGGATTTATGGAAGTGGATTGTTCAGCACTCAGAGGTTAGAAATCTGCAGTTTTTATAGCATTTAAACCCTCCAGCTGTCACTTTGTGAATTCAAGACAGTCATAAATATATGTATGTTCAGCTTTAAGCATATGTTTATGACTAAAAATACCTTTTCAATCCTCTCAGAGTGTCCAGGTGTAACTTTCCATGTGTTCTATGTGCCAATGCCTCAGGCATGAATGTCTTATGTTAAGTAGTGCGATTGTTGGATCTTATTGTATCGGTTTGAGCCCTCTTTATATTGATCTTTATTTGAATTCTCGTTTTGCTGCAGATTTGTATTACTGTATGTCCTAATGTTTCAAGTAAGGATTTTTTGTCTGATGTTCTATCCCTTCAGATTTGGTCGCAAATTAGGGGCATATTTATACTCTGTTTGCGCCGGATTTGCATAATTTCTTTTACAAAAATCTGGTGTAACCTTAACTCCATATTTATATTTTGACGCTAGACTTGTCTAGCGTCAAAATATTGGAGTTAACATAATTTTTTTACAGTGAAAACCTACCTTGCATCAATGAGATGCAAGGTAGCAATTCCCGGGCAAAAAATTACTCTAAAGCCTTAGAGCTTTATTTATCCTCCCATGCTACAATCACGTACATGAGGAGGGCCTTAAATAATGGCGCTAAGCTTTCTTAGCGCCATTATTTAATGCCTGGGTCAGGGCAGGCGTTAGGCGACCTGTTGGCTAATTTCCATGGTCAGAGACCTTGAAAGTAGCCCACAGGTGCACTTCCCTGCCCCCAGGGACACCACCATCCACCCCTACCCACACCTGGAGGACACCTAAGGATGGGGGGACCTATTCCAGGTAAGTCCATGTAAGTTTTTTTGTCTTTTTTCTAAAATGCCATGGGGGGGCTAACTTGGGCCCCCCCCTTCATGGCACTGTGCCCAATGGCCATGTCCAGGGGACACAAGTCCCCTGGACATGGCCATTGGGCATGGGGCACGACTCCTGTCTTTACTAAAATAGGAGTCATGTCCATGGGGGTTGTGCGTCAAAAAATGATGCTAGTCAGGTTAGAGTCTGCCTCCCCACCCGGTTAGCGTCATTTATTTTGACGCTAACCGAGCCTTACCGCAGGCTAGCGTCATTCCTTAAGTATGACGCTTGGCTGGCGTTCAGGAATGGCTCTAGCTGACTTTAAACATTTTTACACAAACCTGTGTTAACGCAGGTTTGCATCAAAAAGTATAAATCAGGGCCTTAGTGTATAAATAGGTGCGCATGGAAATTTCACAGAGTTTTCCTCTACCACCAAATAAAGTTGAGTGAAAATTATGTTTGTATTCGTTTTCTGCTTGCTGTCTGCACCAAAACTTTGCTACTGGTAACTCCTCTACCAAATGTATCAGGAATCCAAAAATCACATATGAAAAGGAATACCTGCACCGAAGTAGATTTTGACTACTATACAGACTGAAGCTTAAACCCCCTTTGCGTTTTATACCTAGACCCCACATTCTGCTTAAGGTTTATATATGTACTAACCCACATAAAACAGGATCTGCAGCTTATCATTGAGGGCATTTCATAATAGTAAGGCACACATAAAAAGAAAAGAAATTACATGTTTGGCCTCCTTGTGAGTTTGTGGATTGGGGGCTCTGGCATACATCAATGGGGCTTCCCCCGCCAATTTTGCAGTTTCCTCACCTCGCTAGTGTCAGGTTTCTGGTGGCAAAGTCTCAGCTGACTCTGACATTGAAAACCTTTGACTGGCAATGTGTCACTGTAATTGTTTGTAGTTTAATATACATCAGAAGGCCAATTCTAGTTAGCACAGTGTTTCTGACGTTCGTATTTTTGGCTTAGGTTCTGATGGAAAAGTCTGGCGGTCCTGAGCAGGAACCTGAAGGCTAGGATAAACCACCCAGAACATCAAGGTTTTCTTTTGAAACAATCCCCTACTTCACAGGGTGGCTCCTGTAGGGGCAAAGTGGCGGGTCAGGGGCACAACAACATAAAGAAATAATTTGAAAAAAACGTACCTCTACAGCCGCTGCCTTGCCGCTCTTCTGGCTCCCTCTCCACTTGCTGCAGGCACAGGCTCTTAGCCTATCTTGCGACCAATCCTAATGCTGCTCTTGCATGAGAGCGTTTGGATTGGCCTGAGTGCCATCTCTTGGTGCTCCGAGGCAGAGTGGGAGCCTCTGCCTGTTCTCTTGCCGAGTTGGACAGAGCCCAGTGCGCATTTGTGTTTGGCGGGCCCGAGTCGACGTCCCTGTCATCGCCCATGGCCCTGCCTCCCTGCTAAATAAAAACAATGATCAACACTGTTTAAAATAGTTTTTATTTTTCATTTTGCAGCTCCTGCTGCTGGTGTGGTGGGGATTATGCTCCTCTGCCATAGCGGAGGAGCCAGACCTGCCACTTCATGAATTTGTTTCTGAAAACTAGAATGCTGACAAGGACAAACACAACATGGAACTTGCTGTGTACGCTCCTCGGTCTCTTGTACAGTTACTGCGCCAGAAAGTGCACTGAGAACATTGAAACTGCAAACGGCATAGGGGGATCTCAATTTACGGCTAGCACACCTCCATCAGGGGAACAGTGGTGAGTACTTTCACCGACTTTGGGGGATACTGGGCAGCCAGGGCCTCAAATACTGCCCGCGAGTTCTAAAAGACCTCTTTGGTTTCTGCGTGCAATGTTGCCTGGCAAAATCTACCTGTGTGGTCCTGAAAGTCTGCACCAAGCACACCTGCTACCCTCAAGTCTTGTATTCACGTGTCTCCATTATTTCTTACAATTATGGTATATTTACAGTGCAAATATCGCCGTAGAAACAAGGCGTTCATAGACTAACCGCCTTTCTGTTTAAAAGCTTAGTTCCCGTTCAAAAGCATCAGCA
Source organism: Pleurodeles waltl (assembly GCF_031143425.1). Lineage (NCBI taxonomy): Eukaryota > Metazoa > Chordata > Amphibia > Caudata > Salamandridae > Pleurodeles > Pleurodeles waltl. Next base: position 368,758,596 of record NC_090437.1, on the reverse strand, counting down.
TTACAAACACTTTCTCCATTTTACTTGCTCGGAGTTACTTCAGTCCAGCAGTAATTTCCATGCAAATACGTCACTGTAACTACAGCAGTCACATAACATTACACCATGTTAAATGGAGCACCTATTATTGCCAGGACAGCAACTTTGCTTTGAGGTATTCAGGTAATTTCCATAAATTGCATCGACTATTCGCTGCATAAAATTATGCGCAGCTTAATAAGGTCATAATGAGGTTAATATGGTTAATGGAAGCATTCTGGAATTATAAATTCAGTAATGAAACACTTGACTTAATCCTTTCATTGTTCTGCCCCCGTCCTGCCCAGGCTATTCTATGTACAGCTTAGTGGCGCTGAGGCCATCTAATAACTGTATAATCAAGCAGAAGGGATTGCTTTCGACTGCTGGAAGTACAGCTGTGATCACACAAACATTATGGTATACTTAAGACTCAGAATTGCAGAATATATCTGCAATCTAATTTAAATGGTAATGACTTTGCATCAAATTACAGTTGTAGCAATATGAGATCAAAAATGCAAAGCAAGCTTTGACTGTGCAGAGAATCACATCAAAGTCAGCTGTTTCAGCCTGGGACTGATGACCTCGGATTAGTGATTGCTAATCACAGAATATTATTCCTAGATGTGTGTCTCATTTTCAAACAGTTTACTGGCTCCTGTACTATAAAGATATGGCCTGCAGTTCAGTGATATCGGTTTACATTAATAGGCCAATTGAGAAAAGGGCAAGGGTCGTGTGAAATTCTACACATTACTTTAGTGCAGAACATACACAATACATACAGTCTTCTGAATTACATTCAAAAAAAAATCAAGCATTCCTGTGCGGGAATTAAGATATATCACTAGGAAGTCTGTCACGACTGCAAACTCCCTGGTCACAAATGCACACGCCAGTCAGAAAACTAAGGGGCATATATATACTTGTTTTGCACCAAATTTGAGTCTCTTTTTTTACGTGAATTTGATGCAAAACTAACTCCACATTTAAGTTTATGGAGTTAAAGTCATTTTTTGGACGTGGAAACCTACTTTGCGTCAATGAGATACAAAGTAGTCGTTCCCGTGCAAAAAATGACTCTATGGCCTTAGCGCTATATTTATCCTCCATGCTGAAATCACGCATGTGGTGATGGAGGGGTCAAATAATGGGGCAAAGCTCGTTTTGCGTCATTATTTAATGGCTGGGTCAGGGCAGGCATTAGGAGACCCGTGGGCCTATTTCCATGGTGGAACACCATGGAATAAGCCCACAGGTGCCCTCCCCAGGCCCCAGGGACACCCCCAGCCACACCAGAGGGACAGCGGAGGTTGGGGGACCCCATCCCAGGTAAATATAGGTAGGTACAGATAAGTATTTTTTTTAAGTGCCATTGCGGGCCCTGAAGTGGGCCTCCTACATGGCGCTGGGTGCAATGACCATGCCCAGGGGACCCTGGTCCCCTATCCTGGCCATTGGGGTGGTGGGCATGACTCCTGTCTTTTCTAAGACAGAAGTCATGTGGTATGGATGGTTTTGTATCAGAAAATAACGCTAGGGGGGTTAGAGTCATTTTTTTAACCTCAAATCAGCCTAATGTATTTTTTTGGTGCAAAACCTCCTTCTTCCATACTGCCAACCCCACCTGGCTAACATCGTTTTTTTTATGCATGCCTACCCTTTGCACCATTCCATAAATATGGTGCCTGGCTGGTGCTCAGAAATGGTGCAAGCCAGTGCTAAACCTTTTGGTGCAAAACTGCGTTGGTGCAGTTTTGCACCACAAAGTATAAATCAGGGCCTAGGAGTGACAAGTAGGTGTGTTACCAAAAATAGGAACTCGAAGTCCAAAAATGGTAGTACAAAGGGAAATATCTCACATCCCAGCAAGTAGTAATATACACCTACCCAGCCTTGGCACACGTTTACCTCTGACCAGAGACCAGACAGGATAAATGCAACAGTTGCTTGTTGCACAATAGCCACACCAAACATAACTTCCTCGTGTCTGTCAACTGCACAAAACCACTTCCACGATGCATTGGCACAACCTGAAAGACCTAAATTCAACAACTCAAAGTGGTTTGAACCTATTGACTTCTAAAGACCCCCACTAAATCACTACTCGAAGTCGGGAATCCTGAAGCAATTTGCACAATTTAAATTTCAAACATGAAAACAGTAATTTTCAAAAATACACAAACAAGTACACACCAAACAAATACTCAAATTACTAAAGATTTTCTGTTTTATTTTGTAAAAATATGTTAAAAAAAGTTGAAAAAGCTTAATGGGAAGGTTGGTGCTGCATCACAACAACTAACTTTTCAAAGTTTAATTTTACTTCAGAAAGATTAATTCTCAGGTCAGATTCTACATTTCCCAAGCAATTTCTATATTTAGCTTTAGGTACCTAAGACCTGAGAAAGCCTCTTCACATAAATATGTGGTGGGGAAAGGAAGAACAATCTTAATTGCCTCTCATCTCTCCAGAATCCCTCTTTCACATGCATTTAATTCGTTTTACAGCACCTCTTATACCAGTGTAAAGTGTCTGAGCTCATTACATCACACACATACAGAGCCACAGAGCTGTGTAGAGAAAATGTTATGTAAGGTAGAGGGGACTACAAGGTGTAGTACTGATATGTCATCTTTACTGGTAGCCATTTTTAATTGTGCTTGGTCTGAAGAAGCACACACTCAGGATTCAGTGTTTTGCTTTGACTTTAATAATTAGAATATATTTCTATGCAAAGAAACCTTTTTTAGCAGCATCAAGATAATGAAAGACTGGGAAAAAGCATACCCTTCTTGTACCATGCGGTTTGCAGACAGCTCTTTGATGGCAATTCAAAGCTGGCTGTGCTTGATTATGATTGTAACTTATGAACTAGACAGTAACAAAAGAACCTCTGTGACAAAAATAGTAACTCACTGTGCTATGCACATAAAATACTGTTCTTTGATATGCATAATACACATTCTTTGCAGCGGGCATATTAACCATATGTGCTACTTTAGATGAGTCAAAACTGCCAATAGGCAAAACTCCCATCTCTCTCCAGCAGGTACATTGATCACCAGAATTATCTTGACATTTTTATTTTTGACTGAAAACGGCTGGATATACAAGAAATTTTGTAGTGCTTTTAAAAATGCATCCCTAATGAAGTAATTTTTTTAAAAAAAGACACGTTTCTGTCAAGAGGCCTCAGCTGGAAAAGGGCCTTCCTGCCAGCCAAGGCCGTGAGATCCCTGCTGACCCCCTGGCAATGTGTCACAGACACCTGGGGGTCCACAGACGAAAGGTTGGGAACGGATTCACTGGTAATAACAATATAATGAACTGGTCACTAATCCAGAAGCACTAATAGGAGGTGGGCAAGTAAATGGTGCTATGGCTCTCATTATTAACATTGGTGAAGGAGCATGACATGACAGTGGATATTCAAACAAAGACTCACAATCTTTACTAAGCCTGATGAAGAGGTGCTAAGGTGGGGCAATTTACCACCCCTCATACTTGATATGTTATGGATCGGGATGGTGAGCTCATATCACCTACTCCCAGCCTCCATGGCATCAATGCTCATCTCAGAGTTCTAGCATTTTCTTCAAAATGACTTGCTTGCCATTTTGTAGCCAGTATACACGTTTTTTTAAAGATACTATTGATACATTGTCTGATTTGCAAAAAAGGTAATATCATAGTTCATAATAAATGTATTTGCTTCTCAGTTTAATACTGTATTTTCTCCTTTATTTGTTATTGTGCCATCACAGTATTCCTTCCACATGGAACCATGTCTAATTTATTATGACGTAGCTTGAAAGTTTAAAATAAGCAATTTATTATTATTCACTATCTCATGGCATAGATCCCACACTTTTTAGGGCAGGGGAGGAGGAAAGAGTAGAAAGACCCCCACAAGTCATGTGCATCATTTCAATCATATGTCTACCTGCTATGCCTTATTCAGCCTGTGTGCACCCGATGGTCCCTCGTACCTGCAATATTTTCCATGTTACCAGTCATATTTCTACTCCTCTTTTCAATACCCTTTACCTAAGATGGATGTAATTCCCTTTTGGAAAACAGAAGAAGAAGCTTGTACCATGTCTGAGCTCTTCAAGCAATGCATTTTCAACAGTTAATGTTTATTAGGGCAATTATTTTAGCTTTCACTCACTTTCTAGTTACAGTTTGCAATTCTTTCAACTTCAGTCAAACTGCAGATCTCCAACTTCTGGGGGTTTGCTTCTTAGGTAACAGAAGCACCAAATCCACAAATATACATTCTATCTGGGCCTTTTGATGTCTAGGCATGTCACTGAGTAAACGTACTCTGCAGTGGCCTAAGCCCGATCTATTTATCACTTCCATCATGGTCATTGTTTCAATGGTTTGGAATTATGTCTATGTCTCACTGATGTACTGTCTTGTGTGTTAATGATGACAGGACCCTTTTGGTTCCTGATGGACTCTGTAGAACTCTGAGGTAAGTGTTTGGGTGTGGTGAATAGATTTTATGTTAGAATGGCATTTGCAGTTGCACACAGAGCAATAAAGATGTGTAGGACCAAATGTGACATAGTCATTATTAGAAATGGGGTCTTTGGTTGGCAGTCAGGTTACCCCCTGTCCAAGCAAGGACCCTCACTCTAGTCAGGGTAAAAGAGAAAAATAGGAAATATTTATCTAAACAAAACAAGACCAAAATGACAAAAATCCACAATACATAAGTCAAGTTATCATTAATAATGCAAAAAGAGTCTTCATGTAATTTTAAACACAATGCTAACACTGTTAACGTGAAAATGTACCTTGAATACGTCAAAAATAACCCGGCACGGGCGAGTGTGCATCAAAAGGGCTAGCGATGCATCTATTTCACTCACGAGCGAGACCTTGCATCGTTTCTCCTTTAGTCGGGTCGGCGTGCGTCGTTTCTTCTCTCTGCAGGAGACCGATGCGTCGATCCGGTCAGCACACTCGGGTCCGGGCAGGGCTTGCGTAGTATTTACACGCCCAGCTGTGTTTGCGTCAGAAATTCAGCTGTACGATGGTCCGAAAACCACGCAGGTTGTGATCTCACCAGTCTCCGTCAGCAATGCTCCATGTCGTTTCATCAGCCCCAGGCGTTGTTCTTCCGGTTGCATTGCAGGCGAGCGTCGATTTACAGCTTCGAAGCCGGTGGTGTGTCAATTTTTCAGCCGCAGATCGGAGTCACATCGATCTTTTCCCTGCAAGGCGGTCTGTGCGTGGATTTCTCCCTCTTGGGCTGCCAGCTGCTCTTCTCAGGGCCCCAGGAACTGGATGGGCACCACTTGGCAGAGTAGGAGTCTCTCCAGCGGCTCCAGGTGCTGGCAGAGAGAAGTCTTTGCTGTCCCTGAGACTTCAAACAACAGGAGGCAAGCTCTAAATCAAGCCCTTGGAGAACTTTACAAGAAGGAAGGCAACACAAAGTCCAGTCTTTGTCCTCTAGCACAGGCAGAAGCAGCAACTGCAGGATAGCTCCACAAAGCACAGTCACAGGCAGGGCAGCTCTTCAGCTCTTCTCCAGGCAGAGGTTCCTCTTGGTTTCCAGAAGTGTTCTAAAGTCTGTGGTTTTTGGTGCCCTTTTTCTACCCGTTTTGCCCTTTGAAGTAGGTCTACTTCAAAGAAAAGTCTCTCTTGCTCTTGTTTGTGAAATCCTACCTTGCCCAGCCCAGGACCCAGACACACACCAGGGGGTTGGAGACTGCATTGTGTGAGGGCAGGCACAGCCCTTTCAGGTGTGAATGACCACTCCTCCCCTCCCTCCTAGCACAGACGGCTCATCAGGAAATGCCGACTACACCCCAGCTCCCCTTGTGCCACTGTCTAGTGAGAGGGGCAACCAGCCCAACTGTCAAACTGACCCAGACAGGGAATCCACAAACAGGCAGAGTCACAGAAATGGTTTAAGCAAGAAAATGCCCACTTTCTAAAAGTGTCATTTTCAAACACACAATCTTAAATTCAACTTTACTAAAATATGTATTTTTAAATTGTGAGCTCAGAGACCCCAAACTCCACATGTCTATCAACTCCCATAGGGAATATACACTTTAATCAGATTTAAAGGTAGCCCCTGTGTTAACCTGTAAGAGAGACAGGCCTTGCAACAGTGAAAAACAAATTTAGCAATATTTCACTGACAGGACACATAAAACACAATACTTTATTTCCTACCCTAACCATACACTGCACCCTTCCCATGGGGCTACCTAAGGCCTATCTTAGGGTGTCTTAAATGTAGGAAAAGGGAATGTTTAGGCCTGGCAAGTGGCTACACTTGCCAAGTCGAATTTACAGTTAAAACTGCATAGACACTGCAGTAGCAGATCTGTGACATGGTTACAGAGCTGCTAATGTGGGTGGCACTACCAGTGCTGCAGGCCCACTAGTAGCATTTAGTTTACAGGCCATGGGCACCTCTAGTGCACTTTACTAGGGACTCTCTAGTAAATCAAATATGCCAATCATGGATAAACCATTTAAACATACAATTTACACAGAGAGCATATGCACTTTAGCACTGGGTAGCAGTGGTAAAGTACTCAGAGTTCAAAAGCCAATGGCAACATGTCAGAAAGAATAGGAGGCAGGAGGCAAAAAGATTGCTGATGTCCCTGCATAAGCAAAAAAGTCCAACAGTCATTTATGAGTCCCCTGGCTAGGGAGAACGCTACAATGAGATAGGGTTTACGTAACCTAAAGATCGACAGTGTTCTCCCAGAGAGTTTGCCATGGTCCAGCAAACTGTTTGTGCGTGCCACTCTTGCCTCACTTAAAACGATCGACGTTTGGCATATGTGGCGTCAAAGTGCGACTCCAGCCAGTGTGAAGCTTTCAAAGATGTTGAAAGCCACATTTAGAAGTTAACGATCGTTGACCAGAAGCTTGCTAGTATGGTCGAGAAAGAGGTACTGCACCACTATGTGACACTGAGCTACAAAATCATAGAGTATGACAACGCTAAAGACTTTGACAACCAGGAACAGAGAAATGCTAAAGACAGCAAGAACCAGGTACAGAGAGATGCTAAGGAGAGGCACAACCAGATAGAGAAAATACAAAGAACAGCGAAAGACAGAAGCAAGAACAAAAGAGGTAAATGCAGAGAAAAATTAGCGGTGGGGATCGTCAGATATATAAGGAGTACGATCAAGCTTACTGGGAAGACCTGAAGAAAGTGAGCCATTCGACCTCAGCATTAGGTGTTGCGACCCAAGACGAAGCAAAGGGGTCGTGCTTATGAGGCTGGTGAATTGCTTTGGACCGACGGAAAGGCTGAAAGTGGTGGTCGGAATAACAAACATTTTTAATGGATGCTGGAAAGTGCATAAAGTATGGTGCTGCTGTCTTCTTGAAACTACCTCCTCCCTTCGATACTGTCAAAAAGCAAAATATTGGTGACAGATGGACTGCCTGGAACAAAACTTTTGATGATTTCATCAATGCACTGAAGAAACAGACATCAGAAAGATTGTCAAATACCCCAAAAGTCTTATGGTGAAGGAGTAAAAGAGGTGATAAAGAAACTGCTGTGAACACCATCAAATCAAAGAAGCATTAAATCTCAAGTTTCATCAAATGCGGAATGTCGATTATGAAAGACATATTTTCAGTCAGAAACAACAGGAAGTTGTTAAAACAATAGACAAATTTGTGGAGAGACTTGTCATGCTCGTCAAACACTGCATTTTCAATGAATTCAATGAAAAAGAAACCATACGTCTTCAAAATATTGACTGATGTCTGTCATATTCATAGAGACGAATACTGAGAGAAACCCTTAGGCTGAAGAGGGATATCATAGCTGCCGGAGCTGAAGAAAATGCTGACCCAAAGCGGGTCAATCATGAACATGAAAAGTAAGCAGAAGCACAAAGCTAAAGGACATAAAGTTATGTCTCAAAAGAAAAAGAGAAATATAAAGAACTGTCTCCATTTCCCTGCCTTACACCATTTATAACTAAAGTGTATACATTGGCTGCATCTACACCATTAAAAAGTTGTGGTTAATTTGTAGCAACTAGGAGACACAAAAGACAAAAGCACAAGCACCCATTAACGTACTTAAAGGTAAGGCGTCAAGTGCCTGTTTACTCAGTTTCAATACTTCTGCTGGTATGGGACTGATATCTATGAGCTACAACCTGAATGTTCCTCCCAAAATAGTAAGTAGTAAGTTAGTTCCCATCTTTGATTCCTGAGTCGGGAAAACTGAAGACCATGAAATTGAAACAACATAACAATAAGGACGTTCATCCTGTTGCTCAAAGACATAGATGCATTCCATTTCATCTACAAGAAGCTGTTGAGAAAGAGCTTGAGACCTTGCTAAAGCATGATATCATTGAACAATCTACTGGTCCAATTCCATGGGTTTGCACACATAGTGGTAATGCTCAAAAAGGACTGTGAAGGAGCTGTATGCATCTGTGTTGATATGCGTCAAGACAACAAGGCAATTGAAAGAGAACTATATCCTGGTCCGAACTTTGCTGACATGATCACACAGCTAACTGGTCCCAAAGCATTCTCTTGTCTTGATCTGAACAAAGGATATCATCAGTTGGAACTCGAAAGAAATTGGTACACACAATGGTTTGTTCAGCTATAAACGCTTATGTTTCAGTGTATCATCAGCTGCAGAATTTTTTGCAAGATGTTATTCGGCATATTTCACAATATGGCATGAATCCTTTCAATTACAGTGATGACATATTAGAATCGGAGCTACTCAAAAAGAGCATGATTAAACTCTTACACAAGTGTATCATTTACTTGCTGATTCCGATTTAACTCTGAATGCTGAGAACAGGGGTCCCTTATCATAAAAGATGCAATGTAGTTTATTCATAGACATACGATGAAGTTTATGTATAATATTAAACTAAAAAGATGTTTTTTTTTAATAAGAAATATTTTGAAAAATAATTTTCGAGAGATATCTCATAACATTGGGAAACTGAGATGATTTGAGGAACTTTCAGCACATACAGTAAAGACAAAAAAGCAAAAACATATGTTATTAACAATGTAACCAAACATAGGGCCATATTTATACTTTTTGACGCAAATCAGCGCTAGCGCAGATTTGCATCAAAAAGTTTACTGCCGGCTAACGCCATTCCAACGCCCCAGCCGGGTGCCTTATTTATGGAATGACATTAGCCAGCGCTGCTGTCTGGTTTGCGGCAAAATAAATGACTCTAACCGGGCAGCGGAGGAGTAGGGAAGAATAGGAGTTGTGCGTCAAAGAATGGTGCAAGTCAGGTTAAAATATTGACTCAAACCTGACTAGCGTCATTTTTTGATGCACAAACCCCATGGAAATGACTCCTATCTTAGCAAAGACAGGAGTCATGCCCCCCTGCCCAATGGCCATTCCCAGGGGACTTCTGTCCCCTGGGCATGGCCATTGCGCTCAATGGCATGCAGGGGTGCCCAAGTTAGGGACCCCATGCCACTTTAAAAAATGAAAATAAAATACTCACCTCTACTTACCGTAGCTGGGTCCCCCCATCAATGGTGCCCTCCAGGGGTGGGCGATGGTGGCAGGGTGTGTCCCTGGGGGCAGAGAAGGGCACCTGTGAACTACTTCCATGGTCGGAGACCATGAAAATGAGCCCACAGGTCCTTTAACGCCTGCCCTGACCCAGGTGTAAAAAAATTACTCTAAACTGGTCCTCTGCGTCATTTTTGCACGGGAGTATAAATAAGGCGCAAAGGCCTTAGAGTCATTTTTTGCCCTGGAATGCCTACCTTGCATCTCATTAACGCAAAGTAGGTTTCCACGGTAAAAAAATGACTCAAGCGCCAAAGTATAAATATGGAGTTAAGTTTATACCGGATTTGCATACATTTTTTTTACTCAAATCCGGCACAAACAGAGTATAAATATGCCCCATAGTGAATAATGAGTGTTGAACATAACATATTACATTAGTTTGCCTCAGGCATGAGAAACCAAACCAGGTCAATACAATAATATGTGTTAAATTCAATCAGTACCTGACTTTTCGAAACCTTAGAGCAATGTGCATGGGATCATCATCAGGGTTCTACAATGGTGCCTAGGTAATATATGTACAAGCCACATGTTTGAACATCCAACATCAACATTCAAGGAAAAGGGAAAATACTGCAGAACATGAGTGGTGAAAGTGCACCTCGCCTCTGTGAGATGCAGAACACAAACCATAGTGACTAATGCAGCATGTCCTATGTTGAATAAAGATGAGGATGGTAATAGGGGCAAACCAGTACCTACGATGCAGACACCTTAATAAATAACACTTGCACCAGAATTATCATGTGTAGCCAGAGAAAGGTCCAATGAAGCATGGTGTGCCGTCCCATGAATCTGAGTCTAGAATCAGGAATGGACCAGAAAATTGTGAATTGTAAAAAAAAAAACTCATATTCTTTGGCCATAACTTTTGTGATTGGGGTATGATTCCAGATCCAACTAAATTACAAGCTTTGTCAGCCACCAGTCCCCCAAAAGATGTTAGCACATGACGTTCATTCCTTGGCATGGCCAGTTACTATTCCAGATACATACATGGCTTTGCAAGAGTCTGTGCTCCCTTGAGAGACTTAACAAACAGAAATGCATCATTCTTCTTATCACGCAAATGTGAACACAGTTTTAAGAAAATCAAACATGCAACTGAGAATGCCACTGAAATGGCCTACTTTGATCCAAAACTTCATACATGGGTTGTAGTTGATGCAAGTCTGGTTGGGCTGGGCACGATCCTTGCCCGACACAGTGGACACCAAATGCTTGAAGGCACATTGTGGCAAATGCAAGCTGAAATTTGTCACAAACTGAACATGCCAATTCACAACATGAGAAGTCATTTTTTGCACGGGAACGCCTACCTTGCATCTCATTAGGGCAAGGTAGGTCTCCACTTCCAAAAAATGACTTTAACTCCATAAATTTGGCGCTAGATGTGTCTAGCACCAAAGTATAAATACGGAGTTAGTTTTGCACCGAATTAGAGTAAAAAAAAATGACGCTAATTCAGTGCAAACAGAGTATAAATATGCCCCTAAATATCAGAAGTTCATAAGTGTGGAAATCAAACTGTCCATCACTCAAGAAGGTATTGTTTTATGCGGTTCAAGAATTGTTATACCAAAGAATATGCATCGACAAGTACTTAAAGTGGTCCATGAAGGACATTGTGGAATTATTGCCACTAAACGAGCATTAAGAGACTGAGGGGCACATTTAAGAAAAGTGGTGCTACACCTAGTGCAGCATGACTTTTCTTGCGCCCTTTAGCACCTCCCTGATGCCAGCATGTGTGCTCTGTATTTAAAATATGGCGCACCATGGAGCAAGGTAGGGGGCAAAAGCATCAGCATTTTTAAAGCACTTTTTTATGCTATTGATGTACTGTTCAGGGTTAGTGCCAAAATGTTGGCGCTAACCCTGAACAGTACATAGGGGCCCATTGCAACCAATGGTATGTCCCCTTTCAAAGCCCTTTTAAAGCCTGCTCTGAGCAGGCATTAAAAGTGCTGAACAAAATGACGCTAAGAAATCATTTGGATTTCTTTGTGCAATGGTTTGGGCCCCCTCTAACTTGGGAACACACCCTTGCATATATTATGCCAGGTGCAGGCATAATGTGATGCAAGGGGTAACAAATGGGCCCATTGCAACCAATGGTATGCCTCCTTCTAAAGCCTGCTCTGAGCAGGCATTAAAAGTGCTGAACAAAATGTTGATAAGAAATCATTTGGATTTCTTTGTGCAATTGTTTTGGCCCCTTCTAACTGGGGAACACACCCTTGCATATATTATGCCAGGTGCAGGCATAATGTGGCGCAAAGGTTTACAAAGTGGCGCAATGCGTGTATTGCACCACATTGTAAATCTGGCATGGCGATCTTTGCCTCAGTGGGCCACATTAACATAAAAACATATTACACTAATGTGACGTAAGGAGGTGCTAGGCCATCTTAAATCTGGGCCTGAGTATAGTTTCCTCATCTTGATGAGAGGTTCTAAAGGCCTCTCATTTGTGCATCACTGTACCTGTCAGATTTATTAAAACATGTATGGGAGAGATTTGCTGTTGATCTTTTTGGTCTTCTTGATATCTCCTGATGGTGATTATTGATGAGTACTCCTGTTTTCCACTAGTAGAAGTTAGAAGCTCTCTCATCCGTTATTCAAGAAAAAGTCATTGACAAGTTAGATGGCCTTTTTGCAATATGGGGTTTTCCTTCAATTCTAAAGTCTGACAATGGCCCGCCTTTCAATAGTCGAGAATTCAGAGACTTTCTTACACATCTCAAGGTGAAGCATCAGAAAAGTACACCTCTTTGGCCACAAGCAAATGGTTTTGTTGAACACTTTGTGGGCACCCTCAAAAAGACTGTCCAGCGTGCTAAACTGGAGAAGCTTAATCTGAAGTAAGCTCTCCATACTACTCTTTTAGCATACAGATCAACTCCTCATTTAACAACAGGTGAGCGTCCTTCCCCTCTGATGTTTGGGAGATCCATGACAACCAACTTACCACATTGAACCAACAAAAGATCTACAGTATACAGTGAACTTTGTAAAATAGACGGGTGTCGTGCACAAAAGGTGAAAGTATATGCCGACAAGCGTCAATGTGTCATTGTGTTCAATAAAGTAAATTGAGTATTGGTGCGGCAACAAATAAAATACAAATCTGATGCTCCTATCGAGCGTCCCTGCCTCTATTATTTCTGTGGGGGTGTTGTAGTAATAGTACTTGGAATCGTGTGGTGCTGGATTTACTCCAACTCTAAGTTGGAGTCATTTACTCCTATTTTGGGTCTCTGTAGTCACTTTAGAAGTGCAGTCTGTGAAAAGCATTGGGCTTACTCATGTCTTTGGGGAAATGCCTTCCCTAGACCCGTCCCTAATCCTCACTAAACCCCCCCTAAATCCTCCCCAAACCTCTCCCATTTAGTGGTGAGTATTTTCCATTTTTCAACCACGCCCCAGTCTAAATAGTTAACCTACATGCGTGACGATGCCCGCATCAAGAAGATAGGAGAGGTGGGGGTGGAGATTTACACTTGTTAGTTTTTTAATAGCATTTTGTAGCAAATTAATAGTCTATTGTAGCACTGCTAAAAATGAATAGACCCCATATTTTCATTACTAGTGATTGAGGTTAAGTTGATTGCAATATTCAGTCATCTCTGACATGTAAGTCCTGTAAAAGAGAATATATTTTACATTTTAAAATGGATAGAAATTCCACAATATAGCAAACGACAAACTGTATGATTCTATTACAGAGTACAACTTTCAATATTGTTCTGCTTCCATTAAAGTTTCGTGTTTGTGCCAGTCCTTGGAGCAGAGCATTTGCTGTAACATGTTAAGAATAAAATACATATTAAAAAGTGTGATTCTAAACATATTTCCACTTTTTATTTTTTCCATAGCTAAGTCATATATGTATATTAGAAAACTGTAAGTTAAAATATATTCCTTTATAAGACAAATTGGCATTGTTAAATGAATTAGGTAAAATATGTTAATAGAACTATAAATGTAATTTTATTTAAAAGGTTAAACATTATTTTGTTTAATCAATGTCAACATCTGTAAAAAATGTTAAAGCCAATACAGCAGTAAATTGTGTTAGTTCACTTCAAAACAAAAATTAACCATTAGTGTGTGAATAAAAGTCTACTCCATGTTATAACATTACTTATGTTTCTTAATCGAAAACTTTACAATTACGTTTTCAAAATTAAAATTAACCCAAAGTGTTGATTTATTAAAAAATAAATCTCACCAGCAGTCTAAGGTCGACATTTATGGGCTTTTGGTGCAGGCAGCGCAGAAAGTCTCCATGCTGCGCTGCCCTGCATCAAGGGATTATTTGTGTGGCGGAATGGGCACCTTCCTTCACAAAAACAATCCTGGGAGGCTTTTTCCACCTTCTATGTGTACTGCAGAATGCAGCATACATAGAAAGAAGAAAAACAAGGAGAAATAAAGATATTTTTCCTGGTTGCGCCTTTTCTGGAAAGGCATAAGATTTTGGCGCATAAGTTTACAAAGTATTGGAAATTTGCGATGCATCAAAATCCATGTGTATTGCATGAGAACACCCACAGCCACTCCCATGGAATGCCTCTCTAAAGTAGAGTAAGATAATGCAGTGATTAGCACTGCCTTGCCTCACTCTGTATCTATGAGGCCATTCAAAGCCATGCAAAGCTGCTTTGTGTTTGTTCACAAAAAGTGATGCAGTGACAATGTAAGGGGCTTGTAAATATTTCCCTAAATCCCTAGGTGGTGGAAGTCTCGCTCTATTCAGGAAATTGTTTTCTGCACACCCCAAACATCACTCAGAAGACTAAGGAAGAGTAGGGATTCTTTTGCATCCTGTAATGTAATCCAACTATGGATGATGCTTTTTAATTCTGTAGCCCATAGCTGGGTTGTTACAATATATGGTTTGCAGACATGGAGTGTTTGATTGAGAAAGGACGGCTTCTCTATGTTTCGACCATATTAGTTAAGCAGACAGCTTTCCAACCCGTCTAGGAAAATGTACAATTAAATACATTTTATTCGGAATCAGGAATAGGAATCCATCCTAATGCATATCGCCATAACTTCCTTTCTAAATACCAACAAAGTAAGCAGCACACTTTTGTAGTTGGAGTAGATCACTTCAAAAACTTGCCTCCTACAGTTAATTCAGGGGTTCCATTTTAGCTCTGCATAAAAATGTATATCCTGGAGCACAGCAATTGTGAATCCACTCCTTCTCAAGTATAAATGTTTTTCGTGTTGCTAGGGATATACTGTACGTTCAGCCCTCAGATAAATTATGGCATCATCTTTATAGTGCCCCCATTCACCATAACTACGATTTCAGCCCATTTATTTTTGACATATTTATTTTGTGGCTCCAGCAAATCAAATGCCCCGGAGTTCATTGTGCAAACACCCTATTCGGTACGTGTAAACCTCACACCAATTTCAAATTCATACAAATTCAATTATGTCTGCCTTTCCTAAATAAGAAATCTATGCACCGCCCCCCCCACCCATTGAGAAGTCAACAGCACATAGGAAATAACTCCAACCTTTGAAACTTGGAGCCAGGTGTACAAATATTATGAATAGTGATTTCGAAATAGCTATTTTCACTGAATCACTATTTGGTAATGGCTATTCTTAATGTACAACTCATTGAATTTTAAGATAGCAGTACCTTGTGGTTTTCAAATCGACCTAACTCATGAATATTAAAGAGGGAGGTCGCTGTTTGCGACCCCATTAGGAAAAATAGCCATCACAATGATGGCGACCTGCTGGGATCAGCAAACCGCCATGTCTGTGATTGATTTTAAATAAAGCAATCTTCTCTAAAAAAAACTTGCTGCCACTATTTCTTAAAGTATGTGGCACCACTGCCTGCTCTTAAAATTCTTTTTTTTCACATTCTCAAAGAAGAAAGGGCCCAGTTGGGACCTCTTCCCATTTGCGAATAATTACCACTATCTGTCAGTGGTCACTAAAAAAATAATACTTTGCAACCATAATTCGGTCGCAAAACACTAATGCATTACATACCATTGATATTTGGAAGAGACCCCCACACTCGCATCCCTTCCAAATACTGCATTGGATTTGAGTTGAAAATACAAAATGCAATTCAGAAACAAATTACTGAATCGCAATTTGGTTTTTGCACATTTAAGAAAGCATCTTTGCAGTTGCAAATGCTCAAAAAGGCTTTTCATATCTAGCTTCTGGTGTAGCTGGTTGGGCTTGTTCCTTTGACTAAATTGAGCATTCTAATGCTCTACTACCACTTAACTTCGAAGTACTTAACCCTGAGGACAAGGTTAAACAGTTACAGGTTACTTGATTCATACCAATGTGAATGATTCGTACGTACAAAAGCATATATCAGTGCTTCTATAAACATTAAAGTGTCATGGTGTCATTTATCTCCTCTTAATGTCACTAATAATGATCAGATATTTTAAACTACAGCTGCCTTCCCTCTAAGAAGTCTTTTAGGCCTGTCTCCTTTAACTGTCCATCAGCTAATTCTTGTGTATCATTTCATTCATACATAACTAAACTTATTTATCTGTGGTTCTCCATTCATCACCCCGAAAATCAGATGTTCAGAATTGAAAAATTGCAGCTCTGAGATTTTAATGAAGAACAATAGCACTCCATGTTAATTTTGTTTTATTTAGGTGCATGCTATTCATTACACTAAAACCACAACCATGCAGCTGACAGTCTGTTAGCCCACTAGGGTGCGGTAGCTTGTGGATTTGACAATCTTTCTGCTGGCATTTATAGCAAAATGTATAAAATAAAAATTATTATTATCTTCCATTTTAGACGGCTGAAAGAACTCTCAATATTGTGTCAAGGGTTCAAAAATGTATATGGGTGCTTCACAACAGTGTTTTGGGTGCTTCACAACAGTGTTAGGGCCACCACAAAATTGTCTAAAATATTGATTTTACAAGCATGTCCACCGGGGTAAAACGGATTATGAATACAGATACAATTAGACAACATGTGGACCAGAAGGTAATTTTTAAATATACATTTGGGATCATCACTTGGGAATGTATTGGTGCAAAATGAATAGCACCCATATGTTTACCTACCTGCTTCATAGTTGTGATGTTCATGCTTGACTAATGAAATTTTACATTTAATCATCATTATTATTTCTTCACGCAGATTAATCACTGGAGAGTGCGCAATTTCTGCTTCACTGGGACAGTTTATCCACTTACGTATTTTTGGTGGCATGAGGAGTGTCAACAAGCTGAATTTAAAAATACAAATGTCCTCAGTCTATTAATTTCTTTAGTAAAACCTTCATTGCTTTATGCATGCTAATTGGTATATTGCATCACATATAAACCCTTTGTAATCTAATATTAAAAACAAAAGACGTAATTTTTTAAAATGTAGATTTTGTAAGGCTTTAACTAATATACAAAACCTAACAATGCGTTAATTGCTACATATAATTGCTTACAGTTTTATAAATATTTTAAACTGCTCAAAACTTATTTTGAAGTTCATATGTATAACCTTGATACACTCATAACGGGCCAGATATGTATATGTTAACATAGATTTTGTGCAACATTTGCATAGAGAAGTAGGCGCATGCTTGTAAAACAACTATTATTAACAACCATATATATTATGTGTCACTGCAAGAGGCTGGATTAGGAAATCCAGAGGCTGAGATATACTCAGTAAGAGTTGAAGATCTCTTACACAATAAAGATATATTTGACAAAATAAAACTCCCAATTGGCAGACATTATGCCTAGTTGAAAGTTATACTTGACATCAACGTCGTTTCACTGACATGATGGACTGCAATAAGTTATGAGAAAATGTGACACACGATTAAAGCATGTTGGATAAATGAGTAGAACAATCAGAAATGCCTCACTGATGTCTTTCAATTTGGAAAAAGTAGCGTGGCTATCTTCTGTCTCAAACACTTCCCCCTGCCCACAATGGTCTTACTATTTGTGGGCACACATCTAAACGCTTCTCTTGCCAATCCAGGAGTTCATTGTTTCTGCCATATGCCCTCCAAGAAATTAGCAAAACAAATGAACGCTGCTGCATCCTCTCTGGCAAAGGATTGTTAAAATTGCACAAGTAAACTTAGGCCATAACAGGGACGAGTAAAAGCATAGATCAAAGAGACAATCTTCTTTTAAATGTCTGTTTGATGTCATAGAGAGATTGCTTCTCACTCTTGGCCATGACATTCATGTGTCATACAATGTCGGCTAAGGATCCATCCATACCTTGGTGTCGACTATGCATGTCTTTGATTGATTCATTGATTTCATAGTTAGCAGTCAGCAACTCTAAACTCTGGCTAGACCATCATTGTAAGAAAACAAGCTTTTTTCAGCCCCCTGCCCACCTTTGTGGCCCCATGTGGACTTCCACTGCTGTTTTTTTTAACTTTGAGAGTGCACTGAGGTCTGCCAATCAGACCTCAATGCTGGGGTTCTGAGCCAATACATAAGATATGTTGAATTGGATGTCCCCAGTTGGCAAGTACTGGCTTACGTACAAGTCCCTAGTATATGGTAACCTGTGTACCCAGGGTATGTAAGACAGAGTATCCACCCAGAGCTGCAGCACTGATTGTGCCTACCTGTGTGTGACAAAGTACAAAATGGCTCCCAGTCTACCACTGCAGACTAGAAGGGCAGTGTTTTCACTACCAGTTCGAATTTGCCATTTAAACTAATGGCAAAGTCAATCCTTTCCTTAAAAAATATGTGTAAGTCACCCTAAAGAAAGGCCTATAGAGCCCTATGAAAGGGGGCTGCATGTCTCATATGTGTCAGCCGTAACACTTCCCAAACTGTTGTTTTGTTGTGGAAAAGTCAGCAGGGTTACTGGCTTGCACTCCTGGCTAACTTCTGAATGGAACTACCTAACTGTGTACTGTAAAACATAAAATTAGTTGTGGCATTGAACCCAACCTGATGCCCATAGGTTAAGCAACTTTTAGAATGTTGCCACTTTCTGCTCCAGCTGGTACACTGGCATCACAAGGGCTCTAGCCAACAGACAGCTTTCTGTCCACCTGGGGAGAACTGTGAAAGACTCCCAGGCTTAGAAAAAATAGCAGCCCGCGAAGAGAGGTGTCTCCTTTGCCTTGCAAGAAGCCACTCAGGGTGTTGATGACCTTCAAAGGGGAAGCCACCATCGATAGACAAATGACTTTAGAACTCTTGGAGCGCTGCTAGTTGTCCAAGAAGGTGAGTTGGAGACAGAGACAGAGAGGAAGAACTCGGGCCAGAACCACTTTTCTCATGGGAGTGTAGCCTTCAGATAGCCACACCTCTGGCGAGAGCTACCAAGCTCCTCACAGTCGAGAGAAGTTTGAGACATTTTGAAAGTGGCAAGAATATTGCACTATGGGATCGCGAAATGCCACACATCACCGGAACGTTGTCACCAAAGAGGAGGGGATGCATTTGCACATTGGCTATTGACCATGTCATCCCCTTTGGGAACTTTCCTGGGATAAAATGAGCACCCCTGGCACCTTGGACCTCAGCACACATTAGATTTGGAGAAAGGACCAAAGATGGACTGCCCGGATGCCGTTGAAACTACACAAAGAGATGCTGCACTGCCAGAAGGACTGTGTTAGACTTGGCATCCTTGGCGTAGTCTCCCTAACTTTTTGTCTCTGTTTCCCAGGTTGTTGATGTGTACTGGACTCTGGTTTTGCTGTTTTTGATGCTCTGGGCACTTTACCACTGCTATCCAGTGCTAAAGTGCAAGTACTCCTATGTGAAGTGTATGTGTAATTGGCTTTCCATGCTTGGCATATTTGATTTACTAGTAAGTCCATAGTACAGTGCACTAGAGGTGCCCCTGGCCTGTATATCAAATGCTACTAGTGGGTTTGTAGCACTGGTTGTGTCACCCACATGAGTAGCCCTGTAAACATGGCTCAGACCTGTCACTGCAGTGTCTGTGTCTGCAGTTTTAAACTGCCAATTCGACTTGGCAGTTGCACCCACTTGCCAGACTTAAACCTTTCCTTTCATACATGTAAGACACCCCTAAGTTAGGCCCTAGGTAGCCCCATGGGCAGGGTGCAGTGTATGTTTAAGGTAGGTCATATAATAATGTGTTTTATATGTACTAACAGTGAAATACTGCCAAGTTCGGTTTTCACTGTGCAAGGCCTGTCTCTCTCGTAGGTTAACATACGGGCTGCCTTTAAATATTATTAAAGTGGGGGCGTGGCTTCGGGCGTCAAGATGGCGGTCGCACTCTGAGAGTGCTCTGGACCCCTCCGTCATCCGCCCTCAGAAGCCGCCATAGAGAGGTCTACCATGCTGCCCTGGCCGCCCCTGTGAGCTCCTGGACATCGGGGAGGCCTCCGGCGCTAGCGCTGGCTCAGTCCGAGCCGTGAGAGCTGTGTGGGCTGGATGCGACCGGGTCGGTGGGTCTCCTAAGATGGCGGCCGGGCTGACGGCGCCGGGATGCGCCTCGGCGTTGGAGCCCGCCCGCTGACGGGGCCTCCTCCGGCGCAGGTGCCGTGTGTGGGGCTGGAGTGCCTGGGGCGAGCTGAAACCTGGTGCCCCCGGGGGACGGGAGAGCGACGAAGCCGGCGTTCTCCGTTGGTCCTCGGAGGGCCGGACTATGAGGTGCTGGTCCCGTGGGCCCGGCGAGAGGCCCGGAGAGAGTGAGCCCCGGGAGAGGGGCTCCCCTGCCTGACTCGAGTGGACGTGGTCGGGCCCCTGGACAGGGGCTTGCCCGCTAAGAAGACCGCGCGGAGTGTCCTACGGAGGGCGTCTGGACCGGATTCTGCAGTCCGGAGCCCACGGGCCGGCTTGTGATACCCTGCCTATGCGAGGGGAGAGTAGCGAGGATGACGTGGAGGAGGTGAGCTGTGCGGCTAAGGGGACGTGACTGTGCGGTACGGCCGTTGATCCTGGGCGACCGGGGTGAAGTGGACGCCCGCGGCCCCCCCTGGTCCACCCGCGCAGGAGCGCAGTTGCCCCTCACGCCAGAGTGGAGAGGAGGAGGGGAGAAGAGAGATCGGGCCCCCCTCCCCATAAGTAAGCAGCGTAATGGGAACTCAGTAGGGCGCAGCGGGCCTGAACATTAAGGCTGTGCCCTGCGATTCACAATCCTTAATTTTAAAGAGACTCCCCAAAGGCTTGCCCCTATTCCACAGCCGCAATTTTGATAAAGCACGCTAATAACCTCGGAGATGGGAATTTAATTGCGACGCGCTGGGGCTCGCGGATGGTCATCGAGCCCCACGACTTCCCGTCTTTCCAAAACTGTCTGATAGGAGAAGAAACCGGCCACGGGGCAATCCAGCTACACATGACTGAGTGGAAGCCAACAAACTCAAAGGTCCTTGACATCTTTCGCTGGCACACCCTGTTGGGGCCCGACCGCTGTGTCTTCCCTGTAGATGCGCTTAGGGTGCTGAATTTGGACGGAAGAGCTGCATAATTCGATCTGGGTTCTCCATCCCCTCCCTCCGAGATAACATGGGGAAAGACAGAGCAAGTAAACACCCTCCACCCTCTCAACCAAAGATTGATCAATTTGCAACGCCAACAGGTCCGAGAGGGGGCGGAGAGATAGCCGCGGGGGACCCAACACCAGACGGAGTGAATGCCATCCTCCTGGCAATCCAGTCTTCGCAATCAGCTGTAGAGACTAAAATCGGAGAGGTGCGTGAGGAGATGGGCCTTATCAGGCAGGACCTCAGAAATGCGGCAAATCGGATCACTAACGTGGAGGGCAGGGTCTCTTGCAACGAAGACGAACTAGCTGACCTTAGAACCAAGGTGGCCCAGTTACAAACTCGAACAGCAGAATTACATAGCCGGGCAGAAGATGCGGAAAATCGATCGAGACGAAACAACCTACGTTTTGTAGGATTCCCGGAAGGCGCGGAAGAGGATAAAGCCACAGAATTTTTAGAGCAATGGATCAAAAGCTGGATGCCAGACCAATCTCTTTCACCTTGGTTTGCAGTGGAACGTGCGCACAGGGCCCTTGGTCCTCGCCCCCCTCAGGGCGGTCCAAAACGGCCGATGATTGCCCGAATCCTCAACTTTAGAGATCGTGACAATATCCTCAAAGAGGCGAGGCGCTCTGAAAATCTTCAGTGGGACAACTACAAAATCTTAGTATTTCCAGACTATACCCGGGAGGTCCAGGTCCGCCGCCGCTCATATGAGCAAGTGAAACAAAAACTTAGGGCGATGCAGCTTTCGTACATGCTCCTTTTTCCTGCGAGACTCAAAGTTATTATGGCAGACAAGGCGTACTTCTTCGATTCCCCGAAAGAGGCATGGGACTGGCTGACTGAGGAGGGCGTCGGGGCTCGGAGGGGCCCGGCGGCGCGAAGAGGGGAGCCCTTCCGGGTGGATCCCCCCCCCGCTGGTGGGCCCTGGCGGGGTCGTAAACGTACTAGGTCTCGAAGAGGAAGACGAGGACACTTGGACACTTCTGTGAACGAAGAGGCGGTGGGAGAGGCTGGCCCACAAATGGGAGGGTTGCCCGTTGAGTCTCCGACGGGACAGATTCAGGCGCAGGCCGAGGAGGAGGGCCGTCTGAGTCAATCCCCGGCGCTTGGCTGACGTGTTCCATGGAGCCCCGAATGGAGCGAATGGGGAAGTTTGGAGAGTCTGGTCCACCTTGAAGAAACCCGTGATGGGCTACAGCGGGGATACAGGCTCCCCTCAAGTACTGTAAAATATGGCTTGACTTCTAGTGAATAATTGTAAATGATCCGTCTTAATGGAGGGGTCCATCACTCCACTCCTATGGCAGTCCTTATGGCTGTCTTGTTTTGGTTGACGGTTAGGGCGACAGATGCTTCCTGGGTGGGAGTATGGGGTGGGGGGCGGTTTTGGGGGAGGAAGGTTAAGTTAGGGTTAGATAGATGTATTTTGAGTATTGCGTTATTAAGTTTTAATTGGTCATTCCTTAGCCCACTGACTGGCATCCAAAGCTGTAAGACTCCTACGCAACCTACGTCTGGTCCACATTGACACAAATCATTTCTTGGAATGTGAACGGGCTGCTAGATAAGATCAAGAGATCTGCAGTAATTAACACTCTCCGTAGATATTCCCCATTGGTAGCCCTATTGCAGGAAACACACCTCATGGGAACTAAATGCCCTATGTTGGCCCGAGGGGGATTTGATAGGGTCTATCACGCAGGCTTCTCTAGGGGATCAAGAGGGGTAGGTATCCTGCTTCATCGCTCACTGCCCATGGTGGTAACATCTACGAGATCCGATCCACAAGGCAGATTCATAGTAGTCTCAGGACTACTCCGTGGCGTGACATTGAATCTTGTATGCGTATATGCCCCCCCAGCGGGATTTGACACCTTCTTATGTTCACTTCGACATGTGGTGGCGGGACTCCCCCAAGGAATCACAATAGTAGGAGGAGACTTTAATGCGGTTCTAGACCCTAGATTAGATGTGTCAGGAGATGTCACAGCGGGCAGGTCGGCCCGAGCCACAGGCCTTAAGAGTTGGGCAGACAGCCTAGGCCTATGTGAAGTGTGGAGAACTTGGCACCCTATGGAGCGTCAATATACGCACACGTCTGCTGCCCATCAGACACACTCTAGAATTGATCTAATATTTATGCCGGCCATGGACTTCTCCGGTGTCACGGGAGCAGAGATACTGTCCCGTGGGGTGTCGGATCACGCACCGGTGCGAGTCCGACTGGGCGGAGTAGACCTCACCAAGCGGCCGGTATGGCGCCTAAATGCTTGGCTCTTGCAAGATGAAGATTGTTTCCTTGAGATTAGAGATCGTCTCACGCAGTACTTTGAACTGAATGTGGGAACAGTCCAGTCGTCAGGCACGCTATGGGCTGCCTACAAGGCTACCTTGAGAGGGCAGGCTAAGTGCCTCTTGCGAGCACGTGAGCGCATTCGTGAGTCACGTGTGTCCGAGTTAGAAGCGGTAGCGTTAAAACTGGAACGCCAGCAAGCAGTCTTATCCGAAATCTCCACATTGAGGCAGCTCACCAGGGTCCGAGAGGAAATTAAACACCTAACACTTGAGTCAGCGAAGCATATGTGGAGGGCATCGTCCGCCCGAATTTATGGCTGGGGGGACAAAAATGGGAAGCTCTTACACTGGTTGGCCACTCGACCCTTAGCTAACAGAATCATTCCCGAAATTAGAGATAACACAGGTACCCTTCACAAGACACCCATCGAGATTGCACAGAGTTTTGCTTCCTATTATGCATGCCTATACGCAGAACACCCCCGGCCTACGGTTGAAAAAGCTTCCCCCCTCCTGAACGACATAACACTCGCCAGAGTGTCTCAGGCGACTAGGGACAGGCTGGACGAAGCACTTGACCTAGCGGAAGTAACGAGTGCGATTGCCAGTCTGGCTTCAAGCAAAACACCAGGTCCGGATGGGTTTCCTGCGGAACTGTACAAGAAATGTAGTGACATTCTGGCCCCACACTTACTTGAGATGTATAGAGAAGCCGAGCAGAAAGGTCACTTCCCCTCAGGGATTGACCTAGCTACAATAGTAGTAATCCCGAAGACCCAGCCCCCATCGCCAAATTGCTCGGCTTATCGGCCTATCTCCCTCCTCAACAGTGAGATCAAGGTGCTAGCCTTGATCCTTGCCAATAGATTAAAAGAGGCAATGCCCGTCTTGGTGCACCCTGACCAATGCGGCTTCATGCCTACGCGGAGCACCAGGCACTGTATTAGGCGTCTACATTTAGCCTTAGCACACCGTAAAATCCTGTCACACACCCCTCTAGCGCTGCTCCT
Organism: Pleurodeles waltl; assembly: GCF_031143425.1. Classification (NCBI taxonomy): domain Eukaryota; kingdom Metazoa; phylum Chordata; class Amphibia; order Caudata; family Salamandridae; genus Pleurodeles; species Pleurodeles waltl. The sequence goes on along the minus strand of NC_090437.1, from coordinate 368,734,186 downwards.
ACTTGATTTCGAGAAGGCCTTTGATACAGTGGATTGGTCCTATCTTGAACAAGTACTTATAAAAAACGGCCTTGGACCCAAGTTCCGAGGTCTTGTGGGACTGCTCTACTCTAATCCGACGGCTCAGGTCCAAGTAAACGGAGTGGTCTCAGGGGTGTTCCCGATCGGGCGTGGTACCAGACAAGGATGTCCACTATCCCCCTTACTCTTTGCATTAATAATAGAACCCCTGGCGAAGTTATTTCGAGAGGATCCTCTGATGGAAGGCTGGTCTTGGCCAGTGTGTCCAGAAGACCGTGTGGCACTTTATGCGGACGATGTCCTATTATACATAGCCAATCCGGCCAGGAGCGGTCCCCGTATCATGCAAATTCTGGATGTCTTCTCGGAGGCATCGGGTCTCGCCCTAAACCCCCAAAAATCCCTGTTGGTTCCGCTCCATCAATCTAGAGATTGTATGGACTGGCAACAAAGTATTCCAGTGCGAAGAAATAGCTTTAAATACCTGGGGGTGCATGTCGCAATGCTCCCTGAATTAGCATGGGAGCTCAATGTCACACCTTTAACCAGAAGAATCAAAGACGATCTTCAACGTTGGAAGGACCTTCCTCTTAATTTGCTGGGAAGAATCGCACTCTATAAGATGATGGCCCTTCCCAGACTTCTCTACCTCCTTCAAAACTATCCTAACCCTATCCCCATGAAATGGTTTAGAGACATGGACTCGCTAGCACGCCAATTTCTATGGAGTGGTACCCGTCCCCGGCTAGCGCTTAAAACCTGTCAGAGAGATGTTAATGAAGGGGGCTTGGGAATGTCTAATGTCCATTACTACCACCTGGCGACGCAACTACTAGTGATCAACGACTGGTTGGGGGGGGGGGTTGGACAGATCCGGCGTACCGTCTGGAACTCCAGACATTGACCTACCCCAAGATCTTTGACGCCCTATATGGTGGTAAGATCCCTCGTGAGACCCCTGGGGTGACAGGGGTGGTGCTGCAGGGATGGCGGACGGCTCAAAAGATCTCGGGATGGTGGGGACGCCTTACTCAGCAGACCCCACTGTGGCAGGGGACCTGCTTGGGCGAAGTTGTGGGTCTTGAGGGATTCCAGAAATGGGATATTATAGGCATCTCTACTCTGGGTGATGTATGGGAGGGCACGAGCATGCGTTCCTTTGAGGATCTCCAAGAAATCTTTTCACTAAATAAGACACAGTTCCACAAGTACCTCCAAGTACGACATGCCCTTCTGACGCAGGTCCAGCCAGGGAATAGCATACCCGTAAGCAGTCCTATGGAGAGGAGGGCTCTGATGGGGAATCTGGGCAGGGGAGGTGTCTCCCAGGTGTATTGCACATTAATCTCTACTACGGCCTGCTCCCTGGAGGAACTTCGTCAGAAATGGGAGGGATGGGTGGGCCCTCTTGAAGAGGAGGACTGGACTGAAGCTTTGGCAGCTCCCCACTCCCTGACTATGACGACACGTCTCCGACTAGTACAGACATATTATCTTCATACTGCTTACCTTGCACCCTCCAGATTGCACAGAGCAGGACTCCGGCCTACGGCTGATTGTCCCCGCTGTATGAGCCCTAAAGCTGATTTTTTCCATATGGTGTGGTCATGCTCGGTTATCAGTACATATTGGAAGATGATCTCGCGTGAGGTCTCGTTGATTCTGCAAGTAGACGTGGCGCTGACACCATTGACATCCCTATTAGGGGTTATGGGAGAATCGGGACTACGTAGAGCAGAACGTACCTGGCTGGGGGTGGCATGCCTAGTGGCCAAAAGAGACATCGTGGCGGACTGGAAAGCCACTATGGCTCCGGCCCTGACCAAATGGAGGAGGGGAATGGACTGGTGTGCCCAATTTGAAAAGCTCGTATATGAGGTTAGAGGGTGTCCGAGTAAGTATAACAAGATCTGGGGGAAGTGGGACGGAATGACATTTTAACCCCCTGGGATGCGGACCGACACAGTGGAAAGAAGAACCCTTACACACTCCACCAACTCCATTGGAAGGAAGTGAGACACATACGTGGCACGTTGGTATTGACATGTACCGTCTATCTACTCAAGGTGCTGTCTGGGGCTTTGGAGCTGACCACTGTTTGGTGCCCATTGGCGCCTTGTTACTTTATTTTCAGTATATAATTGTATTGTTTGTTTTGTATTACTTTATTTTATTGCAAAATCAATAAAAATTTGTTATAAAAAAAAAATATATATATTATTAAAGTGCAGATTCCCTTTGGGAGCACATAGAAATATGGGGTTTAGGGCCTCTGAAGTCAAAATTTAAAAATACATCTTTTGGTAAAGTTGTTTTTAGACTGTGTGTTTGAAAATGCCACTTTTAGAAAGTAGGCATTTTCTTGCTCAAACCATTATGTGACTCTGCCTGTTTGTGGGTTCCCTGTCTAGGTCAGTTTGACAGTTGTGCTGTTTACACTTCTCCTCTAGACAGTGACACAAAGGGAGCTGGGGTGTAGCCTGCATATCCTGATGAACCATCTGGGCAGGGAGGCAGGGGAGGAGTGGTCACTCACACCTGCAAGGGCTGTGCCTGCCCTCATACAATGCAGTCGCCAACCCCCTGGTGTGTGTCCGGGGCCCGGCGTGGGCAAGGAAGGATCTTACAAACAAGAGAGACTTTTCTTTAAGGTTTGCCTGGTTCAAAGACAGAAAGGTGTATAACTAGTGGACCCAATACCCCTGAAAATTAGATCACTTCTAGAATTAAGAGGAACCTGTGCCAAGGAGAAGAGCTGAAGAGATGAGAAGAAGTGCTGCCCCTACCTTTGACTGTGCTTTATTGGGCTATCCTGCAGTTGCTGCTTCTGCCTATGAAAGGGGACGAAGACTGGACTTTGTTGTGCATTCCTGCTTGAGAAGAATCTCCAAGGGCTTGAACTGAGCTTGCCTCCTGTTGTTGAAGTCTCAGGGCCATCAAAGACTTCCCCTGCCAGCACCTGGACTCTCTGCTGAGACTCCCGCCCTGCCAAGTGGTGCCCTATCCAGTCCCTTGCCCTTGAAAGGTGAAGTTGGCAGACATGAGCTGAAAATCCACACACAGAACGCTGTGCAGAGAAATTTTCGATGCACCTTCTGCAACCCGGCTGAGAAACAATGCGCCGCCAGCTGAAATCGAAACACCACCTGCATAATGGTTGGAAGATCGAAGTAGCGCGGCTGGAGAAATGACACACAACACCCACATATGGAGGCTGATGACGATGCAAACCCCACGCAGTGCGGTTTTCTGATACTGTGTGACCGGATGTTCCATGCATTGTCCATGGACTTTCAAGTCAACCCGACTCTGAGTGGATCCGAGGTGCCAATCTAGAAATTGACACATCGCTCCCTTTCGAGGGAGGAAAATGATGCATCACCGACCCGACCAGAGAAGGAAACAACGTACAGTCTCACTTGAGAGTAAGGAATCAACGCATTGCTACCCTTTTCCGAAAGAATCACCTGTGCGGCTTTATTTAAGGTACTTTGTGTAACAACACCATTCTCACTGTTTTCTTAGGATTAAGACTCTTATTCTTTTAAAAATTCATACCTTGACTTGTGTATGTTGGATTTTTGTTGTTTTGGTCTTGTTTGACTTAGAAAATTACCTATTTTTCTAAACTAGTGTGGTGTCCATGTTGTAGTGTTTTCACTGTATTACTCTGTGTGTTGGTACAAATACTTTACACATTGCTTCTGAAGTTAAGCCTGCCTGTTCATCCAAGCTACGAAGTGGGGTGAGTAGGGGTTAACTAATGGTGATTCTCCTTTACCCTTACAAGAGTGAAGGTCCTTGATTGGACGGGGATAACCTGACTGCCACCCAAAGACCCCATTTCTAACATTGGCGGCAGCGGTTGGATTGGACTTGTATTGGTACTTGACATACAGTGATTAAGTTACACTACTGTTTTCAATGCAGACCATTACGTGACCACATACAGCTTGTTTTTGCCTTTTTCTCTTTGTATTTTTTCCTACTTACATATTTTTGGTGATCCTTGATTGACTTTTGAATGTCATTGGGGACTCTTTTTCTGCCTTGCAATTTTGCACTTTTGTTGATTCCTCATCATGTCTCAAGCTGGAGATGCATCAGCTGGAGCTACTTTTGACTTAGGGAAACTGGAGAGCTACACAGTTGCTCAGTTGAGGCAGTTCTGCAAGAATCTTTTCTGCCCCATTAAGGGCTCGTCCAGAAAGGAGGAGCTGCAGAAGTCATTGAGGGCCTGGGTGACAGCTAAGGTACCTGAGGGGCACACAGAGGAGGAAAATGAGGATGAGGAGGTGCAATCCTTACACAATGGAATAGTGGATGGGCCTGTTATGTCCAGGGAGGGGGTCTCTAGGGCAGGTAGCAGTGTGTCATCCAAGGGTCTGACTCCTGAAGAGTTACGGGACAGTCAGGCAGAGAGGGCTCACCAGTTGGAGTTGGAAAAGTTTAGGATGGAAGAAAGGAGGATGGCCATAGAGGGGAAGACGTTGCTGCTGCCTCGTAAGCTCAGCTTGAGGAAACTGGATCATAGGAGCCAGTCCAGTAGGGATGGTGGCAGTAATATCACAGTGCAGCCTGAGAGGAGGGTGCACATTCCTGAAGACCTTGTGAAGGATTACAAAAGGGAGGATTACATATTCTTCTGCATCTGCTGCACTTTGAGCTAGTAAAGTTTGAACCATGCCTGTGGTTTCTTGCTTGGGAAAAAGTTGATCCCCAGATTGAAGCAGTGACTCCAATGGTTAGTCAGTTGACACCCTGGAACAGCAATAGGGACATCAAAGCTCAAAGATCCCTAATCGGCGAAGCAGTGGCCACTTCTAAGAAATCTCTGATGACCACCACCAGACACCCCAAGATACAAATCAGAGATAGCCAAAGGTTGCAACTGAGTCTGTCGGACCTGGGAGTGCTGACTAATTCCATGTTTGTCACCCATGAGGGATACTAACCCCCACTAATGGATTGCTCCCTTGACCACTGTGCCACAAGACCAATAGCCCAGCTGCAGCTGACCTTCTACTGTTGCAAAGAGGAAATCACCAGGAACTCACCCCATCAAACGCACAACATCAGAGCATCTTTGAGAAGTTTTCATCCTTCATCCCAATAATTAGGACTTTTGTGATCTATGGTGGATGTTTCCTAAAGGCTGGAACTGGACTGCAAAAGGCTTGGTGGCCAGGTAACTGTCCAAAGTGTCCTTCTAGGCCTCTTCTCTGTCAGAATTGTTGACCAAGTAGGGGCCGAGTTGCCTAACAACTCATTCAGACTTTTCAAAAACGTTTAAAACTTTTTGTTGACCAGTACTTGTTTGCAGTTGCGTTTAAAAATAATATCTTCAAAAATATGTATCCCCAGAACCCTCGGGTGCATTTTGCTCATCAAGGTCCCTAACAATTCCTAAAAATGTACACTATTCTCATTAACTGTTGGTCTAGTTATTTCATATTGTGTGACTTTCTTATTTCTTTGTTTGGTTCTGTTAAATGCTTTACAATAAGGGGTATATTTACAAGCCACCGCAGTGTCACTTTTTGATGTTCCAGTGGCACAGACTGCAGAGCAATATCTATAAAGCCATGCAAAGCCACTTTGTGTGGCTTTGCATAACCTCATAAATATGGAGTAAGGCAAGTCAGCACAAGTCACTGCGTTGACTTACTCTGCGGAAGGAAAGCATTCCATGGGCGTTGCAGGGAGTTTTCCCACACAACACTCATGGATTTTTATGCTGCCCCAGATTTACTATATGAGGTAAACCTTATGCCTCCCCAGGGGTGGCATAACTAGGAAAAATATTTTTATTTACTCTCCTTGTTTTTCATCTTTCTATGTGTACGGCATTCTACAGCACGCATGGGAAGAGGAAAATGTCTCCCTGGACTGTTTTTGAGCAGGAGGGTGTCCCTTCCTTCACAAAAATAATCTGCCATGCAACACAGACACCCTTGCACCAGCCTGCTTTGGCTCTAGGCACCAAATTATGTGTCGGCGCTGGGTGAAAGGACAGGAATACACCATATTTCATCAATAGGGTGCTTTTCTGCCCTTTCCCATTAGCATAGGACTGTCCCGCAGGGACCCCTTCCCATTTGCTAATGAGTTAACACCAAATTGAAATTGGTGTTAACTGCAATTGTTTGTGACTCCATTCACGATCACAAAACAATCATACAACTCCCCTGCGGGTTGTAATTAGGAAAGGACAACCTCGGAATGCCTCTTCCTAATTACGAGTCACAATGGTAGATTGTATAAGGCCATTTTGCAGTTGCAAATGGTGATTTTTGCCTTTTGCCACCACAAAATCACATCCTTAATAACTGAAAAACACAAAACAAAAAAAATCCAACACCAATTTAGTAGAATAGAAACTATTTCTATCGTTAAAATGACACCCAAATGTAGGAAACCAGCAATATGATTTTTTCAATGGTATATACTATATTATAGCACTTAAAACCATGAAGTGAAACTGTGATGGAGCGCGGGTTGGATATAGTCCCAGTTAAGTCCCACTAAAGTTTTACCTTCTCAAGAATTGTGCCAAGATTCTTGTTCATGGGGAAGATGGTTGGTGGGAGCCAGGAAAGCATCACTGGCAGTGGTCTGCAGGGTGCAAAGAGCTGCAAGGCATCATGACTGGACAGGCTGGAGACTCACGATAATGAGCAGCGATACTTGCTGTGCAAAGAGATGGTCTTGAGACCCCTTCAGCTGATCCTTTGCATGAGCGGCAGGGTTTTGGAACAAACAGGCCCATTTATGTTTGCGATGAGCCCATAAGATTAAATTTAGGAGCTCAGAGACCACTCCAAGGGCCCACGAACTTGCTGCAGGCAGGTCTACGAGCTGTAGTCGGTTGTTTCTTGGTTCCTTTGGGAAGATAGGTGTCTTCTAGCACTGGCCAAGTGTTGGGAAGCTCTAGCTTGCCACGTAGGGGCTAGGACTCAATCTCTCACAATGTACCTTTTCAGTTCAGGAAAATCCAGGTGTAGCTTGCCAGCTGGAGTTATCCTCTCTTTGGGCTTGCAGGTGAGTTCTTCCAGTACTTTCCTTCATGTTACTGATCAGGGGCTCCACTCCTTTTCCTTCTAAGACAGGCACAGTCCTTTCTTTGTAGAGCATTGACAGTGCAGCAGGTGCAGTTCTTCTGAGTGCATGCCTTCTCTAGTGCAGTCCAAGGTTCCAGCAATGAAGTTCTTCTTCTTCTGATGTTCCAGGCAGTGATATGTGGGGCTCTCTCAAATCTCCCATATTTATTCCACAGTCTGGGCTGACAAGAGGAGGTGGTGCCCCAAGTTGCCACCCTCTGGTACAACCACTTCCTGGTAAGCGTGGAATATTTTTGACCAGAGTGCACAGTTCCTTCAAAAATAAAAATTGAAAGATTCTCTCCTCAGAGTACAGGTCTGGTTAACCCAACCCACAGGTGTGGCTACCTTTTCCCTGCACTCTCCTTCCAGCTCCTCTCCTAATCTAATTAGGGTGTTTCCCCACTGGCTGGAAATCAAAGGAATGAAGACTGACCTGGGTCCTGTGAAAATATGTGCTTTTACCGTTGAAGTCCAGCTTATCTTTCCAGCCTCCTTCCTCTCCTGGCTTCTTCTGGAAACAGATCACCTCCCACCAAATGGCTGTATTGCTTCAGCCCCAGGCCTCTTCAAACCCACTCAGGTAGCAAACCTGGGTCAAGCTGTAAAATGCCACCCAGTGAGGAGAGGTTGCTACAGAGCTGCTTTAGGTAACTTCAGGACAGTATGTTCTAAAACAACTTTCCAGTAATACTTATAATAAACCGGAACTTGGCAAGTTGTTGGATTTATTGTAACTGCCATTTTGACACAACAAATAATATTGCTATCTACCTCCAATCAAATGTTAGGCTTTATTAGAGTTTAATAAAGACTTCCTATGTTAGCCTATGGGGTTAGCAGCACCAAAATGGGATGGGACACATTCTGAACAACTAGGTCCAAACAAATACTTGCCTGAACCACTACTGCTAAACAACTGAAAAGTCTGAACAACTAATTTTAAGGTTAGGTTTTCTTTTTGTTTTTTATAGTTTATTAGTTGTTTAGAATAAATATATATATATATATATATATATATATATATATATATATATATATATATATAACAGTATTTGTTCAGTACTTAGTTGTAGAGACTTTTTAGTTGTTTAGCAGTAGTGGTTTATACTATAGTTGTTTAGGACCTAGTTGTTCTGTCACGTATTGCAATGTGATACTGACTTTGGATGTTTTTCCACACCTGGGTATATAAAACATATTTTGGAGGCCTTAGGGGTGACTTATATTTAATAGAATGGTAGTTTAGGACTTTGGATGTACTTTTAATTCCAAAGTTCATTTTGGGCATAGTTTTATTTTAAAATCGGCCTGCAAGGCAGGGCTGTCTTTAAAATTACACAAGACACCACAGCAGTGCGCAGGCATAGTTTTATTTTAAAATCAGCCTGCAAGGCAGGGCTGCCTTTAAAATTACACTAGACACTACAGCAGTGCACATGTAATTGCATTAGGTGCACTGCAGTCCCTAACCCCCTTTCCCTATTATATAATAGAGACTTACAGTAAGGGTTCTTGGCCAGTTAGAATTATACCAAACACCATGTAATTTTAAGGACAGAGCACTGGCCCTGGTTAGCAGAGCAGGACACTACCTCTTTACACTTAGCCTAGCATTGTGCCGAGGTCCAGCAAGTTTGGTGGGCATTTTTTCCTAGGATAGGCTGCCAGATGGCAACCCCTTTGTCACTGGTGGCCTGTCTTCTGGGAGTGGTGGCTCAACCCAAGGGGGTAGACGATCCCCTACAGGCGTGTACAGCTTTCTCCTTTATTTACTAAATGGAGAGTGGCTATAAGGAGGTTGGGGTCCAGACGTCTGCTGAAAGACCACTGGCTCTGTGACCTGTTGGAGTGGGGGGAAACTGAGGAACAACATTTGCTTTTAGCACCTACATATGAGAGAGCTGCAGCATGGGGCAACTCTTAGATAAATACAGTGATGATAATGAGTCACATTCTGATACTAGTATTGAGGGTGAACACTGACTTATCAATTTGAGATAGAGTTCCATGACTAACGGGGCAACCAACTGTGTCCAAGTTGAGCTCTTATACATTGTGATTCTAATATCTTGTGTGGTCTCTGTATTGTATCATGTCACTCATAGTGGGGCCTTTTTAAAGACTGTTTACCCTTATTTATATGTTGTAATCCACCCGTGGACTCTTATCTCCATTACCCCCTGAAGAGGTCTACTGTGAATCTGGGTCTATTGCACTGTATGGTTTGTTACTTAATTGTAAAATAAATAATGTTGTAAAAAAATGTTTATTTTTAAAAATATAATTGTAATCCAAAATATCAAACTTGACAACATTTGAGCAGTTCAGACGTACTGCTCACACTCCAAGCTTAACTACTTTGTGGGAAGTGTTGAACTTTGTAGAGGTTCAGGGTTACTATTCCCACTTCAAACTTAACCACAGTGGGGAAAGTGTTGGGCTTTGGGGGAGGAAGGGTATAATTCACTATTTCCACTCCAAACCTAACTACATTGTGGAAAGTATTGGGCAGTGAGGCGTTCATATTTACTATTCCACCTCCAAACTGCATTTTAAACATATTTCATAAGGGTTTAGTTGAGCAAGGGAGTTGTGTAGACTTAGGCTTGTTTTTGTAATTGGGTGTTGTTGTAGTCTAGTCTATTTAGCATAGTATACATTAGTTAGCTTATGATTTTACAGTAGGCCTTGTTGTGAAACATAATGGTTAACTGTATTTTAAATGTGCATTGTATGTGTTTAAAATTGAATTTTATGCTAATTACTATATGATTTTATTTGTCTACATTATTTGCCTTTGCATCTTGTTGATATGGTGCTGTCGGAGACTTCCCACGTTGAAATGTAATACTAGGGTTGACATCTGTGGCCTGACTGTTGCAGGTGACCAACGCAAGTACCAATGAAGTACCCTCAAAACAATCCATTAGAGGAGCTAGTTTGGTTTTATGTTGTTGTTTAGTTACTGCTGCTACATGGGCATAGTCCAAATATTGCCTTTTTTATTTTGTGTTCACATTCTAGTTTAGTTGCATACTTTGTGATATGGGTGAAACTATGGAAGTGCTTTTCTATGTTCTAGCTAGAGTGTTATTAACAAACCTAAACTGCAGTGTGTAGGATGATGTTAAGTAAGGTCAAAACCATTGCCTGTTGAAATTCTATGACTATTTTTTGTGGGTTATAGTTGTTAGTTTGTTGGTTTATGTTTGTTAGCATTTTCATTTTTACTTGCACATTTCTTATTAGGTAAAAGTGCATACACATATGGGATGTTTGTATTTTATTACTGACCATCTATTGTGCATATTTAGCTGAAAGATGAATGGCACAACTTAAAAGTGGCATCCATCAACCATGTGTTTCATTGAGTTAAGGTTAATAAATTGTTATTGGTAGCGCAAATGCTTTCTTTTATCATTATTGTGTTTTTCATATAATAAAAAAGGTTTTCGGAATATGTCTATAGCTTTATATTTTTTAGGTCTTGCAGGTGTTTTTCTGGTTAATCTACATGTTCGGGCAATCAATTTTTTGGGGGGTTTATAGGCCGGTTGAGTTGAGGTGTTGCTTCTTCCGAAAAGTGTTGCGCCTGTTGGCTCTTTTGAGTTCATATTGGTTTCTTGTACATCTAGTAAAATAATTTTGACTTATTTTTAGTAGTCAGAGTGATAACGCTTTTGTCTATTTCATTTTTAGTGTTACCCATGCCATACCATGTATTTGATGCATTTCTACTGTGTTTTTGCACTACTGACGCTCACTTTTATTCAAAGTATATTGTAGGAAAGTCCTTTTTTTTTGCCTGATCACCCCCACTCTTTCTGGATAGGTACTGGTGGTTACTGACTCTTGGCTGTGCCCTGGGTACTGCTTACCAGTCCCAGGGCCAGTGCTCTGTGTAAAATGGATATGCAAATTAGGCTAATTATAATTGGCTAAGTTAACCTACCTATAAGTCCCTAGTATATGGTAGGGCATGTAGGTTTAGGGACCACAGCATAGGTGGTGCACACCTAGGTGCATTGCTGAGGTGCCCAGTGTCATTTTAAAAGCAAGCCTGCCTTGCTGGCTGCTTTTAAATTAAAGTTATATGCAAATTCGACTTTGGAATTAAAGGTACTTCCAAAGTTTTAAACTACCTTATTTTTACATATAAGTCACCCCTAAGGTGTGCCCTATGTGCCCCTAGGGCTGGGTGCCATGTAACTATAAGCAGGGACTTTATAAAAATAGATTTATAAGCCCTGGTGAGGTAAAAACAGCCAAATTCGTTTTTCCCTCATTGAAGTAAATGGCCTTCATAGGCTAGAATGGGCAGACTTTATTTTAAATTTTAAAGTCTCCTTAAATGTTACATACCAAGAATTTGGTATCAAATTGATTGTTATAATAAATCCCACAACTTCCAGTTGTTGGATTTAATATAACTAGTGCAGGTAAAAAGTTTAGACTTTACCTAAAAAGTTGCCAATTTCAGCTCTGCATTGTTTTTGCTGCTGTGCTCTGATTGGCCAGCCTGCAGCAGCTTCTGCCAGGCCACTTTTATGAGGTGTGAAGTGGCCTGGCTTTACACAAAGGAATGTGCTTGGGGGAGAGAATCTCCCCTCAGCAGATGGGGAAGCAGGAAGGGGGAGGGTTGCCAAACTGGTCTTCAAAGGCAGAGAAGGACATCTGGAGCACCCAGCAACACCCCCACATCCTGCAACCCCAGACAGCTAGGTGCCCCCTTGATTAGATTAGGAGAGGGCAGGAGAGGGGTGTGTTTATGATTTTTAGCCACACCAGTGGGTGGGCTCAGCCAGATCTCTCCTCTAAAAATCAGATTCATCCATTTTGGATTTTTAGAGACTATTGCCTTCTGGGATGGATTTTTGCCACACTTCCCAGGAAGTGGTCATCACAGGGGGACGACCCTGTCCCTGATTGGAGGACCAGGGCCCCCCTGCTTTTCACCCAGGAGCAAGGATAAAACTGGCAGACCTGCACCCACGCCTCAGATCCCCACCAAATTTCAAGAAGAAAGAACTACAAGGAGAAGAAGGACTGCCCTGCTGGACCCCTGGCCTGCACCTGGACCCTGCACTCAGAAAGACTGCACCAGCTGCACACTTGGGCTTCACCACAAGAAGGACTTTGCCTGGCTTCCACTGGTTCAAGGAGGGACTCCCTGTTTGCTACAGGTGAAAAATTGCTAACCAGAGTCCCCTGCACCAACTCCTGAAAAAGTGACCAGCTGACCACTGCCCAGTGGCCAAAAAGGAGTTTGCGCCAGGTGCACTCTGGGAGTTGAAGTCCGCACTTCCCAAGGACCATCACAGAACTTCTGGACCCTTGGGGTGAGCTGTGGACCCCAAAAGAACCTTAAAAGAACATCTGGGTGAAGCCCCAGAAGTTTGGAAAAGATTGGAGAAATTTTAGAAAAAAGCTCCATAAAGTGACCGACTCGACGCGGAAATTCTAGCCGGCTTGCCTCAACCGCGACCCGGCCTGACTTCGTGGTTCGTCCCGGTCAAGAAAAACATCCGAAAAAAAGACTAAGTCCGAACGTAAAAAGTTGACCGGGACCTTCCAGCCATCGTATCCGAGAAGGGCTCCACGGACGTCGGATCAAGATCCAGGTTTACCCCGGTCGAAGGATTTTCATCTCGAAAAAACGACTAAGTCCGAAGGTAGAAATCACCACCGAGGAAACCGACTTCGCGTATCCGGACAAGGGCTCCAGGAGGTCGGATCCAACTGGCAGGTTCGTCCCGGTGAAGAAAAACTTCAAAATAAAGACTAAGTCAGAAGGTAACTTTTTAACCGAGGCCTCCCGCGACCTGTAGCCGAGCAGGGCTCCATCGCGGTCGGCCTGAAAGTTTGACTTTGTCCCGGTCCTGGTGCAACCAGATGACCCGATTGGCGCTTTTTGTTTCTATGCGCTAGAAAATAATAATACTTTAAAAATTCATATCTCCGGTTCCCCTGAACCGATTTTAATCGTTTTTGTGTCATTTTAAAGATAAAAATATAAGCTATTTTTATAAATTGGTTTTGGATTTTTAAACTGTTTCCTGTGTTTTATTTAATTACTGTTTTGTGATATTTGAATGCTTTACACTTTGTCTCCTAAGTTAAGCCTTGACGCTCGATGCCAAGCTACCAAGGGTAGAGCTGGGATTAATTTACTGAGACCTAACTGTACTTTTGTGGAGGTTTGTGGCTTGTTGCTAGGTGTAGGTACCTACCTGCCCTATCAATAACCCATTTTCCAACATAATTGGAAGCAGCGACGGGATCCTGTACTTGTGTTCAATATCACGTTACAGTTTTAGATAAAACAAATTAAAAATCCTTTAAATTGTCCTAGTGCAAAAATTGTTTTTAATTTTTAATTTTAATTTTTTTTTTTAAATTAATTTGGATTAATTTCAATTATTGAATTTTTGTAATTTTTCTAAATTCCTGTTACCAATTTTTGCAAAAAGCTTTTGTTGACACAAAACTAGGGAACCATGGAGCTTGATCTGGCTAGCCTACCCACACTGACAGTAGTCCAGCTTAGGGGGTTGTGTACTGAGAGGGGGTTGCCTGCAACCCCTAATCTCAGGAAGGAAATCCTGATTAAATCCCTGACAGCATGGGCTGAGGCCCAAGAGGTAGAGACAGAGGAAGCTCCAGAGGAGGAACCAAAAGAAGATGATGTTAACTCTAACCATTCAGGGGAGGAAAGGCATCAGACCCCAAGTGAGGAAGAGGAGGAACGGTTCTCACTGGACACAGTCACTAGGGGCAGACCCAAAGCTAGTGATAGGAAGAGGGTCCTTTCAGGAGGAGAGAACCCATCCATCAGGGAGAGAGAGCTGGAAGCCCAGCTAGCCTACATAGCTTTGGAGGCAGATAAGCTTGCCCTAGAAAAAAAGAAGTGGGCAAGCAAAGAAAAAAAAGATGGAAGCAGCGAGAAAGAAACTGAGGTGTCCCTGGGTGGGGGTTTTGCCCCCAGATTACCCAAAGGGGTGGTTCCTGCCTATGTAGAGGGGGATGACATTGATAAGTGGCTGGGGGCCTTTGAGAGGGCCCTCCAGATGAGGAAAGTCAAGCCTCAGTACTGGGGTTCACTCCTTTGGGAGTTAGTTCCCAACTCTGGGAGGGATAGGCTCCTAACCATGAGTGGGGAGGATGCAGACTCATACCCCAGTATGAAGAGATGCTTGACTAAAAAGTTTGGTCTAACCCCAGAGCAGTATAGGCTTAAGTTTAGGGACACCCAAAAGACAAGCACCCAGTCCTGGGTGGACTTTGTGGACATTTCAGTGAAAGCACTGGAGGGCTGGATACAGGGCAACAGGGTAAGTACCTTTGAGGGGCTGTACAATTTGATTATGAGGGAGCACCTTCTAACTAATTGTGTCCAAGAGAGGCTCCGCCAGTATCTAGTAGACTCTAGGTTGACCAACCCCAGAGAGCTGGGGGAGGCAGCAGATGACTGGTTAAGAACTAGAGTTAACCAGAGACCCCCAGGGGGTGATCAGAAAAAGGGAGGACATGGTTCTTCTCAGGGGAAGAACCAGGGGAAAGATGACAAAAAATCCAAAGAGTCCTCACAAGAGTCCCCAAAAACTTCTCAGGGAGGGGGAGCCCCGAGCCAATTCACTTCTAAAGGGAAAGGGTATCAGGGAAAGAATTTTGATCCTGCTAAAGCAGGAAGGTTTCAGGAGCTTGCTAAGGCCGGCAAGTGTTTTGACTGTTTTCAGCCAGGACATAAAAGAGGAGATGCTATCTGCACCAAGAAGCCCCCCACTGGTGGGCAATCCCAGGGGATTGCTAGTGTAGGGTTGGGGGTGGAAGTTGGCCCAGGGGTGGAATCAGGGTACACTGAAGTCACCTTAGTATCCGTGGGTGGGGTGGACATTGCAACTATGGCCACCTTACCTCCCATCATGCAGAGGTATAGGCAGAGGCCTAAAGTCAATGGGACTGAAGTGGAAGCTCTGAGAGATACAGGAGCCAGTGTGACAATGGTCACAGAAAAGCTGGTTTCTCCAGAGCAGGTCTTACCTGGTGTCTTCCACCAGGTGACTTATGCAGATAGCAGAACCAAACTCCATCCCATGGCTATGGTGAGTCTGGAATGGGGAGGTGTGACTGGCCCTAAAAAAGTAGCTGTAGCTCCTGCCCTCCCAGTAGAGTGTCTACTGGGAAATGATCTTGAAGCATCTGAATGGTCAGAAGTGGAGAGAAGGGTCCATGCAAAGATGCTGGATCTCCCTGAATGGGTGTGTGCTGTGACTAGGTCACAGGCAGCACAACAGGGAAATGCTGGACACTTGGACCCTGGAACAATGGGCCAAGCCTCCAAGAAAAAGAGAAAGAGCACTGGGTCTGGCTTGCCAGCCCCAACAAGTACAGAGGGTCAGGAAGAATCCAACCCTGAGGGGGAGGATCTGAACTCTGAGGGAGGGACACCTTCCCTGCAAACTCTGCCTGACTTGGCAGAACTGCAAGGGGCAGGTGGGCCCACCAGAGAAGATTTGTGCCAGGGACAAAGAGAGTGTCCCACTCTTGAGGGCCTAAGGCAGACTGCTGCCAGGCAAGAACAAGGGGATACCAGTGGTACCCACAAGGTTTACTGGGAGGATGGAGTTCTCTACACTGAGGCTAGGACCCTCAAAGAAGGGGCTACTAGGAGAGTAGTGGTCCCCCAAAAGTATAGAGAATTCCTCCTTACCTTAAGCCATGATATCCCCTTAGCTGGTCATTTGGGACAGACCAAGACCTGGAACAGGCTGGTCAACCATTTTTTTTGGCCAGAAATGTCCGAAAAAGTCAAGGAGTTTTGCAGCTCCTGTGTCACCTGTCAAGCCAGTGGCAAGACAGGGGGCAAGTCAAAGGCTCCCTTAATTCCACTGCCAGTGGTTGGGACTCCCTTTGAGAGGGTGGGGATTGACATTGTTGGTCCCCTAGACCCACCAACTGCTTCAGGTAACAGGTACATTGTGGTGGTAGTGGACCATGCCACCAGGTACCCTGAGGCAATACCCCTCCGGACAATCACTGCACCCACAGTGGCTAGGGCCCTACTTGGTGTGTTCACCAGAGTGGGATTCCCAAAGGAGGTGGTCTCAGATAGGGGCACAAACTTTATGTCAGCCTATCTGAAAGCCATGTGGGAGGAGTGTGGTGTTACTTATAAGTTCAGCACACCCTACCATCCACAGACCAATGGTCTAGTGGAAAGATTCAATAAGACCCTGAAGGGCATGATCATGGGTTTGTCTGACAAACTCAGGAGGAGATGGGATGTCCTCCTCCCATGCCTGCTGTTTGCCTACAGGGAAGTGCCACAGAAGGGGGTTGGATTCAGCCCCTTTGAGTTACTGTTTGGGCACCCTGTAAGAGGCCCATTGTGCTTGGTGAGAGAGTCTTGGGAAAAGCCTCTCAAGGAAGCCAAGGAGAATGTGCTGGATTATGTACTAGGCCTGCGGTCTCGCATGGCTGAGTATATGAAGAAGGCAAGCAGGAACCTGGAGGCCAGTCAGGAGCTCATGAAGCTCTGGCATGATCAAAAGGCTACCATGCCTGAGTATCACCCAGGACAGCTGGTGTGGGTTTTGGAGCCCATGGCTCCTAGGGCACTACAGGCCAAATGGACTGGGCCCTATCCAATCCTAGAGAAAAAAGGTGAGGTCACCTACTTGGTGGACCTTGGCACCCCCAGGAATCCTCACAGGATCCTGCATGTTAATAGGATGAAACCCCACCAGGACAGGGCAGACATGACCATGCTGATGGTCACTGATGAAGGGAAGGAGGAGGAGGGTGAACCTCTGCCAGACCTCCTGTCCTCAAAGGAAAAAGATGGGTCAGTGGAGGGAGTGGTACTCTCTCCCAAACTGACAGATCAGCAACAACAAGACTGTAAGCAAGTCTTGGGACAGTTTGCTAGTCTGTTCTCCCTGACCCCTGGACTCACCAATTGGTGTGTCCATGATGTTGACACTGGTGACAGCTTGCCTGTCAAGAACAAGCTGTACAGGCTGTCTGACCAGGTCAAGGCCAACATCAAAGCTGAAGTGGCTAAGATGTTGGATCTGAAGGTAATTGAGCACTCTGATAGTCCTTGGTCCAGTCCAGTGGTACTGGTGCCCAAAGCTAGTCCCCAAGGTGGGAAGAAAGAATTAAGATTCTGTGTGGACTACAGAGGTCTAAATGCAGTCACTAGGACTGATGCTCACCCCATACCTAGAGCTGATGAGCTCATTGACAGGTTGGGGGCTGCCAAATTCCTGAGCACATTTGATCTGACCTCAGGATATTGGCAGATTGCCTTAAGTCCAAGAGCCAAGGAGAGGTCAGCATTTTCCACACCAGAGGGCCACTTTCAGTTCAAGGTGATGCCCTTTGGGATGAAAAATGCTCCTGCCACCTTCCAACGGTTGGTGAATAGAGTCCTATCTGGGTTGGAATCTTTTAGTGCAGCTTATCTAGATGATATAGCTGTATTTAGTTCCACCTGGAGGGACCACCTGGTCCACCTGAAGGAAGTGCTTCAGGCCCTGCTTCAAGCAGGCCTGACTATCAAGGCAAGCAAGTGCCAGATAGGACAAAGTTCTGTTGTGTACCTGGGCCACCTTGTTGGTGGAGGCCATGTACAACCTCTCCAGCCCAAGATCCAGACTATCCTGGATTGGGAGGCTCCAAAAACCCAGACTCAGGTCAGGGCCTTTCTTGGCCTGACTGGGTATTACAGGAGGTTTGTTCAGAATTTTGGGACCATAGTGGCCCCTCTGACTGAGCTTACCTCCAAGAAACAACCCAAGAAGGTCATTTGGACCCCAGAGTGTCAAAAAGCTTTTGACACCCTAAAACAGGCTATGTGTTCAGCACCAGTGTTACTGGCCCCTGACTATAGCAAGGAGTTTGTAGTGCAAACAGATGCTTCAGAGGAAGGGATTGGGGCAGTGTTAGCACAAGTTAATGAAGAGGGCCATGATCACCCAGTTGCCTTCATCAGCAGGCGACTACTCCCCAGAGAGAAGAAATGGAGTGCCATTGAGAGGGAGGCCTTTGCTGTGGTTTGGTCCCTGAAGAAGTTGAGGCCTTACTTGTTTGGCACTCACTTCCGTGTACAAACTGACCACAGACCTCTCAGATGGTTGATGCAGATGAGGGGGGAGAACCCAAAACTGTTAAGGTGGTCCATTTCCCTACAGGGGATGGACTTCACAGTGGAGCACAGACCTGGGACTGCTCATGCCAATGCAGATGGCCTTTCCAGGTTTTTCCACTTAGCTGATGAGGACTACCAGGGTGTAGGTTAGTACCCATCACCTTTCATCTGGGGGGGGGCAGTGTAGGAAAGTCCTTTTTTTTTGCCTGATCACCCCCACTCTTTCTGGATAGGTACTGGTGGTTACTGACTCTTGGCTGTGCCCTGGGTACTGCTTACCAGTCCCAGGGCCAGTGCTCTGTGTAAAATGGATATGCAAATTAGGCTAATTATAATTGGCTAAGTTAACCTACCTATAAGTCCCTAGTATATGGTAGGGCATGTAGGTTTAGGGACCACAGCATAGGTGGTGCACACCTAGGTGCATTGCTGAGGTGCCCAGTGTCATTTTAAAAGCAAGCCTGCCTTGCTGGCTGCTTTTAAATTAAAGTTATATGCAAATTCGACTTTGGAATTAAAGGTACTTCCAAAGTTTTAAACTACCTTATTTTTACATATAAGTCACCCCTAAGGTGTGCCCTATGTGCCCCTAGGGCTGGGTGCCATGTAACTATAAGCAGGGACTTTATAAAAATAGATTTATAAGCCCTGGTGAGGTAAAAACAGCCAAATTCGTTTTTCCCTCATTGAAGTAAATGGCCTTCATAGGCTAGAATGGGCAGACTTTATTTTAAATTTTAAAGTCTCCTTAAATGTTACATACCAAGAATTTGGTATCAAATTGATTGTTATAATAAATCCCACAACTTCCAGTTGTTGGATTTAATATAACTAGTGCAGGTAAAAAGTTTAGACTTTACCTAAAAAGTTGCCAATTTCAGCTCTGCATTGTTTTTGCTGCTGTGCTCTGATTGGCCAGCCTGCAGCAGCTTCTGCCAGGCCACTTTTATGAGGTGTGAAGTGGCCTGGCTTTACACAAAGGAATGTGCTTGGGGGAGAGAATCTCCCCTCAGCAGATGGGGAAGCAGGAAGGGGGAGGGTTGCCAAACTGGTCTTCAAAGGCAGAGAAGGACATCTGGAGCACCCAGCAACACCCCCACATCCTGCAACCCCAGACAGCTAGGTGCCCCCTTGATTAGATTAGGAGAGGGCAGGAGAGGGGTGTGTTTATGATTTTTAGCCACACCAGTGGGTGGGCTCAGCCAGATCTCTCCTCTAAAAATCAGATTCATCCATTTTGGATTTTTAGAGACTATTGCCTTCTGGGATGGATTTTTGCCACACTTCCCAGGAAGTGGTCATCACAGGGGGACGACCCTGTCCCTGATTGGAGGACCAGGGCCCCCCTGCTTTTCACCCAGGAGCAAGGATAAAACTGGCAGACCTGCACCCACGCCTCAGATCCCCACCAAATTTCAAGAAGAAAGAACTACAAGGAGAAGAAGGACTGCCCTGCTGGACCCCTGGCCTGCACCTGGACCCTGCACTCAGAAAGACTGCACCAGCTGCACACTTGGGCTTCACCACAAGAAGGACTTTGCCTGGCTTCCACTGGTTCAAGGAGGGACTCCCTGTTTGCTACAGGTGAAAAATTGCTAACCAGAGTCCCCTGCACCAACTCCTGAAAAAGTGACCAGCTGACCACTGCCCAGTGGCCAAAAAGGAGTTTGCGCCAGGTGCACTCTGGGAGTTGAAGTCCGCACTTCCCAAGGACCATCACAGAACTTCTGGACCCTTGGGGTGAGCTGTGGACCCCAAAAGAACCTTAAAAGAACATCTGGGTGAAGCCCCAGAAGTTTGGAAAAGATTGGAGAAATTTTAGAAAAAAGCTCCATAAAGTGACCGACTCGACGCGGAAATTCTAGCCGGCTTGCCTCAACCGCGACCCGGCCTGACTTCGTGGTTCGTCCCGGTCAAGAAAAACATCCGAAAAAAAGACTAAGTCCGAACGTAAAAAGTTGACCGGGACCTTCCAGCCATCGTATCCGAGAAGGGCTCCACGGACGTCGGATCAAGATCCAGGTTTACCCCGGTCGAAGGATTTTCATCTCGAAAAAACGACTAAGTCCGAAGGTAGAAATCACCACCGAGGAAACCGACTTCGCGTATCCGGACAAGGGCTCCAGGAGGTCGGATCCAACTGGCAGGTTCGTCCCGGTGAAGAAAAACTTCAAAATAAAGACTAAGTCAGAAGGTAACTTTTTAACCGAGGCCTCCCGCGACCTGTAGCCGAGCAGGGCTCCATCGCGGTCGGCCTGAAAGTTTGACTTTGTCCCGGTCCTGGTGCAACCAGATGACCCGATTGGCGCTTTTTGTTTCTATGCGCTAGAAAATAATAATACTTTAAAAATTCATATCTCCGGTTCCCCTGAACCGATTTTAATCGTTTTTGTGTCATTTTAAAGATAAAAATATAAGCTATTTTTATAAATTGGTTTTGGATTTTTAAACTGTTTCCTGTGTTTTATTTAATTACTGTTTTGTGATATTTGAATGCTTTACACTTTGTCTCCTAAGTTAAGCCTTGACGCTCGATGCCAAGCTACCAAGGGTAGAGCTGGGATTAATTTACTGAGACCTAACTGTACTTTTGTGGAGGTTTGTGGCTTGTTGCTAGGTGTAGGTACCTACCTGCCCTATCAATAACCCATTTTCCAACATATATCCTCTATAATTTATGAACAGCTTCTCTTTTTGAGATTTGATGCATTTTGCTGTTTTCAACATTTTATTTATCTTTGGGTTTTAAAATATAGAAAATATATTCATGTTATAAGAAGTAGGTTATGGTATTTTAATGTTAACACTTTTAGGGGCATATTTATACTCTGTTTGCGCCGAATGTATGTCAAAACTTTTGACGCACATTCGGCGCAAACCGTGCACCATATTTAAACTTTGACGCCCGAGCCCGCAGACGTCAAAATTCCTTGTGTGCATCATTTCTTGGATGCAGTAAACTGTCTTGCGTTAATGACATGCAAGGTAGGCGTTCCCACCCAAAAAATGACTTTAAGCGCTGTGCGCCTTATTTATACCCCTGCGTCATTTTGACGCACAAGAGGGGGCAGGCCTTAAAAAATGGCGCACAGCCTGATGTGCGTTGTTTTTAAATGCCTGGGTGAGGGCAGGCGTTAAGGGACCTGTGGGCTCACTTCCATGGTCTCAGACCATAGAAGGAGTCCCGAGGTACCCTTCCCTGCCCCCAGGGACACCCCCTGCCACCCTTGCCCACATCTGGAGGACACCCATGGATGGGGGGTCCCATCCCAGGCATTTACAGATAATTTGAGGTAAGTATTTTTGTTTTTAAAAAAATAAGTGGCGTAGGGGGGCCTAATTTGGGCCCCCCTACATGCCACTGTGCCCAATGACCATGCCCAGGGGACAGAAGCCCCCTGGGCATGGCCATTGGGAAAGGGGGCATGACTCCTGTCTTTGCTAAGACAGGAGTCATTTCAATGGGGTGGGGGTGCGTAAAAAAATGGTGCAAGTCCAGTTTGAGGCATTATTTTTGTCTCAAACCTGACTTGCACCATTTTTTGACGCACAACCCCCATTTTCCCCAGCTAACGTCAATCCTTAAATAAGGCGCTCGCATGGCGCTTAGGAATGGTGTTAGCCGGCGGTAAACCTTTTGACGCAAACCAGCGCTGGCTCTGGTTTGTGTCAAAAAGAATAAATATGGGCCTTACATTGTAGAATGCCACTTGAGAAGGGGGTTCTTGGTCTTTCACACTATCCATCAGAGCTTTGCAGGCCCTGACAAATTCCATTGATGCATTATCCCTGCTGGCTTCCACGAGCACCACATCTCGTTCATACTCCTAGTAGCCTTCCAATTCCTAGTAATTTCCCTCTCTGCTAAAATGAAGGCCATATCTAGGAATCTGCTGGTAACCTTGGCCTTTCAGCGTGTGGAAACCAACCCAATAGGCAGCGTCCTTGAGAGCAGGGAACCTCCCGCAATGTAATGTCTGCAACCATGTGCGTGATCTCACCCCAATACTCGGCCAGAGATGGGCATTCCCAGAACATATTGAAAAATTCTGCTCCAACCACTCTGCATCTTGGGTATGCCACTCCAACAGTATTGAAATACCTATTTATCTTTCTCAGTGTGAGGTATGCCCTATGTAATACAGAAAAATTGATCAATTTTAATTGGGCATTTCATAACACTCTGGGGGACTGCTCTAATATTTTTGCCCAGTCGCCCTCGGGGATTGGCACTCCCAGGTCCTCCTCCCATCAGTTCCGCATTTTAAAGGGTTTTAGCACATCTTCCCTGATCGCCTAAAACAAACAGGAGACCGCTATTAAAGTACTTCAGGACATAATTATATATTGGGAGTTCTTATGGGGGAGTGGGTCTGACATGCCCATACTCCAACGTTTCCTATTGTCCACTGCCAGAAAGCCAAAAGTGTCCCAGAAGTCAGCAAATTCTAGCTGAAAATCCTAAAACGGGAGGAATTCTCCAGCTCAGAACAAGTTCGTTAGTGCTCTCCAGTCCCCCCCATGTTGCAGCGCCTTTAAGATTCTAAGTGGCATGTCGGGTAACTATGGAACTCATGTTTTCCTTCTTCTGCAAGCACCTAGTCAAACAGCACCACAACACTCAGAATTCACAGGTGTCTCCAGCAAGAGTATGGGTCGTCCCTAAAAGTACCCTGTACGGCTGTTGGAGCTCAGGTATAAACTGTCCCATCTCATTGTCTGGGGACAAACTACCAGCCACCTGTTGAGCAAACCACTGTATCTGCGCCGCTTTATAATATGTCTCAAGCTCAGGGACTGCTAGGCCTCTCGCCCCCACAGGGCGTGCAAAGTCATCAAATCTTTGGTGATTTGTTCCCAAAAGAAAGCAATGATGAGTGAGTCTAGTTCCCAAAACAACGCTCAGAAAATCCATACTGGTAGGGTCACAAAAATAAAAATAAAAATGGGGGAGAGCCACTAATTTAAGAATAGCAACATGACCCACCACCAATAAGGGAAGTGTCTTCCAAAAGTCAGTGTTAGCTCTGAGTGCCCAAACTTCTATCTCCATGTGGCCATCAAACAGACCAGCTTGATCATGAAATATCCCCAGATTCTGCAGACATTGGGGCTCCCATTGTAGCTGCTCTAGACCCTCAGGAGGTCCTCAGTTTGCAATCACGACATCTGCCAGTTGACCCTAAGACCAGTCATCAAGTCGAAATTGAGCAGTAACTGGCTAGATCTCCCTGAGCTCTGGTCCTGTGTTGCAGAAAAATATTAGTAAATCATCTGGATATAGGGCGATATGATGTTGCCATCCCCATACTGTCAGTTCTCTGTAATGGTCCCCAGATCTAGCTCTACAGGCAAGCGGCACCATAGCCAACACTAAGGTTAAGAATTATAAGGTGTAGCCCTGCTTGGTCCCCCAGCCCACCTCATAGGCCTCAGAGATAACACAACCAGTTCTGAATCTGGCTCTAGGGTCTGTATGTAGCTGTTTAGTCCAGGCTATGAAACTGTTGACCAATCGCAACCTTTCCAGTACGTAATAGAGAAAATGCCATGCCAAGCTGTCAAAAGCTTTCTCAATATCTACTGCAAATATCACTGTCTCCCCATGATTATATTTATTCACCTCCAATAGCAACGACAGCCACCTAATACAATTTCATCATATAAGGGAGGATCCTGGCTGCTAAAATTCTGCTGATGATTTTATAATTGATGTGAAGCATTGACAATGTCCTATATTTAGTACAGTCATGTGGAGGTTTCCCGGGTTTTAGTAATGGTACCACAAGTGCCTCCTGAGTAGAAGGCGGGAAGTGTCCCACAGTTTTAGCCACCTTATATAGGTCTACTAATTTGGGAGCTAATAGGTTGGCCCATACGGTGTAGAACTCAAATGGAAACCCACCAACTTTAGGTGTTTTCTTCCATGCCATGCCCTTTAGTGCTACTTGTGTTTTCTAGAGTGTTTCATCTCCTCTTAGGGCCAGATTTAAAGAAAAGTGGCGCAGCGCGGTACTGCACAAAAAATTGCCAGCGCTGCAGTGCATCACTTTAGAAACTCAGGGATGTGCCATATTTAAGGGAATACAGCGCACCCCTGTGTTTCCCACTGCGCTGGCGCTAAATTTAGCTGCCAACGCAGGAATCCTTGCACCATCGTGCAAGGATGTCTGTGTTGAGGGGTGTGATTGTTTATGAGCTGGAAGGTGCCTCTTCCTGCACATAAACAATCACTAATGGCACTTTGGCACTTCTGTGTGTGCTGCACAATGCAGCACACACAGAAGTGCCAAAGCGTAATTTTCAAATGATTATTTATGTGCAGGAAGGGCCACCTTCCCGCACATAAACAATCATTTCTGGAATTTTGCTTTTTCTATGCATGCAGCAGAGTGCAGCACACATAGAAAAAGAAAAAAACGAGGAGGAATAAAAGTACTCCTCCTTGTTGCGCCCTGCTAATGCCAACCCTGGGGGTGGTGTTAGATTTTGGCGCTGCCTCAGGTTTACAAAATTTCACAAATCTGAGGCGGTGTCAAAATGCAATGGGTGTTGCTGTGGCACACCCACAGCAACACCCATTGCATGCCCTCTCCATGCACAGTGCTGCGTGGGAAGGGGCTGTATTTACAAGGTGCCATTAAGCCACAAAAAGTGGCTTAACGCCACCTTATAAATACGGCGCAGTGCTTAGCGCCACAGGAGCGTCACAAAAAGTGAAGCTCCTGTGGCACTAGGGGCATATAAATATGGTCCTTAGTTCCTAAGTCTTGTCTGGCATCAGAACCAGTAAAGGCAATGGGGCCAAAAAATCAGTCACTGTGTCTTCTGCAAGGTCCAGAAGTGCATGTATAAAGACAAGTGTAGAATTCCCTAAAATGTTGGTTGATATCCGCCTGCCTATAAAGTCAGAGCCCTTGGGTGGTTTCCAATTCCATAATAATCAAACATAATTTAACTTCCCCGCTAAGTGCTCCTTGGAATCCAACAGAGCCTGTTATAGATCCTGGTGGCCTAGTCTGAGCCTCTCCATCTCCCTCAATGCTGACTCTGCTGTCATGACTTCGGCTAACAACGTGTGCCTAATGCCTACCAATTCAGCAATGCACTTTCCCCTGATCACACGTTTAAAAACATCCCATTCCAGCTGAGGAGAAGTCACTGTACCTCTATTGTCCTCAAAATACTTCTGAATACTGTCTCTAATGGTGTCCCTAAAGGCCAAGTCTTTTAAAGACTCCAGCTTCAATCTCCATGTGGGTATACAAGGCAGTGGCCTCTCCCCTCTCAAAAGAAGAAGTACTGGGTTGTGATCCAACATGGTTCTGGACAGGTATTCAATCTCTTGTACTGTGCAATGCACATTTGGGGTGCATAAAACCATATCTCAGGGTACATGGAGCTCATAAAGGCCCAAAAAGAAGGAGAAATTCCTGGTTTTCGGTTGCATGGAACACCTCGGCCCTGATTTATACTCTTTGCTGCAAACCTGCATTAGTGCAGGTTTGTGCCAAAAGGTATAGCGCCGGCTAGCGCCAATCCTAGATGCCGGTCGGGCATCATATTTAAGGAATGATGCTAGCCGGTGCAAAGGGTGGGCTAGCATCAAAAAATGTGATGCTAGCGGGTGGGTGTGATGGTATGAGAGATGGGGTTTAGCACCAAAAAAATGACGCTAGGCTGGTTAGAGTAAAAAAGATTACTCTAACCAGATTACAGTCATTTTATGGTGCTAAACCTACCATGCCACATGACTCATGCCTTAGAAAAGGCAGGCGTCATGCCCACCTCGCCAATGGCCAGCACAAGGGACAAGGGTCCCCTGGGCATGGCCATTGCACCCTGTGCCATGTATGGGGGCCCATTTCAGCCCCCCCTATGGCACTTTAACGAATAAAATAAAATACTTACCTGTACCTACATGTAGTTAACTGGGATGGGGACCCCCATCCTCCGCTGTCCCTCTGGTGTGGGTGGGGGTGTCCCTGGGGCTTGGGGAGGGCACATGTGGGCTTATTCCATGGTGGTCCACCATGGAATTAGGCCCACAGGTCCTCTAATACCTGTCCTGACCCAGGCGTTAAAAAATGGGGCAAAGCAAGCTTTGCACCATTTTTTGACCCCTCATCACTCCTGTGCACCATTTTTGCATGGAAGTATAAATATGGCGTTAAGGCCATAGAGTCATTTTTTGCATGGGAGCGCCTACCTTGTATCTCATTAAGGCAAGGAAGGTTTCCACGTCCAAAAAATACCTTTAACTTAAATTTTGTGCTATACGGGTCTAGTGCCAAAGTATAAATATGGAGTTAGTTTTGCACCAAATTAGAGTTAAAAAAAATTACGCTAATTCGGTGCAAACAGAATATAAAAATGCCCCCAAGGCCCTGATTTATACTTTTTGCTGCAAACCTACGTTAGCGCAGTTTTGTGGCAAAAAGCATAGTGCTGGCTAGCGCCATTCCTAGACGACGGCCGGGCGTCATATTTAAGGAATGACCCTAGCCGGCGCAAAGGGTGGGCTAGCGTCAAAACATTTTACACTAGCCGGGTGGGGCTTGCGGTATGAGAGATGGGGGTTTAGCACCAAAAAATGACTCTAGGTCGGTTAGAGTAAAAAAAAATGACTCTAACCAGATTAGCGTAATTTTATGGTGCTAAACCTACTATGCCACATGACTCCTGTCATGCCCACCACCCCAATGGCCAGCACAGGGGACAACGGTCCCTTGGGCATGGCCATTGCACCCTGTGCCATATGTGGGGCCCGTTTGAGGGCCCCCTCTGGCACTTTAAAGAATATAATGAAATACTTACCTGTGCTTACCTGGGATGGGGTCCCCCTTCCTCCGCTGTCCCTCTGGTGTGGGTGTGGGTGTGGGTGCGGGTGTCCCTGGGGCCTGGGGAGGGCACCTGTGGGCTTATTCCATGGTGTTCCACCATAGAAATAGGGCCACAGGTCCTCTAATACCTGCCCTGACCCAGGCGTTAAAAAATGGGGCAAAGCAAGCTTTGCACCATTTTTTGACCCCTCCCGTACACCATTTTTGCACGGTACTATAAATATGCCGTTAAGGCCGTAGAGGCATTCTTTTGCACGGGAACGCCTACCTTGCATCTCTTTAAGGCAAGGTAGGTTTCCACATCCAAAAAAATAACTTTAAGTCCATAAATCTGGAGCTAGACTGGTCTAGCGTCAAAGTATACATATGGAGTTAGTTTTGCACCGAATTAGAGTTTAAAAAAATTACACTAATTCGGTGCAAACAGAGTATAAATCTGCCCTCAAGGCCCTGATTGATACTTTTTGCCACCAACCTGCATTAGCGCAGGTTTGCGGCAAAGAGTATAGCACCACCTAGCTCCATTCCTAGACGCCAGGTGGGCGTCATATTTAAGGAATGACGCTAGCCGGCGGAAAGGGTGGGCTAGCGTCAAAAGATTTGACGCTAGCAAAGTGGGGATGGCGGTATGAGAGATGGACGTTTAGCACCAAAAAATTATGCTAGGCTGGTTAGGGTAAAAAAAATTACTCTAACCAGATTAGCTTCATTTTATGGCGCTAAACCTACCATGCCACATTACTCACCACCCAAGTGGCCAGCGCAGGGGACAAGGGTCCCCTGGGCATGGCCATTCCACCCTGTGCCATGTATGGGGGCCCATTTCAGAGCCGCCTATGGCACTTTAAAGAATAAAATGAAATACTTACTTGTACTTACCTGTACTCACCTGGGATGGGGTCCCTAATCCTCCGCTGTCCCTCTGGTGTGGCTGGGAGTGTCCCTGGGGCCTGGGAAGGGCACCTGTGGGCTTATTCCATGGTGTTCCACCATGAAAATAGGCCCACAGGTCCCCTAACACCTGCCCTGACCTAGGCGTTAAAACAATGGGGCAAAGCAAGCTTTGCAACATTTTTGACCCCTCCTCCCTCCCGTGCACCATTTTTGCATGGGAGTATAAATCCGGCATTAAGGCCATAGAGTCATTTTTTTGCATGGGAACACCTACCTTGCATCTCATTAAGGCAAGATAGGTTTCCACTTCCAAAAAACGACTTTGGCGCTAGATGGGTCTAGCGCCAAAGTATAAATAAAGAGTTCGTTTTGCAACGAATATGAGTAAAAAAAAAGACTCTAATTCAGTGCAAACGGAGTATATATATGTAGTATCCACCAATCCCATCTAGCCTAACCATCATGCAAACAACTGAGCTGTCCTGTGGACCGGAGAGTCGCTCAATGGGGGGTCCAGTGTAGGGTCTACTACACAGTTATAGTCGCCCCCCATAATGACTGAGTTCATCAGTTAGGGGGCCAACACTCCAGACATAGGCCCTCATTATGAGTTTGGCATGGGCAGAGGCCTCCTGCCAAACTCGTACCGCCACCTGACTGCAAGTGAGGCCAGAACACCGCCAGGCCCGATTATGAATTAACCGCAATTTGGGCAGTGGAAAGCACGATGGGGCTGTCCATAGGTGCCCCTGCACTGTCCATGCCAAATGCATGGGCAGTGCAGGGACCCGATGGGGTCCCCAGCACCTCCATCCCGCCAGCCTTTCCATGGCAGTCCAACCTCCATGAAAAGCTGGCAGTTTAGGTAGTAGTAATCCCCAGGGCGTTGCTGCATGCAGCCCCCGTCCCGGCGGATTACAAATGCTGAGACCTCCAGGCTGTCGAATCGTGGCTCCACCATGGTCGTAATGTGGTTGTTGGACTGCCACAACCGCGGCGATCCGACTGCCTCCGTGAGTCTGGTGGTCTTAAGATTGCCAGACTCGTAATGAGGGCCACAGTCTCTAGACACTCTCCCTGGTCCACATTCAGGGAAATAGATGTTAATTTTCACTATGTCCCCGACTGACAGTCACCCATTCACCACTATAAACCAGCCTGCTGGGTCACTAAAGTCCACAGTTTTCTGTAAAGGGGCACCCAGTTGCACCCATATATGGTCCCCTCATATATAGGCTTAATAAGTGGTGTAGTGAGCCTGACCTCTCCATCCATTGCAGTGCTGAACTCTCTTTAGACATTAGGGCCCTGATTTATACTTTTTGGTGCAAACCTGCACTAACGCAGTTTTGCACCAAAATGTTTAGCACCTGCTTGCACCATTTCTGTGCACCAGCCAGGCACCATATTTATAGAATGGTGCAAGCCATTGCAAAGGCTAGGCTAGTGTAAAAAAAAAATGACGTTACTTGGTTGGGGCTGGCGGTATTGAAGAAGGGGGTTTTGCACCAAAAAATGATACCTGTCTTAGAAAAGACCAACCCAATATCCAGCACAGCACACCAGGGTCCCCTGGGAATGGCCATTGCACCCAGCGCCAGGTAGGGGGGCCCATTTCAGGGCCCCCAATGGCAGTTTAAAAGAAATACTTACCTGTACTTACCTATACTTACCTGGGATGGGGTCCCTCATCCTCCGTTGTCCCTCTGATGTGGGTGGGGTTGTCCTTGGGGCATGGGAATGGCACCTGTGGGCTTATTCCATGGTGTTCCACCATGGAAATAGGCCCACAGGTCCCCTAACACCTGCCCTCACCCAGGCATTAAAAAAATGGGGCAAAGCAAGCTATCTCATTGATGCAAGGTAGTTTTCCGCAGGCGAAAAATGACTTTAACTCCAATATTTTGCCGCTACACATGTCTAGCACAAAAATATAAATATGGAGTTAGGTTTGCGCCAGATTTGCGTAAACAAAATTACGCAAATCCTTCGCAAACAGAGTACAATATGCTATGCCCCTGGGTGTGTTTCCTGTACAGCGAGATATGTACCCTCACCTCTTTAGGTCTGAAAACACTATATAGGGTTTGGTCATAGTAATCATCCCCCTAATATTGCAGGATAAGACTTTGTAGTTCATGGGGGCCACCAACTGACAGATCTGCATATAAGCACTCACAGATATAAGCCTGTTGCCAGTGCACATCACTGCACGCTCATCCAGGACTGGGACGAACATTGAAAAAATGTGGTATGTGACTCAGAAAACCCCATTAAACAAACAACATACAACCCAAATCCCATACCCCAAGGCAAGCAGGCAATGACCCCCCATGCAAATTTGCATTCTAGCTCCAAAACATTCCTCGGTGAATCCACTCACACACTCAACAGTGGGGGGGTGAGTGTCCGGTTGCTCCTAGCCAGGCACGCTTCCAACCAGTCAAGATGCATCACAAGCTAATCTGTGGTTAAGAGGGGATCATAGTATATGCCCAGCGGCCCTCTGTCCTTCCCCTTAGAATCATGCCATAATCACAGCATAAAGCAACAGCAATAAAACAAGTACATTACACTAGGTCATCAGCAGTACCAGGCATCGTGGTGGGTAGTTCTGTACTGGAGTTCCTAGATAAGATGAACTCCTTATCAGAGCCGGAATCTCCAGGTCCATCTTCTCCCATTGTCAATGGGGGACTCGCTCATAGTTGCCACCACCTCCACCTCTTTCATCTGTTCTTGTAGGACTTCTGGCATAGAGGGGGCTGCCCTGTTGCAAGTCTTAGCTCTGTATTTTGATTGGGTCTGCACAATCTTCCTCCTCAGGGATCTCTTACCAGACTCGGGCAGTGGGTGCTGATCAAGTCATTCCTGTATCTCCTGTGGGGAACAAAATAACTGTACTTCATCTGTCGTCGTGACGTGAAGCCTGACAGGGAACATTAGGGTGTGATAAATATTCAGTTGTCAGAGGCTGTGCTTCACCTTTAGTAAGGTGGACCTCTGTTTCTGAACAACATAACTCTCCTGTTTTCATTGCTGACATCGCCCTACAGTCTATCTTGGTGCAGGATGTGGTCCCTGTTCTTATGGTGCAGCAGTCTGGCCAACACAAGGCACAGTCGTGACCCCAGAACGTGGGCACTCACCAGAACACGATGTGCCCTCTCCATCACGTAGAAAGGAGAAAGACCCCGCGTCAACGCCTCCTCCAATAGCCAGTGTTCAAGGTAGTCCACCATGTTGTCTCTCACCACCCATTCAGGCAGACCAACCACTCTTGCGTTGTTTCAACATGATTTGTTCTCAGCGTTTTCCACTCTAACCTCTAGCGCCTGAACCTTTGGCTCCACAGAGGTGAGCCGCTCCTTCACGGTCACCATAGTTGGGGGATCACATCCATCTCTTACTCTACTGTTGTGACACATTCACTAGACGTCTTTGATCATCCTTCAAGATACCCTTATCTGCCACCAATGTCAATCTTTTTTCTAGCACTTATCTAGAGGTTGTAATGGCCTGTAGCATATCAGTGGGGCCACCAGGCGGTCCCATCTGAGAAGGCAGCACTCCATTGCCGTGCAACACTGCAGAAGAGTCTCCTGAGGCCGAGCCGCCAGCGTCTGTGTCCTTCTTCTGGAAAGTCTTACCTATTGTTCCAAGGTGAACAGTAAGATATGTTGCTGGTGTAGGACCACTTTTGGAGCACCAACAGTTGCAGAGTGCAGAGCACCACCACGCAAGGTCCAGCAATTTACATAGGCTGCCGCAACCAATAGGAGTATAAATAATGTCCTATGGTAAGCCCACTATGTAGACACCACTGCATGAGCAGGTCACTATGACCCACAGTTCATAGTGGCAACAGTCAACCAGAGGTAAAGTTGCAAAGGGAGTGCAGCACAAATCTGCAAGTCTCAGGTGCAGGGCCTCAGGGAAGAGGGGAAGCCGCACAGTCACTGTATCAATGGGCACCTCAGTGCACCCCTACAATCGAGCCCTGCAATACCTGTGTCATCAGTTTGCAAGACAAGGGCTTTCTCGTTCCTAATAGGCACCGGTGGGGAAGCTCACACTACTATGGCCCTGAAGGCTTCTGAGGGTGGGATGCACCAATGAGGCCACACGATTCTACCCACAGCTGTATCCCAAACCACTGGGCCTCCCCTTGGGCTCGTCTTCTTTCTCCTTCTTCAGTAGTGCTCCAAGAGCCCAGGCAAGAGTTCACCCAGTGGGTCTGGAATGTCAAAGTGCTGCCTATTACTCACATTGGTGGAAGAAAGAGTAAACGTGCAATGTGGGGCCGCATTGAGAGGCATCCCTATCCCATACATAATCAGAGCTGTTTATCGTGTCTCAGAAAACCGTTGACCTGTTTTAACACTCCTGGTTGTGATAGTTTTATAATAATGTTTAATTGTGACAAAAGGAAAATGGATCACCTATTTTATCAATTTCCTAAACTAGACTGAATTATGTCCATGTAATGAAATGTCTCTTTTTCCTATGGTTTTATGTTTGAAACACAATGAGAACCTATTTATTTGAAATCATTCGTTTCAGTTTACTAGTCCAATAGGCTCAGTGGAAATGAACTACTTACTCACAGAATAGACTCATCTGTTAAACACAATCCCAGGACATAAACCAAATGGTCCTGGGAGACATCTGGTAATACTTTTCCATAGCAAACTACTCCACGGTAGGACCTTTAACGCGACCGGTTGTGGAGTAGGGTGTGCATGGACGTCAATTCACCGAAACGCCAGGGGCAGCGAGTTGACATCACAGGCCGTTGGACCTCCATTCTCTCTTACACACACATACTGAGACCTACACAAAAATCCACACTTACATACCCTCTCTCTCACATAAATACACTATCACCCACAAGCACGCACACAGAATACACTTAAAAGCAGTTTTACTTACCTTACAAATCGTGAAAGGTACATGCAAGCTAACTGTACTCCATTTTTATGACACTGATAGTGAATAATACGTTATTATTCACTATCAGTGTAATTGAAAAATGAAAGAAAACAAATAGAGTGGAGCCTCAACTGACGTCCATAAGGACGCGCTGTCGCTGTGTTCCTGGCACTGAATTTGCCATCTCTGATGCTAGGGGTCGCAAAGGCAGTGCCAGGGGAAATAAAAGGCAAGCAAGGGGTGCATTTGTTTTTCTTGAAAAAAAACTACAAAAACTATAAAAAATATACAAAGGACATGCAGGTCTACTACGAGTGTTGGGATTTCGCTGGAAACGTTGAACTATGTGAGTATGCTTTGACGTAGCTTTCCCCTGGGCGTTCATTCAAAATGCTTGTAAATTACGGCATCAACGCTTCAGAATATTCAAGATGAAAAGGTAACCATTGCATGCACCTGCCTACAAAACACGTCTGAGTTACCGGCACTAAGGGTAAGCAGGAACCTGCACGAGCTAGAAGAAGCCAAATACTAGGGATCTAATGCTCCCAGAATCATATGAATAACAAAAGCAAAAAAACAATAATAATATTAATAATAAATATAATAATAATAATAACAGAGCAACACGTGGTTAATGAAGCCTCACAATAATTGCAGCAGTTTGCACTGCGTGACGGCCATTTACTTGCACTCCCTTCAGAATATCTCTTTAAAGACAGCCTGAGAATTCTGGCTTGTTGATTTTTAATTTAAAAGTCAACATGTCTGCAATTAAACTGATATATGCTTTTTACTGTGTAAAGAGCTTTGCAATGGAGGAGGTTTAGCAACGACCTATGATTGGGTCACTGCTTCATTTTCTATCCCAGCGCACTTCATAATTAACCAGGCATTATAACCTCTAATCCTATCTCTTAAAACACTCTTTAGTGGAGCATTTAATTAAAAAGAAAGCTAAGCTCGTACAATTAGCTATATAAATTTCACTCACTTCTCTCGTCCCCATCTTCAATTAAAATACCATTCATTCATACGCCATATCGAATGCTTAGCTTTTTGCTTTCCACTTTCTTCGTTGATAAAATGGCTGCAAAATATCCATTAAAATGTGTCTAACATATTGTTGTCCACCATTGGTAATTTACGTTTCTCTCTTCCATTAATTATTAAAGCCTGACAACCAAGTTTCAGAGTTGTGACCAATGACGCTTTGACAAATGGACACAGGGCAAATAGGAGGTCCAATTATAATTGTATCTTCCTACAAATAACATTAACATTTGAATGGTGTGGCCCTTGAAAAGAGTATTTCACCTTCCGTAGTATGGTAATTAGAAAGATTAAAATGTCTTTGCCTTAAGCTCGAAATCGTGTGGTCTATTCAATATTACCGGCACGCTAGCTAAATTCAAGTTACCAACTCATTAAACAAATATATACAATTACCATTTCCATTGTTTTAATTAGTAAGGGCCATATTTATGACCCAGTTTGTGGCGCTGTTGCACCACGTAAAGTGGTGCAAGAGTAACGCAAAACTTAAGTCGGAATTTTGAAACCACGCAAAGCCAATTTGCGTGGCTCTGAGTGGCTTCAAAAATCTTGAGTAAGGAAACACAGCACAAATCACTGTGTTGCTTTAATCTATGCAAGGGAGGGATTTCACGGGTGTTGCATGGGCGTCCACACGCCAGATCCCTTTATTTTTATGCTTCCCCGGATTTACAAGAACTTCTGTCATTTCCATATCATGCAGTGCAGCGCACCACTGGTGACAATCTGATAGATATGTCCCTGCATATTGTAGTATTTATCACCAAACGGCAAGGGTACCATGCTCCCTAATGTAAGCAACGGAAAAGGTGCTCCCTGCACCACAAATCGTACATTGGTGATAAATGACAGTCACAAAAGTGGGCATGGCTGGACTGGAAACCAACAATAAACAGGGTAAAAATGTGCACCGTAGGAGGCAATAAACAGAATGTGGCTTTTGGGACTTGTTCTGCTCATGACAGCCTATCCACCTCTTAAAGCAGCCCCCTGGCCGCCAGTCTACCAGGAAATGTCAGAGTGACAGACTGGCCATTCCGAACCCAATAAAGGGCCAATCGCAACTTGTGCCGCAGGTGCCACTGTACCTTTTGCACTGATGAAAGCCCCGTCCTCTGCAGGTATATAAACATCGCAACTGTATGCCACATGCCACTTCTGTTATCACACTTTAGAAACAATTCCGTTTAAAAAAATCATTTGGAAGCAATGTGTGCGCTGAGAGAAACAGTATTTACAGGTATGCATACATTTCGCAAAAGCAGAGTCACTAATAATCTGTGACTTGATGAACAGAAGTGAAATATACCTCTAGTTAGTTTGTGTCAACAGAGTCATAGAAAGGACAAAATCACACAAACATATGTGCCTGGCCATTATGACTTCAGTCGTGCTGCTCCTGCAGCTGTGAAGAGGGATATAGGGCAGGAGATCAATACCATCTCCTGCAGTAATGTCGGGTCCAAGTTTCCAATTCTCCCCTCTCAATCCACCTCCGATGACATGCTAGGGAATACAGAATAGAGTACCGCATCTCAAAGTCTATATGTCTTTAACTTCCTTCCTGCCAGCCTGTGGTCTCCGAGTCCCTCTCTCATCATCTGCATCAATGTTTGGCTGTCCCTCTGCCTTTGACTCTCCATTCCTGTCTCTTTCTGTTTCTCTTTGTCTATGTCTAATGCCTACAGCCTCTATGATTCTGTGTCCCTACTCTCTTACGTTCTCTACATGGTCCTTCGCCTATGTTTAACTCTGCATTTCTCCCTGTTTCTGTGTTTTTGTCTTTTTGTTCCTATCATACTTCCTGTGCTGCATTGTGTGAGAAAGAGACATCAGAAAACCACCATATTTACCTTGAAATGGTACATTTCTGATGCCTCCTTGCACTAGCACACTGTGCAGCCTAATACCAGTGCAGGCACACTTGCACCAGAATGCAAGCGTACCTGAGTTACAAGAAGGATAGTTTTTGTGCAGGAAGAGACACCTTCCTACACAAAACAATCCTTAAATGCATTTCCCCTTTTCTGTGTCTGATGTGGAATGCATCACAAATAGAAATAGGAAGTAGCAAGGAGAACTAAAGATATTTCTTCTCTTTATACCCAGTCCTTGGAGGAGTACTATTTCGACACATTACAGCTCTTTGTAAATCTGTAAATGTGCTGAAATCCATGTATGGATATATGGGGGATGCCTTCCTGCCACAAGGGAACAGAAGGCAGCAAAGCGACCTGCTTTGCACTACTGTTTCTTTACTAAACCACATAAAGCTACACATGATGGCTAGGTGTGGCTTAATAAATCCCAGTTAAGGGCTTGCATTGTCATGAGTCTCCTTGTGTGACACAAGGGCAATGCAGGCCTCTTTTGAATCTAGCCCACACTGTGTACCAGCAGTAATTTTGATGATAACCTACAACATTTTAGATGTTGCCACATTTGTGGTTTTAGAAGTGGGCTATGAGGCATGCAAACATTATGCCCACCTTAGAAGATTGACTGCCACTCCTGACTCCCTCCAAGACAACACTAAACAATGCGCTTCTAATATATTCAACCTGCAACCTCTAGCAATTCATGTGTTCTTAGTTTCACAAGTGCAGTGGTATTAGCAGGGGCTAGAGGACACCATTTTGGCAAAATGTCTACACACATCCATAAGCAGCAAGTAGTCCTTGCTAACAATGCAAAGGAATACAAACTCTATTGTGAAAGGCCAAGCTCTCATCATGAATGCACAGATGAATAAACAAATGAATATATGAATGAATGGAAATGGATACTTGTTAAACACTAATGCCCTACTGCTTTGGTAAACACACAAATATCCTAAGGCTACGTGGCTGTGCTAAAGGGTTGAGTCAAACATTGGTCACAGGTCTGCTCCCATCCTCCACAGTGCATAATTATAAATGCAGTTTAAGGCAGTCCATAAGTCACAATTGTTCTTGTGGTCGCTTGAGTGTTGAAGCATAGCTATTGTTCTAGACAGGGGTTCAGAGACTACTATGATTTTCCACAGGTTAAGTTCTAAAACGTTATGTATGCTCAGGATAAGGACAACCTAAATGTAGCAAGACATGCTTCAGTAGCACCAGGAAGAGTAGGTATTATTAGAAGCATTGCTTCTACCACGCAGCATGTTAATGGATGCAGTATAACCACGCTTTACTGGACAGGGCCAATACTGTCACAAATGGTGTCCCT
Organism: Pleurodeles waltl; assembly: GCF_031143425.1. Classification (NCBI taxonomy): domain Eukaryota; kingdom Metazoa; phylum Chordata; class Amphibia; order Caudata; family Salamandridae; genus Pleurodeles; species Pleurodeles waltl. The sequence goes on along the minus strand of NC_090437.1, from coordinate 368,696,975 downwards.
AAAACAGTCCTATCCTTGCAGTCTGCTCAGCAAACACTTTGTCAGGATAAACCGAAAAACATTGCTCCAATGGTCCAGCCCTCTCATTTAATAAAATGCCCTTTTCATCCAGTTGTGGGCTACCAAATGAGGTAAGGAGCAATTTACCTCAATGGAGATCCTTAAGACTGCAAAAAAGAGATCGGTAGACCCACCATAAATCCAGTATACATTAAAATCTTCACAGTGTCAAATGTTTTTGATTAGTGCGCTGAGTCAAGTAAATGAGTCCAGTAAATATTTATTATAACACACTTGAGAAGCAACAGCTGACATGTTTTTTGCCCCCTATGGTAAATATATACCTGGGGCTTTCTCAAGGCTGTGAAAATATGAAATTGAATTAGTAAAAACATAGTAATTAAAATATATGAAATACAAATAAAAAATGAAAAATAAAAAAGCTACCCAATCTCGCTCACACCCAAAAAAGCACCACATGTGAAAGAAAATCATGAAAGAAAAAGGAAACAGAGAAAAATTGAATGTAATTCCACATGTTAATCATATAATGGTGATGAGAAAATGCCGGGTACGTGGGTTAATTGTGGACAGATGCTGGCAATCCATTGAGCAGACTAGTTGCTCTGAGACAATACCATCATCTGATGTGGAATCACTAGAGAAGACAGAAATACACCAGGCCATAGGCCTAGGAGTAAATTTGTACAAGGAAGTAAGAAGACACTGCTTTCGTACAGCACAAGACAACCGCGTGAGACCACCAAGTTCCATAACCCCAGAACCAAGTACATCGGGCATACAGACAAGGGCTTGAAGCAATGAAGCCACGAACAAAGCTTGACTGAAGAATTAATTGTAAATCTCGCTGATAAAGTTCTTTCTAGACCACAGATTGCGATTCTGACAAAAGGGCTCTCATTTTGTCTAACATTCGGATGGGACCTAGTCCATGTTAAAATTATCTTGTTTACATTTACCAGAAAATTAAAACTAAAATCCTTCTTTGCCACTCAGGAACTGAAAAAGACTAGATCTACACATCAACCTATAACAAGCAACTTAAAAGCTCAATACTTGGAAACAGTCCATCTACTAAGTAATCTTTCTAGGATGATGATTGTGAACAGTCTATAACAGAGATAGTTTTGGAAATTGGTATTGACACTTCACATTCCAAATAATCAACATTACCTATTAAATCTACCTTCACACCAACATTATCATATGGTAATACTATTGACCTTTTCTTCACAGCTACGATGAAAGACCCAGATAAGGAATATAAGAAATGCACTACCAAACAAAATTATTCGTCCCTGAATACCATTTCTAAACAAAGGAAGGCTATACGCAACGTACAGGATGACAACACAATCATGATTAAGGAAGCAGACAAAGTGGGGAACATTGTCATTCTCAATAAAGTGGATTACCTCCGATAAGCATATTGACAAATAAATGACAATACCTGCTACATGAAGTTACCAAATAATCCAACACACGAGGTACAAGATAACTTAAGAGAATTATTGGACCTTTGGGACTCAAAGGATTTACTCACTTTGGAAGTAAAGACCTGTCTGTTTGTGAAACATCCCACCACCCTGACATTGTACCTCCTACCAAAAATCCACAAGGGAGGCTTCCCACCAAAAGGCAGACCAATTATTGCGGCATTAAGTCTATCTGCTCTAATGTAGGCAACATTATTGATTCAGAACTACAACCTTTTAGGAAAAACGTGCCTTTTTTTATCAAGGATCCAAAAGACATACTTTAAAAACTCCAGAATATCGATTGGCAATCAGACTACATATTAGCAATTATAGATGTAGTCAGTCTCTATACCTCAATCAAACACCAAGATGGCATTGAGGCAGTACACAAATGTTTGTCAACAAGATCAGTGTATTTCCTAGAAAGGAACAATATGATCATTGAAATGTTGACTTTTTGTCTAAAAAACAACTTTTTTCTCTTCAAGGGTGAATACTACCTTTATCTTCTGGGGCCGGTACATAGATGATATTCTTCTTCTCTGGAAAAGCCAGAAGTTCCTTCTCTGACAGTTTCTGAGGATTGTGACACCTAACAAAAGGGAAATTGATGTGCCCTATCAAATCTCAAAAGAATCACTTGAATACTTGGATCTTACACTCTATATGGATCATAATCAGCTGCATACCTGATTTTACCAAAAAGAAACAGCTGCCAATTCCATTCTTCATGCATCTAGCTGTCACCCATACAATATAATAGCTAATATTTCATCAGGAGAATACAGACGGGCTAGACAGAACTGCAGCCTCATGGAAGAGTATGAGTCAAAGGCAAAAATTACTGAACACCTATCTAGGAGAGGATACAACCGTTCAAGACATAATCACATGAAAGAACATTTTGCCAAAATAGATTGAAATTAAATCTTAAAAAATCTTAAATAAAAGTAAGATTTCTGAAACTCAGCCACCTATTTGTTTTCTTACCAATTTCAATAATGTTCATCAACATGTTCACAAACTGTTACAAAAACACTGGTCTCTGCTTACTAACAATCCTTCTATATCACAAGACATTCAATCCTTTCTACAAATGTGTTTCCAAAGGGCACCTGATCTCAGAGATAAAATGTGTCCCTCATTCTACCAGGAAAATAAAGAAACTAAACTTTTCTGGAACCAGTCTCATGTTTTTATACCAGCGCAAATTGTTCAATTTACAAAATGGGCCTGTCTAAAACAAAACAAATTGATATCAATGGTCAGAATTTTGCAATACACAACTTCATCAACTGTGAAAGCACCAAGGATACTAGAACATTTTCACAACATACAAAGGGACGACTTGAGACTTTCACTGTTGGAACATTTTGCATTATGTCACCCTCATTCTAGGACTTCCAACTTTTGTGAGCTTCTAAAAATAAAACAGCATCCTTGGGCGGAAACGTAGAACTGAAGCTAAGACAATGTGAAAGTGCCCTCATCATCCGATTTGACACAGTTCTATGTGGTCATATTAAATATGCACAATGACATTTTTGGCTCCTCTAACGCTGTAATCCATCTGTGTGGAACAAACAGCCCATATTGCTCCCCTTGTGTAAAAGAACATGGAACAAGAACTCGAAGAATATCATACCTATGTATATAAAGACATTCTCTGACTCCAATTTGTCCATGGGCTTTTGTATTTGTTGTATTACATTGCCCCCTTTAAAACCAGGGATGTTTCCTGTTTACGTACACTTGGTCCCAACTGCTCTAGCTACTCTCTCAAATTACCAGTTTCTTGTTTTCAATTCCTGTTGGATATTCACTTTAAACATGGGGTCTCCACTTGTCGTACCACCCACAGACAACAAGAGGATGCTTCTATCTAGTAATGTTGTGTATCCCTGTTTTTGGTTTATTACATCTGTTGTATTATATCGTCCTCTTACAAATCAGGTCGCTTGGGTCTCAATGCAGGATGTTTTATATTTTTCATTCTCCCTTTTTTGCCCCAAGGAGGCCACATTACTTAGTCTGTACTTAAGCCCTTGCATTTTTGTATTAATTTTATTACAACGCTATGTGGAAATAACATCCCCTTATCTTGGCCGCCATATTTGATGCATGGATCGGTAGGTATCACAGGCTATGAAAATAAAGGTAGGATGCTGTGTCTGTCCCATAGAACATGGCGTGGCACTAAGACACCAGGCCTCACATCGAACGCACCTAATGCTAGGAATCCAACCCGAGACTAGCATATACTTTTCCACAGCAATCTGTTTTTGATTGGCAAGCAATATTCTGGACTGTTGCAGGTCCCTGTAGCCATCTATAGTCTGCTTCTTCAATAATCAAGATCATTCTTTCCTACCCAATATGGTACCGGTTTTTCCAGGATGCTGGTTACTTAACATTCGGTACACTGACATTGGCCTCAAACACGGGACGATTTACAATTTGAGTTTAATTTTGCATTCTTCTTGCATCAAAGAGGCCACATTATGTAGCTTGTATTCAGCCCCTACATTTATGTTTCAATCTATCACAATGCCCTGTTCAAATTATATCTTTGCATCATGGCTGCCATAATAGGTTCCTGGATCAGTGAATATTCTGGGCTATGGAAACAAAAGTAGGATACCTTGTTTGTCCTAATAAATATGGTGCTGAACTAAGATGCCAGGCCTTCACCGCAAGCACCCAATGCTAGGGATTTAACCCAAGACTAGCAGATGTTCTTTCACAGTATTTTGCTTTTTGACCGGCAAGTGATCCTCAGGACTATCGCAGGTCCCTATAGCTACCTATCAGCTTGTTTTTCAGGATAATTAGTTAGGTTCAATCTTTGGATTAACGTTTACCCTAGCTCAATTAGATTGGGGGTGTTTTCAAAGAGGTTTTTCTTCTCTTCATTCATGATATACGGCTCATCATTCATTATGTATGTTTTTTTGTTCTCCACTCATGATGCATGTTTCTTTTGAGATGTACAACCTGCCATGACCTTTCAAATCAAATTATGTTTAATTGGTTTTATGGTGATCATGCATGTTTCCTTTTTGTTTCATGCTATTCCTGATACAACACTAGATCAGATGCATCTCGCCTTTAGCCATCTATAGTCTGTTTCTGTAGGATAACCAGCTACTGCTAACCCTTATATTAACGCTTGACCTGGCCCAATTAGCTCGGGGTCTTCACATTGGTCCTTTTGTCCCTCATTCACGATGTAAAGGCTTTTCTTTCATGATTCATGGTACTTTAATATTCATTCATGATGTATGTTCCTTCTGAGATGGGCGACTTGTCATGGTCTTCCAAATCAAATAATATTTAATTGGATCTATGGTGATTATACATTTTTTCTATTTTGTTTTTTTCTATTTTATGCTACTCCTGGTTCATGATTAGATCAGATGCACCGCGTAATATGAAATAATGCTAGTCCTGTACTCATGATTTGTAAATGACAAACATACCTATTATGCACTATGTAACAATGCTGCATGTCACATAGTATGATGATCAGGCCTTTGACTGTAGACACTCGTTTGTGTTGAATACCGTTAGCAAAAATCATTATCGATGTATGTTTAAAGTTCCAGCATTAGCTTTGAATATAACATTTGACAATGGGCGTGCATGCGAGTAATTAGCTGACCATTTCATCTGAACAGAACAATTTTTCATTGCTTTCGGGTGAAGTTATGTCATTACTGCACCTTTGTCAGTACAGATTGATTACTTTGGTCCTCTACATGTGTTCTTGGAAACCATTAAATGGACACACCCTTTTGAAAATTTGGAGAGGTATGGTACCCTGCTTACATGGGCTACGGGCCTGTCAACTCGCAGTATTGCATGAGCATGCGGTGTTGGAGTAAGGGCGGGAGATTGTTTTTCCTGCTCTTTTAGGCATAACTTGTTTTTCCATTTATACCTTTGGAATTGTTGGTTGTAGCAACCCTCAATAATTTCTTATATCGAAGCAGTCTCTAACTGTCTGTAATTATTATCCTATTGCCAGCATCTGTCCACAATTAACCCACATACCCAGCATTTTCTCATTCGGTTTGGTAAATTGAAGTTGGGTGTCTACCTCTCCCACAGTAGAAGAGTAAGCAATCTGGGATTTAACTTACATTGCCTCTGACCTCCCAATACTGAAAACGTTAATATGAGTTCCCTTTATAAAAGTGTGATCCAATGAATAACATTTATGGAACGATAGCCAAGGATAACTTACAGTGCAACAATAAAATAGCTGGCATTTTCTTTGACTAATTTTAATTGTTTATTTATATATTAAAACGATTTAAATTACTTTATTATATATTCCTTTTATGGATGATTCCTACTACTGCAAAACTTGGACAGATGCACACTAGATACTTTACCCTAATGTTGGATACAGATGTACAGCAGGTTTATACTGATATACAGTCACAGGTGTGGGATCTACATCTTCCTCATCAGGAGAACTGTATCCTTATTTTGGAAATAACATTGTGTTTCCACTTTATTGCACAGCCATATCAAACCAAGGAGTAACTATAGTAGGCAATTCGTATTATCAAAGTTACAAGATTATATTGTAGTTCAATTTTAAAAATATCTGCACTGTGCTTCTATTCTCAGCATGAAAAGGAATCTGAACGTTTAAACAAAGTTTCTGCAGGTCTAAATTCTCAAGTTTTCAAGTGTTTCCATTTATGGCCATCATACGCAGGATTCATTTATATTTACATGAGAAAAATCCTCTACGTATACTGTGATCTGAACCCAAAACAGCAAATCACATCATAACGTAAGATACTGGAAGACATTTAGAGGACTATTTGCAGCAGTGATGCATCAAAATAACTTTACCTTCCATTTGAAAGTTTCTAATGCCATAGGTACGTCATATTTACTATACGGCACACCATAAGGTCCTAGGTTGAGAAAAAAAAATGACGCACCAGTGGGAGGCATATAGAAGGAAAACTGACGCTTGTACTGCAAAAGTGATGTATGGCTGCTTTGTGGCATGTAAATCAAGGCAAGTCAGCTGTGCTTCACGTTTGAGTGTGTATTGCATTAGAAATCCTTCAGAACATGTTCAAGTGAGTAGGGATACGTCTAACAATGTGTGACAGTCATCAGGTAATCAGCTCAGGCAATGATGAAATGGGCTGAGCATCAGTGCTAGCTATCTACCTAGTTTGACAATATATCCCCTCAGAGTTGGCATACACTGGCCACTGTTTACACAAAAAGTACATTCACGGTAAGTACATGTGCTTATATATTCCTGCAGTGTGGCATGTTGCTAGCTGTATAGTGTAGTGTGAATGCATGACAAATATGAACCTTAGCCACATGAATGCTCAATGAGCATGCCAGCAAGGTAGACTGTCATGATGTAGTGTGTGTAAGGCTGACAGCAGGATCAAATTGAATACATCAACAGGCACTGTTCACTTTTGCAGGAGCTGCGACCTGGGTAGGCTACAGAGAATGCTAGGTAGACTGGTGACTGCGAGCAATGTTGGTGCAGTGTGCACAGTAGTGCTGTGAATACATGAAAACACTTTAGACAGCCACCCTGAAAAGAAGTGCCAGTCACCAAGCTGGATGTGTACCTTAACTAAATATATCCACACTGACAGGCCAACTGTTTTTAATGAGTGGCATGACACAAACAATCACCCTTGTCACACAGTGGGGTGTGAACACTGCAGAGATACTGCCATCTGAAAGGCAACATATGAGTCACATAGGTACATAGGTACTACATATCTATGTTGAGTTGAAAGTGAATTAGGATAAATACTGTATATCAACCAGATAACTACTGTCAACATCTAGCATTGATCAACATTGGCATAGATCAGTTTTATTGCAGAGGGAGAAACAACTCCTCCTGACCAGCAGCCTGTCCAGGAAGCCAAACGTGCTGCCAATGGCATTCTGCCCCCCTATGAATGATGACACCTTGTAGTAAATCCTGGATTACATTGTCTCACCTTGTCTGGGAGCGAAAGAGACTAACAGCATCATCGGGTCTCCCGAGGAACCACCTACAACCCAACCTACTCCATCAGCAAGTCCAAAGCCAGCTCTGGACTCAGAAGACCCCAGGTTGTATTTCAATGCCAAGCAGTAGGAATCTAGGGGCAGATGTTGGATATTGTACGGGAGAGAATGAAGATCATTGGGGGCACCCTGGCAGGAGTCCATAGGTGCCTCAGTCCCAATAAGTACGCCTCTGATGCAATTAGAGTCACCTACACTCTGTTCCAGAGATTGGAACAGCCCTTGGCTGACATTGCTAGTGTCAGGTGGCAGAGGTAATAACAACAGACCTGCCAATGTGACACCAGTGAGATTGCCATCCAGCTGGGGGTATAGGTAATATCCTTAAATCCACGGAACGGAAGCTGAACTCCTATATAACAACAATGGGTACCTTCCAGTGTGACATTTAAGTTGCCCTGACAAGCCCTCACACACTTCTCAGTGCTGTGCTGCCTTCCTTGTTGGCACAGGCAAATACTGATGGGGACAGGGAAGCCACATCTTCAGCCCCTGATGTGTGTGCGTCTCAGATGCCTTTTTCACTAACACCATCACCCTCAGAGGAGGCACAACACACATCGGAGTAGGAAAAATTGGATGTTTACACTTTCTGGTGGTGTACTTCCCAGTAACCTTTGTCTGTGGCCCTTGGCCAGTTTCCAATTGGACCTGTGTTGAGTAACATGCCATTGCACTTGTCATCTGGCATTGTCTACTTTTTGTATGCCCACCTGTTGCTCTTATCGATTCGTGGACTGTCAATGTGGCCTCATTTCTCGAATGGCAATTTGGATTTCCTACTCACTGGAATACTCCTCTTCTCCACATGTCTCATGACATGTATCCCCCATGGACTCTGTCTGGACATCCTTTTAGTATGTTGAGGTTTTTGCTGAAATAACTGTGACTGTTTTCCTTCATATTTACTCTGATGTAAATTAAAACACTATCATCAACCTGCATGTTGTATCTCTGTTGATGATTGGACAAAGTAAACCATGCTGGGTGTGCCAAGCCCAAAAATACAACATACTGTATAAAAGGGTTTGTGTTTCATACAACCATGGACAAATCTTAACAGACCAAGAGTAATAGTTTTGGTGAACCTTATATGCATCTAAACTAGCAAGTAGTTACCCAAGATCACAAGAATGAAGTGCAACAATCACTCAGTTGTAAAGGTGAATGAAGTTACAGCAAAGGTGAGGTCCACTTCCGTGGCTACCAGCCAGCAAACAACACTGCTGTGACAATAAAATGATGCAAGGGTGAGTGTGTAAGTGGCTGGCATCACTGTGTGAACCAAACCCTCCTTGATTACTGACAATTGCTTGACAAGTTCATCCATATAATACATGTAGCGCAACTTACATACACAGAGCAACAGTACAGGAATACCAGCTTTGGGCTGTTTGTCCATTCACAGCAAGAGCGGCACTTACATTGTATAATCAAGTTTAAAGATCCCTTAAGCAACTCCATTGCAAGCTTGACAGGATCTTCTCCTTAGGTGTTTTACCTAGTCACACATAAACAAACACTGCATGGAAACTCCACAGCATGTGCCTAACACAACGTAACAATATATGTCAAGTCCTACGCAGAAAATCATGAAGCAGTTGTGAAAGTAGAAAATATAGTTTATTAATATCTGGATAAAACCTATGAAATCTAAAACTATATACACTACCCTACTTTCGTATCATATCTCAACTATTACTAAACTGACCTACTCTAACTTACATTAACTAAACTAAAAGCTACCTTAACCTATCTACCCTTAATGTAAACTAATCCTACACATATACCACAACAGACATGCTAACCATCTACCCCCACCCCTTTTAATACACATTTCTTACAAAACAAACCTAATCTACACCTATACACAAACTAACTAAACATTGAAACCTAAACAAGTATATTCTTTTTGCACGGATCAAATTATTTTTTTAACATAAAGGGGCATATTTATACACTATTTGCACTGAATTAGCGTCATTTTTGTTCACTCTAATTCAGTGCAAAACTAACTCCATATTTATACTTTGGAGCTAGACCCGTCTAGCACCAAATTTAGGGAGTTAAAGTCATTTTTTGGAAGTGGAAACCCACTGTGCCTTAATGAGAAGCAAGGTAGGCGTTCCAACGCAAAAAACAACCGTTTGGCCTTAACGTCATATTTATCCTCCGGTGCAAAAATGGTGCACAGGAGGGAGCAGGGGTAAAAAAATTGGGCAAAGCTTGTCTTGCCTCATTTTTTAATGCCTGGGTCAGAGCTGACGTTACGGGACCTGTGGTTCTGTTTCCATGGTGGAACACCATAGAATAAGCACACAATTGCCCTCCCCAGGCCCCAGGGACATCCCCCGCCCACACCAGAGGGACTGCGGAGGATGGGGGACCCCATCCCAGATAAGTACAGGTAAGTACAGGTAAGTATTGCATTTTATTTTTTAAAGTGCCATAGAGGGCCCTAAAATGGGCCCCCATACATGGCACAGGGTGCAATGGCCATGCCCAGGGGACCCTGGTCCCCGGTGCTGGCCATTGGGGTGGTGGGCATGACTCCTGTCTTTTCTAAGACCGGAGTCATGTGGTATGGATGGTTTTGCATCAGAAACTGACTCTTAGCAGGTTAAAGTCTTTTTTTTTTTACTCAAACCTGCCTAATGCCATTTTTTGATGAAAAACCCCCTTCTTCCATACAGCCAGCCCCACCCGACTAAGTCTTTTTTTTTTTACGCTAGGCTACCCTTTGCACCGGCTTGCGCCATTCCATAAATATGGTGCCCGGCTGGTGCACAGAAATGGTGCAAGCTGGTGCTAAACTTTTCGGTGCAAAACTGAGTTACTGCATTTTTCCACCAAAAAGTATAAATCAGGGCCATAGTATACATCAACCCCCTACTCCTTAACAACCTACCCACCCATATCCCCACCTAAACACAAAACACTAATACAAATTTTAATGTTTCTAATGCTAAACTAAACTAACCTACCCCTAAGCTAAAACCTACCTGAAACTATGCTGATATACAAATCTATAAAAGTACCTATTAAATTAAAAACAATGGAAGGGCAGAAAGTAAACCTGAAGCTTAAGATGGGCAGCAATCCGGTCCATGGACTGCTGCAAAGTGTTTAACATCTTCATCATTGTAGCCATCTGCAGTTTAATGCCCGTAACACGTCTTTTCAGATCGGCAAGTTCATTAAGTGCCTGTTGCTCAAAAGCAGACAGCTGTTCTGGGTTTGTTGTCTGGGGCTGTGGTGCCTGTGTCGTTGACTGCCTGGCTGGTGCCTGCACTTTCTGCTCCATGGTGCCCCTGAGCTCCATGTCCCGGCTGCCTTCCTCTCACCATATATCCGGCCCACCTGACAGTAGGCCCGAGAAACATGCCTGTGGTGGCTGTATCATTCAAGACAGGTTCCATATTCCTTTTTCTCTGCAGGCTTTATGTTGTCTGTTTGAGAGGATGGAAATAAGAACCTCACATGTGGCATGTTGTGCCAACAAATTTCATTTTGTAATGTAAACATAAGGACTGTTTAGAAACAAATACTTCTCCTAATGTAACAATGTAAAGGCAGTCGATTCAGGATTGTAGGTATATGAAATGTTAGTGTGTGCCCAAATATATGTATACAGATAATAATACTAAGACTGATTTGGAAATGAGATGCTGTGTATACATGGACTGATGCACATGGACCACCTAGCTACTCCCTAGGGTGTTTCAAGCAGCGTGCAAGATGTTTGAAACAAAGATGGAAGGTGGCTAGCTATCTTCCATTTATCCTGGCCTGTTTGACATGTCTCCAATATTGACACATGGAAATACATGAAACCATAATACATGTTCCATGTAATGAAATTCAAACAATACCATGTGGCCATGTACAAATCCTAGTGTCTGACCATACATGTAATTCTGGAATGTTACCTTGATGCACATAAAGTCAAACCACATCCATGTGGTGAGTGTGTGCATGAATTATGCAGTTCTCATATATATGAGTATCTTGTGCTATAACTTGCATGTATTTGCCTGAAATTATTCAAGGTTCACATTTTGTAGTGGGGGCAATATGGGTAACGCTACCAGTAGTTGGACTGTGTAAAGGGTTGCATTGTATGTGTGCCAAGATGCATGGTGCATGTATGAGGCACGCCCCTCCTACATCTCCACTGTCTCAGTCACCAAACATAAAGATGGCTATTTTATCATACATTATATACTGTTCTTAGATCAGTCATTTACTTTTGATGTGCCTATCAACCAGTGGACCATTTCCATATCTCCCATTCTGAAAGCGCTCATTGATGATGGAGTGTCTGAAGATGTAAGCATCATGTATAACCATGACCCTCTTTCTTTATGACCATAGTGTTAGACCTGTCAGCCTTAGGGTGATCTCCTCCCCTCAATCTTTTTGCCTGCTTGCCTCTATTTTGTCTGGATTTTTGCTATGTTGTCCTCAGTACTCTGCAGTTTACCAGTGCTAATGTGCATGTGCTCACTCTCCTATACATGGTTTGGTTGGCATATACTTGATTGTTATATTTAATTTACATGTAAGTCCCTTGTAGAGTGGTATACCATATACCCAGGGTCTGTAAATTAAATGTTACCAGTGGGCCTGTAGCACTTATTATACCAACCCCTTATGTTGCACCTTACAACTTACCCTAAGCCTGCATTTGCAGCCTCAAGGCAGTGTCCCACTGGCATGTTGACTTGTAAAATCCATTGCCCAGCCTTAAACTGCTCTTTTATAACACATACGTCACCCTAAGGTAGGCCCTAAGTATCCCATATGGCATGGTGCAGTGTAATAAAAAAGTATAACATGCACATTTTAGTTTTACAGGTCCTAGTAGTGAAATAATCCCATTTTCCCATACTTGTTTTCTCACTACAGAGAGGCATGCCCATGCACTAGGGTAACATTGGGGATTCCTTACTAAAATGAATAAGTTGAAATTCCTGAACTAGAGATAGGAGATATGTCATGTTTGGTACCTTTTGTACCTATGAAGTTGTAATGATAAGCCCTCTTTAATGGGAATGTCAGATTTATCATCACAAATTTGAAAATGCAACTTTTAAAAAGTTGGCATTTTCTTCCCTTAGCCCTCTGTGTGCAACTGACAGTTTAGACTATACAAATTCACCACAGACAGTCACAATAGGAGGAATAGCAGAGCCTGAATTGGACATTAACTGACTTGTTGGTGGGTGAAGCTAAGCACAGCCACACTTGCAACTGCCTAGGCTGGGCTCTGCCACCAAATAATAGGCTTAACAACCATGAATTGTGAGTAGAGCCAGCTGGGAGCCAGGACAGGGGAGGCAGGACATTCCTGATACTTCCGAAACCCTACTAGAAACTTTTCCCAACTTCTAGGAGCAGGGCACCAGAGTATAAAAAGAGCACTCTCAGACCTGCTCCTCAGTTCACTACTAGACTTTTGGAAGGACTTCCAGAGGAATGCCTCCTGCTGTGACCTGCTGTGCACTCTGCCAGACTGCTGCTGTACCTGGAAGGACTACTTTGGTGCTCTGAGCCTGCTTGAGACCTTGAGAGACCAGCACTGCTGCAGAGCCCTGAATCACACCTACACCCAGGACTCCAGAAGTGACTTCAAGGGCTAGTTCAGCTGGTCTTCTGTTTTGAGCCACAGGGAAATAACAGGCTTCCACCATATCAAACCTGCACCAGGACCCAACCTGAGAGTGACATTTTGTGGTTAACCCTGCAAGGGATTGTGGCATTTGCCTGACCATGGTTCACACTCTAGTCAACCAACAACCCAATTTCTCAAACACAGAAAGAGGATCATGGTTATACAGTAGGAATATGCCTTTTTACCTATATATTGTAATTGTATTTATATAGCTCTAGCTACCCCTGACAAAGGGTTGATTGCTTTCAGCGAGTAGCATTCTACTCCAGAACCCAAAGGTTGATTACTGGTAGATTAGTAGAGGGAAATATACATTTTTATTGGAAGTGGTGGGAGTAGTGGGAGTGGTAGACATAAGTCTGTTTGTTGGATAAATAGGCTGAAGTTGGTCTGTAGAGAGTTAGAAAGAAAATGGAGATCTCAATACAACTTTGATGACAAACATTTACAGAGCTGCTTTGAAAAAAGCGTCACACTCCTATTAAAGAGGCCAAAACATTGTTTTTCACCTCTCAAGTTGAATCAGGGAGTGACCCTAAGATTGCTAAGTCATTCCTTCATCCCAGACACATTGGAAGAGATCTCTTTCCCACTTAAACTGTATGTGATAATCCTTCAAACTACTTTAAAGATATGATTCTCAACATCCAGGCAAGTTTAAATCACATACCCCTCCAGGTCGAGATCAGGACTTTCTGCCATCAAAGTGTGTTCTGTCATCTGACTCTGTTCTTACTATTTTTCAGCACATCTTGCTTCAGCAGTCAGAGCAAGCTCTTCTGTGCTACAAATCAGGTTGTCCTTTGGTCCTCCTATGGTCCTTTAGAAAACTACTGAAGTTATAAATCCTGTTATTATTCATATTTTGAAAGTCTCCCTCTCTTTTGCTCCGGTTTCAGAGTTGTGAAAACTGGCTCTGTTTGAGCCACTTTAAAAAAGCACACTGTCGACCCAAAAATCCTAGCCAGTTTTAAACCATGTCCTAACCCATATCTCTTCTTCCTGCCCGGCTAAGATACAAGCCAATGTCCAGTTATTGGGATTCCAGCAGTTTTCACCTTTCTTAATTAGGGTTTAGGCTTTAGCACTCCACCGAGACAGCACTGCTAGAAGTCTCTGAAATTATCAAACTTACATTGGATAGGCATAGCTTTGATCTGATTCTTTAAGATCTGTCTGCAGCATTTGACACCATATCTCACTCAGGGCAGCATTGACATTGCCCCTTTAAGTTCATTCTAGAAACATATTCTGTCTAGGGTAGAGGTTAACCATGGACTCTTGTCACCTAGGGCAGCAGAGTTGACTAGATTCACTGTTTCTATTCCCAATAGATTTCCTCCACTATCAGACTTGGTCGGAGTGGACTGATGCCTAGAGCCAACAGTTGGCCCCCTAGAGCAAGCTAAAGCACAGGAAGTTTATCCTCCCCAGGGATGCAGGTTTGTGCCCAAGGCACACCAATTGAGATGGATAGCTGAAAACCTCAAGGGGTCAGGGATACGCTGCAGGATCTTACATGGTCTGATTTTGCATCGCAATTTGATGCAATTTTGCTCCAGGAAACCTGGGCTCTCTAGGAGCTCCTTTGTGATAGGTATGAGAGCTGTACCATTCCTGCTGTTACTTCCTTGGAAAAATAAAGCATGGGGGAGGGTCTTGCAGTTTTTGTTTGGACCACACTGTTACTTAAAGTAGTTCTCATTATTTTAAATCACAGTGGGATCTAGATAGTGTGGGTCGTATTGGACAACAAGTTACATTTTTTCTATTTAACCTTTACAACTTTGTGTATCAATTGGGTTGTCAGACAGGGACCCTCTTTCAGGAGGTGTACATTCTGAATACTAGATCTTCCATCTGGGGTAGTGGTTTAAGTGTTATTTTAGGGGGTGATTTTAATGCCAAATTGGGTACAGCCACCACAGCAGTTGACCCTTTTTTGTTGCAGGGTTTGCTCACTCTACAAGCAGGTTCTGATCAAAGATGCAGGAGGTTGTATCAGGCTGTGTGCAAGTCATGTTTCTGTAGTGTTGTAGACTTAGCATATGACCCTCTCAATCAGCCGCCCACCTTTGTGGGTTAGGTCGTGGTTACGCTATTGATTATGTATTTATCTCTATGGACCTGTAAAATTGGGTTTTTATTGGGGGGTCTTAGAATCATGCTATAGTGACCATACGCCATAAGATTTCTGCTGATCCTTCCCATCAATTCCAGCCTACACGCTGCCCCTGTGTCAGGAATAGAACCATGTGCGGTCCAGGTCCCACCCGAAACTCTGCTGAGTGGCTCTGCGGTGCTTTCTATGCACCACTTGTCATCCCCTTTTGCTCCAAAGGTGGCCATCAACGTCGTCTGCCCTGTGGCAAAGCTCATAAAGCTGCAGGTTCAGGTCATTGGTGGACAAGATGCACTTATCAGTGCTATTCCATGCAGGGATTACAATTCCCTTGTTTTTAGAGGCAGCAGCCATCTTGGGACATGGCAGGCCTATAAAGCCCAGCCACACCCAAGCACGTTGCTCACTATTTTGAAGACTTCGATGCAGCCAGACCTCATGGGGATTTCTCTGGAGAAGAGCAGAGTTCCTGAATGGCAGAGTGTCATCCAACCGAAGTATCCTTGTTTCCATGGTGCATTCAAAAACGAGTAGGTCGTACTCGTAGCGGTAACGCCTTGCTGAATCCAAGTTTGAAGTCATTCATTCCAAAAGGTAAAGTGCCCCTTAGCATAACGAGCAAAGCGTTTCAGGCCACACTGGTAAAGCGCCCCGGGCACGACATTTAAAGCACTGCAGTTCACAGGAAGCACACTTGGCATGATATTCAAAGCGCTTCAGTTCACTGGAGTAAAGCACATTTGGCATGGTATTGAAAACGCTTTAGTTCACAGGAGTAAAGTGCACTTGGCACAACATTCAAAGCGCTTCAGTTCACAGGAGTAAAGCGCCCTTGGCACAACATTTAAGGCGCTTCAGTTCACAGGAGTAAAGCGCACTTGGCATGGTATTCAAAGCGCTTCAGTTCATTGGAAGTGAAGCACCCTTCGCACAGCAATCAAAGCGCTTCAGTTCATATGAGTAAAGCGCCCTTGGTCCAATAATCAAGGCGCTTTAGTTTACATGAGTAAAAGTTTCAGGCCTAGGTGGCAAATGTGAAAACATCTCAAAGATAAGCAAATCATAGTTTCATTGTTTTTGGAAGCATAACATGTGAGAGACATATTTAAGCCTTTGATGATATGTGAGATACATATTTAAGTCTTTGCGAATTTCTAGACTGAGACAAAATGTTTTATGTTTATGAGTGCATAGTAGTTACATGATTGAAGTTCAGAGTATGCCCAAGGTCCAAGCTCTTGCCTTCTCAAGGTTCAGAGGTCTGTTTTTGCTCTATGATTCAGAGGAGGGCCACACCCAATTTTGTTTAATGCTTACGACATCCTGAAGTATCATGATTTTACTAATTGTTCTTGTTCCATGATTCAGAGAAGGGCCACGCCCAGTTTTGTTTAATGCTCACGACATCCTGAAGTATCATGATTTTAACAATTGTTCTTGTTCCATGATTCAGAGAAGGGCCACGCCCAGTTTTAGCTAATGCTCATGACATCCTGAAGTATCATGATTCTACCAATGCTTGCACCCACGGAGATGCCTTTGTTTATTCCATAAGGGTCTCAACACTAGCATTCACGGAGACGCCTTAGTCTGTTCCATTAGGGTCTCAACACTTGCATTCACGGAGACGCCTTTGTCTATTCCATAAGGGTCTCAACACTTGCATTCACGGAAATGCCTTTGTTTATTCCATAAGGGTCTCAACACTTGCATTCACAGAGACACCTTTGTTTATTCCATAAGGGTCTCAACTCTTGCATTCATGGAGGTGTTTCTGTTAGAAGAATCCTGCTCAGCTGTTCCAGGCAGAGGAGGCCAAGTAAGCAGGACTGGTTCAACAATGAATGCATACCTTTAACCTTAGGCTCCGTGATTTATTGAAAGCCAGACTCTGCGATCATCCAAATATTACAGCTGCCAAGTTGGTTCATAAAAAGGGCATATAGTTAATCTAAGGTTAAACCTTTGGTCTAAGGTTAGACATTTGGTCTAAGGCCTAGAGTACGGTGAATTACATTTGTTACAATTACTATTTAAGTACTACTAAACATACTACAAAATTCAGCTTGTAAATAGGATGCCTATTACACACTTTACTCAGCCTGCTCAGCTGGCTTGAATAAGAAACACATGCCACCGTCCTATGATAGCTAACACTGGTACCTGGGAAAATGTAATACTTAGATGTCAGAATTTAGAGTATCTTTGTAATAAATCCTTTTGCCCCAAATTATGTAAACCTACCTATAATTTTTGATAGCTATCCATGATAATAAGCCTCATTTAAAAAGAATGCATTAGTAAAAAGTAGTCTCAATTTGCATACCAACTTTTACTGAATACATTCTTATTTGTTTGACCTACTTCTTTAATATTAATGAGGTAGGTCGCTAATTGTGACTCACTATGGTTGGCTACAATCACAGGCATGGTAGACTTCTGGGGTCAAGAGACCATCATGTCTATGGCTGCTGTAAATAAAGCAATATTTATGTTGTTTAAATGCAGTCCATTTTGCTAAAAGGAAAACAGGGTGCATTTAAAAAAAAAGACAATTAAACTGTTTGCAAATGTTTTATAATATTGGGACCACTACATACTCTTAAACAAATGGTTTTCCATCATTCACAAAGGAGACCATCATTCATAAAGGGGAAGGATACTCTTGGGATTCCTTCCAGTTTGCGAAAGGGATACCACCACCTTTGAGTTGGTGGTAAAATAATTATGTTTTGTTACCGGATTATGGCTGCAAAGCATTAAGACATACCTTATCGAATAAGTATTTGGAGGGAACACCCTTCAACCGGCCCTTCCAAACAGTGATTCTTTAATGTTTCGTGAACCGATTTAGCACTTTGGAAAGCCCTTTCTAAATCTTTAAATGGGAATAGAACATTGAAAAAAAGTGTTTTGAAGTCACAATTTCTCAGATCTGTGGGTCTGCGACAATTAAAACACTTCTTACATGAGGCCTTCATTTTTATTTTTTACTTTGAGCCCTGAGGTCAGCCTCTATTGATAACTAATTGATGAAAAACATATTAGCTGAACAAATCTCTTTATGTTTGTGATGGCCGATTGCAGATCTGTTCATCCGTAGTTGAGTTAGAAATAGAATCCAAGATCAGGCGCGGCCGGTCCTTTAGGGCAGAGGGGCCACAACCCCCACCTTTTGCCCCTCATGAAGCGTGGCTGTCAGACTGAACAAAGGTCAGCCTGACAGACACTCTTTTTGTTCAGGTCAGGCCCCCAGGAGCAGACATGCGCGCTTTCCGCAGACTCCTGGCTGCCTGAGTTGAACTTTGCTGGGCTGAAGAGGTCACAGCTACCCGGGGTGTGACCTCCTCAGCTCAGCAAAGGTGCCTCGAGGCCCTCCCCTGGGTTGACAGCTGAATCCTCGCTGGTGTGACAGCCACTGCTCAGAAGCTAATGATAGGTTAAGGAATGCTCTCTCCACCACCCAAAAAGTTCCTATTGTGATGCGAAAAACTCACAAGATTTATTAAAACGCCCTGAGGATGAGAAAGATTGCTCTGAAAAGTGGGGATTGGCAGCTCTTGAAAAGAGTGGAACTTGCCAAGAATAGTAAAATATTCTGGTTAATACGATTAAGCAAAAGAAAGTTCCACCAAACAATCTCTTGAACTGTAATGTCCCGGAATCTGACTGGATAAATCACTTCAGAGCCTTACACAACCCAATTGATAAAGAGAGCATGGAGGACTTGTTAAGGGTCAAACTGTCTCACTCTCTTCCCATGGAGGTTACCCTCCAGGAAGCCACCCAGGCTATTAGGCAAAGTCCAAGTGGAAAAGCACCATTACCGGATGAGGAACCAATGGAACTTATCAAATGGAATACTGATGTATGGGGGCCCCCTTTGACGAACAGTTTCAACAACTCCCTATGTAATATTTGGTGAAGCTTAGGGCCAGATTTATGAAAAGTGGCATATCATATCATGATGTTCCACATTTCTTGCACCCCTGTTGCACATCTTTAGCACAACCATGTGTGCGCCTTATTTATGATATGACGCACCATGGCGCACATTAGGGAAACAGCATAAAAACTTGGGGGCATATTTATACTCCGTTTTTGACTCACATTCGGCGCAAACCGTGCACCATATTTAAACTTTGACGCCCGAGCCCACCGACGTCAAAATCCAGCTGTGTGCGTCTTTTTCTGGATGCGGGAAACCGCCTTGCTTTAATGACATGCAAGGTAGGCGTCCTGTCCCAAAAATGACTCAAACACCCGTGCGCCTTATTTATGCTACCGTGCAAAAATCCTGCACGGCAGTGAGGCGGAGGCGGAAAATGACACACAGCCCAATTTGCATCAAAAATTAACGCCTGGGTCAGGGCAGGCGTTAAAATGGGGCAAACACACCTGTATATAATGAAAACCCACAGAAGCAACAGCAGTTCTCCAAAAGGAAGACATGGAGGTGCTTCTCATCCAGCGTGCACGCAGACGCAGAGCACAGGACCAGCAACAGCAGCTTCCACAACACCAGCAGGGACCCCAAAGGCAACGCAGAAGGCAGGAAAGGATATTCCACACCAGTACAACCCTTCATGGCCTCAGGGAACACAACTTCATCCAGAGGTACAGGTTGAACTGGCAAGCCATTCAGCAGCTGCTGCGCAACATTGAGCCACAGTTGGCACCCAGCTTGCAGGCACCCCACAACATCCCACCAGAAACCAAGCTGCTAGCTGTACTACACATGTTGGCAAGTGGCTCCTTTCAAACCACTGGCGCCCTGGTTGCTCGGATCTCACAGCCATCATTCTCCGCCTTCCTGCCCAAGGTACTGGATGCCATCATCACACTCACACCCCGCCACATCTGCTTCCCCAACACACAGCAGAAGCAGCAGGAGACAAAACAGGGGTTTTACCTAATTAATGGATTCCCACACGTCCTTGGTGCCATTGACTGCACACATGCACACCTTGTGCCACCTGCTGCAACTGAACATCTATACCACAACAGGAAGCACACACACTCCATCAATGTTCCGGCCATTGTCGATCACCAGGGATTGATACCAACATCGTGGCAAAGTATCCTGGGAGTGTACATGATTCATTCATCTTCCGTCACTGCACCATCAATCAACACTTCCAGGATGGACGATATTGAAATGGACTACTTGTTGGTAAGTACAGAAACCTACTTATATACACACTGCACAGCAACCCTCTAGGACAAACAACACATACACCACAACATCGACATGTGGACAGGAACACACTGAGGTTGTGACACCCCTAGGCATGTTTGATATCCTCAACCAATGGGAGACACACCTAGGGACAAATTACCGTTCCAAATAAAAACGGATGCCACTCCACAGACACAAGGGGAAAATGTAAAACAACACAATGACAAACACATGGCCCCAACTGGCAGTACATCTGCGAAGATTAAACTTCAATAACACATCAATAACACCCAATCAAACACCATTCAAATCAATACACAGTGTAAGGGGTGCAGAATGTTATTTGCTGCAGGTCAAACACCATGACACACATAGCATTATGATGACTACAATAAAGGTCACATGCAATCATTGAGGACCGTTCCAATATCTCACATCACTCCTGCTCTCACATTGCCCACTACCAAGAGGCAAGTGGACTGTGCGAAGAACACATCTTAATGGGACAATATGGAAAGTGCACATTCCTACACATACGCATTGTGACACATTAACACTCATACAACAGATGTACTGCCATACCGACCTTCTGAAACTCAAAACGACAACCTCACAACCAAATTAGCCAGCTGAACTAGACCATGTGCAGTAGTCTAGGTAGACGTTACAAACTGAGTCAACTTGCCAAGGGCAGAGAAATAGGTCTGCAGTGAACTTGTCACACATGTGAAATTAGTGTACATTCAAATGTTAACACATCAGTGATCACAACGTATGGAGAAGTTTGGCTAATTGTCACCTTGCAAAATGGAAGTGTCTCACTGATGGTTAAATTAAACTATTGCATATGTCAAAATGTATGGGATTTCCAGGGTACATAGATGCAAACGTGTTACCACCACTGTTGATTTTATTCTGTGTATGGAACTATCATCTCACCCCCAGTGAAATCACAGGGACACCTGTATCACAAGTCACAATGCAAGGGAGTACACACTGTACTGCAACTCTCAAAATATACTGCTGACATCCTGTCAGCAGCCAAACACTCGTTCAGCCAAGGAAACAACCCAATGCTGATGGTACATCCTAGAAGCCTAGGAATCAACACAATAACACAAACACAAATGAGTCACAGACAACATAAGAGAACTACTGCCGTGCAAGGTGATATCAATGGGGCAAGCTACATCAACATGATCTCAATCATTTTCTCTTTCAACTGATCAGAGGTATGGGATCCAGCCATGGATTATGACCCCATTTGCCAACCCAAGCACTGCAGCAGAGCGTGCCTATAATGAGGCACATAGGAGGACACGCACCATAGTCGAGAGGACCTTTGGCATCCTGAAGTCAAGATTCAGGTGCCTCGACATCACTGGAGGCAGCCTCCTATACTCACCATAAATGGTCTGTAAGATCATTTTAACCTGTGCCATCCTGCACAATATTTGTGTACGAAGGAACATTCCCCTATTAGAACCAGAGCCACAAATGCCTGAAGAGGAGGAAGAAGAGGATGCTGGCCATCAACATGAGGGGGACCAACCAAACACAGCTGCAGGATTGCGTAGGCGCCAACATATTGTCAACAATTTCTTTTGACTCAACTTACCATCACTACTGTTTTAATATATGTAAATAAACACCTATATTAATCACTATATCATGGTCTGGGTAATCATTTTTGCTTATCTTTATCTCTAACTATCAGAATAAGAGTGTAGCCTCACGGAGCATTGCTGATATACCGATCAGGACACAGACATTTCCAAAGCAATTGTGATGCGTCTGAATCAACAGTCACATTCAC
The DNA here is from genome assembly GCF_031143425.1 of Pleurodeles waltl. Taxonomy (NCBI): domain Eukaryota; kingdom Metazoa; phylum Chordata; class Amphibia; order Caudata; family Salamandridae; genus Pleurodeles; species Pleurodeles waltl. The sequence goes on along the minus strand of NC_090437.1, from coordinate 368,674,607 downwards.
ACACACTGTAAAAGACATATATCCTGTACATTTCACCTTTGAAGGGCAATAGCAGAGGACCACACCTACTTCACACATGCATGTTGGCAACATGATTAATTGCAGCATATGGCACACAACTAAGACACCATCAGTCAATAATGGAACAAAAAGCATCATATATGAAGCAGTGATGTGCAATTGCATTAGTAACAGAAATGTATGACCAGACACTTGACAGCAGTAACTGTTACATCACCTATCTTTGCAAGGACTATGTGTGACTAGATTTCCATATAAGCAGAAAATAGATAGCACAAGTGCCACAGCTATGACAAGCATTGCGCACATGACATTCCATTTACATGTCAGCCCATGTCCTAAGTCCTGATACACCCATGTTCCCGGTCTCATCCCACCCGTCTTAAGAGGTCCCTGCAATGGTAATATGTGTACCCAGATAATCCCTCCTCTACACACACCCAGACTCCCAATGTTAATCATTTGTGCTTCACTCTTTAGTATGGTATGCCATAGTCATTGTACTTCTGTTTGCATGGACATCCGGCTAAATAATGCTCTGGCTTGTAGCCTCTAAGCCCTGTTATCACCTGTAGATTGCTTCTCATGTGAAAGGTACTGTTGGACATTTGAACTCGAATCTCACCTACAGGATTTGTGGGAGACTGATGCAGCAAACACCTGTGAGCACATCCATGAAGACCAGCCATTTGAACATGCACTGCCCTTGCAGATGCTTGGAACAGGATAGAAGCTGCCATTTTATTGATTACACTGTTATGCATTGCCATAAAAACCAGCCGTGTAACACAGCCCTTGGGTTAATGTGTCACCTTCCAAAACACAGGACTAACACAGTTTTCCATTTCAACTGTCTTGTTCCTCCTCTGACCAGTCTCAGTCAGATCACTGAGTATTTACCTTGTGAAATTTTGGCCCCCAAGGAAACCATACAACAACTAAAAAAAATAGATGTATATATAGATCTATATATATATATAAATCTATGTAGATAGATATATCTATGTACATTGATATATATCTATAGATATATCTATGTAGATAGATATATATATATAGAGGTAGATCTATATATATCAATCAAAGATTTATAAAGCACGCAACTCACCCGTGAGGGTCTCAAGGCACTGGAGGGGGGGACGGGGGGAGGGAAAGGGGCTGGGAGGTTCACTGTTCGAAAAGCCAGGTTTTGAGGCCCTTCCTGAAAAGAAGTAGGTTTTGGGTCTTGTGAATGTGGGTTGTGAGGGCGTTCCAGGTTTTGAGTGCAAGGTAGGAGAAGGATCTGCCCCCGGTGGTGGTGTGTTTGATGCGGGGGACAGAGGCGAGAGAGAGGTCAGCTGAGCGGACGTTTCGTGTGGGGGTGTGGAAGGTGACTCTCGTTGAGATAGGCAGGGCCTGTGTTGTGGAGTGATTGTGTGCGAGGATGAGGATCTTGAAGGTGATCCTTTTGTCAGTGGGGAGCCAGTGGAGGGATTTGAGGTGTGGAGAGATGTGTTCGTGTCGGGGGAGGTCGAGGATGAGTTGTGCTGCTGAGTTCTGGATGCGCATAGTTTGCGCTTGAGTTTTAGAGTGGTGCCGGCGTAGAGGGCGTTTCCGTAATCAAGCCTGCTGCTGATGAGTGCGTGAGTGACAGTTTTTCTGGTCTCTGTGGGGATCCATTTGAATGTTTTTCAGTATACGGAGTGTGTTGAAGCATGAGGAGGTGAGAGCGTTGATTTGTTGGGTCATCGAGAAGGAGGAGTCTAGGATGATGCTGAGGTTGCGTGCGTGGTTGGCAGGGGTGGGTGCAGGGCCTAGCGTGGTGGGCCACCATGACGATTCTGGGTAACAGAACCTGGTCAGAGCCCCACGAGTCACCCCATCTTGGATTCCCCTAGGTCTCTAAACTTGTTTTTTTGGCCACTTTTTGAGGTTTGCAAAGGATTCTGGGTAACAAAACCTGGTCGGAGCCCCACAAGTAACCCCATCTTGGATTCCCCTAGGTCTCTAGTTTTAAAAAATGCACAGGTTTGGTAGGTTTCCCTATGTGCCGGCTGAGCTAGAGGCCAAAATCTACAGGTAGGCACTTTGCAAAAAACAGCTCTGTATTTTGTCAAAAAATGGGATGTGTCCACGTTCGGAGAAGTGTGGCTCAATGGTTAGAGCGGCAGACCCTGAAGCAGAGATCTGGCTCAAGACCAGGGTTCCAGTCCCGCTTCACAGGTCTTGGGCTCAATTCCCCTTGACCAGATAATTCTCGCCTCGGTGCCTAATCTAATTCATGGGTCCCACTCTGCAACTCTGGGCAATAGCTTGCTTAATCTCCACAACGGCCCCAACAGCGCTTGGATGCCTGGCTTCACCCTGGGGGTGCTCAGGAGTGGGCGCCTCACAGGGAAAAGCCAGGAGGGGTTCCATAGCGGTATGAGTACAGCGCCTTGAGACCCTAACGGGTGAGTAGTGCGCTATACAAGTGCTAATTTACATTTTACATTTACACGTTGTGTTTTGGGGCATTTCCTGTGGCGGGCGCTAGGCCTACCCACACAAGTGAGGTATCATTTTTATCGGGAGACTTGGGGGAACGCTGGGTGGAAGGAAATTTGTGGCTCCTCTCAGATTCCAGAACTTTCTGTCACCGAAATGTGAGGAAAACTTGTTTTTTTAGCCACTTTTTGAGGTTTGCAAAGGATTCTGGGTAACAGAACCTGGTCAGAGCCCCACGAGTCACCCCATCTCGGATTCCCCTAGGTCTCTAGTTTTAAAAAATGCACAGGTTTGGTAGGTTTCCCTATGTGCCGGCTGAGCTAGAGGCCAAAATCTACAGGTAGGCACTTTGCAAAAAACAGCTCTGTATTTTGTCCAAAAATGGGATGTGTCCACGTTGTGTTTTGGGGCATTTCCTGTCGCGGGCGCTAGGCCTACCCACACAAGTGAGGTATCATTTTTATCGGGAGATGTGGGGGAACACTGGGTGGAAGGAAATTCGTGGCTCTTCTCAGATTCCAGAACTTTCTGTCACCAAAATGTGAGGAAAACTTGTTTTTTTAGCCACTTTTTGAGGTTTGCAAAGGATTCTGGGTAACAGAACCTGGTCAGAGCCCCACAAGTCACCCCATCTTGGATTCCCCTAGGTCTCTAGTTTTCAAAAATGCACAGGTTTGGTAGGTTTCCCTATGTGCCGGCTGAGCTAGAGGCCAAAATCTACAGGTAGGCACTTTGCAAAAACAGCTCTGTATTTTGTCAAAAAATGGGATGTGTCCACGTTGTGTTTTGGGGCATTTCCTGTGGCAGGCGCTAGGCCTACCCACACAAGTGAGGTATCATTTGTATCGGGAGACTTGGGGGAACATAGAATAGCAAAACAAGTGTTATAGCCCCTTATCTTTCTCTACATTTTTTCCTTCCAAATATAAGAGAGTGTGTAAAAAAGACGTCTATTTGAGAAATGCCCTGCAATTCACATGCTAGTATGGGCACCTCGGAATTCAGAGATGTGCAAATAACCACTGCTCCTCAAAACCTTATCTTGATCCCATTTTGGAAATGCAAAGGTTTTCTTGATACCTCTTTTTCACTCTTCATATTTCAGCAAATTAATTGCTGTGTACCCAGTATAGAATGAAAACCAACTGCAGGGTGCAGCTCATTTATTGGCTCTGGGTACCTAGGGTTCTTGATGAACCTACAAGCCCTTTATATCCCCGCAACCAGAAGAGTCCAGCAGACAAAACGGTATATTGCTTTCAGAAATCTGACATCGCAGGAAAAAGTTACAGAGTAAAACATAAAGAAAAATGGCTGTTGTTTTCAGCTCAATTTCAATATTGTTTTATTTCAGCTGTTATTTTCTGTAGGAAACCCTTGTAGGATCTACACAAATGATCCCTTGCTGAATTCAGAATTTTGTCTAGTTTTCAGAACTGTTTAGCTTTCCGGGATCCAGCATTGGTTTCACACCCATTCCTGTCACTAACTGGAAGGAGGTTGAAAGCACCAAAAATAGTAAAAATGGGTTATGTCCCAGTAAAATGCCAAATTTGTGTTGGAAAATGTGATTTTCTGATTCAATTCTGCCCGTTCCTGAAAGGTGGGAAGATTGTGATTTCAGCACCAGAAACCCTTTGTTGATGGCATTTTCAGGGGAAAAAAACCACAAGCCTTCTTCGGCAGCCCTTTTTTCAATTTGTTTTGGAAAAAACACAATTTTCACTGTATTTGGGCTATTTTCTTGGTCTCCTCCAGGGGAAACCACAAACTCTGGGTACTATTAGAATCCCTAGGATGTTGGAAAAAAAGGACGAAAATTTGGCGTGTTTAGCTTATGTGGACAAAAAGTTATGAAGCCCTAAGCGCGAACTACCCAAAATAGCCAAAAAAGGGCTCAGCACTGGGGGGGGAAAAGGCCCAGCAGTTAAGGGGTTAAAAACTGTCTGTGGTATCCTGTCTGAGTGTTTTTGTGGTCATTTGTGTTGTAAACAATTGTCTTTGTTTTGTTGGGAGTCTGTTGTGGGTAGTGTTAGTTTGGGTGTAGTTGGGCCGTGTTAGTAGTTTTTTGGAATTTTTCCTGTCCTACCTTCCCCATATTCTCCTTTGTTCCCCTTTATCCCCTATTTTCATTTTTTGTACCATAATGTTGGGAAGGCCTCATCTTGGCAGGATGGGAGAGGAGGAGCTGGGTGGGTTCATTTGACTGGTGTGCCATTTCCTACCCCTGATGATTGAGGCAGTTGGGCGTGTGATCCAGGGGTAGCACACTGAGGCACGGAGGCTCCCGTGGGCAAAGGTGTTGCTTCATCTGCAGAGGATATACAACACACCAAAAAACGACCTCCAGCTGAAGCAACGCTGGGTAGACCTTGTCCCCAGGGAGCAAGATCTGCTGGACCACCTGGGGATAGTGATTGGTGGCCCTGTTGGTGAGTACAAATCATGTAAATGTGCACGTTTAAATGCTCTGTAGTGACATTAGCTGATTTTTACAATATCTACCGGCAATGTTGTTGAGCGTGTGGAATGCTAGTGAAAGGCCATATTTCTACTTTGTTAAGGACCACAATTGCGAGCTGTTTGGAAGCAAGAGCTCCACAAACTTACTGAATACATTTGTAATATGTAAGTTAGTGCCACCTTTGTGTCAAACAGCAACACAAATCACGTTCCAAATATGCATAGATATAGGCCACAGTTACCTGTGAGGTTTGGAAGTTCCCGACACGTTACCATCATTTGTTGATGCAACAGCTAGACTAACTTTATATACACAACAGGAGCCTGAAAATTAGTGCAGGCTTCACGTCAATTGATGAAAGCAATGTGGCGCAAACATATGTCTTATGTGTGTTCGGTGAGTGTGTAAGGAAACCGATCATGGAAATCCCGAAAATATTAGGATTTATTGTGCGCCTGCTTCATTTCGGATACCTATCTGATCTGGATTTGGACACATAGGTAACAAGTGCTAGCTGCGCTCAGCTAACATCTTAGACTGGTATTTGGAGTTTGTAGTGCCACATTTAAATTAGGGATGGCTGGCAAGAGGTATGCACATGGGTTCATATCTCTATGGTTGGTGTAACTCATCATAGCTGTGCCACATCAAGTGAAGAAACTGTAACAAATTGAGGGCTAACAACTGTCCCTGGCCCTCTGTACATTGTACATGTGTGTCATAAATTGGTCATAGTCAAAATGGCCGGTTGACTGGTAATGCAGTCCTCACGGAAAGTGGCTTTTGCTGTCTCTCATGAATACACATGATGAGACAAATACACTCCATGATTTTGTCTGCTCACTAATGAAGGAGCATGTTTGCCACCACATGATAGTTAGGGCCACTGCATGTGTGCAGATATGTTTGTATCACTCACTGGAGTCCCTGGGTCTGTACATATTTGTCGTGGTATGTAGGATGCAGTATCATCATGTCTGAGAGGCTTTACTTTCTGATGTAATCTTACACATAGTATTTGCCTTTTGAATTGTTGTACAGTGCACAGACATTGAGTACATTTCTCCCTTCCATGCCTTGCAGGTGGACTGGTACCCTACACTGTTGGCGAGGTGGCTTGATTTACGGACCCAGACATCTCCAGTAAGTGTTGATATTTCTGTTATGTGTTGTGTTTGCTGGTGATGTGTGATGAACTCCTGTGTGTTGGACACATAGCAAGGTGTGATGCGCTTGCCAATCATTTGTTTTGTTCCATGAGTGGAATATCATTTTATCACCATCTTTGAGTTGGCCAATCCTTATCGTATTGCCATATTTTGGTACTCTAGGTCAGTCCTGTAGGCACGGCAATGTGAATAGGGATGAGTCATGTGGATAAAACTTGATTCAGAAAAAGTTGCAGTGGACCGTATTAGTGAATAAGTCAGCCAGTGAGACTCAAATTCTCCCAGCATAAGGATGACAAAGTCTAACCCACAGACCTCTGCTTCCCCATTCACTAATGAACATGTTGTCCTAGCAGCATGTAGCTCCACATGTAGTGCTACGAGTATGTGGCACTTGAGTACAATGGCCTAGGTGTGCATGCAACTCATGGCCAGAGGTGTTCTTGCATCTCTCAGTTTGTTGTAAGTCATGGCTTACTGGTAGTAAATGATGTGGACAAAGGTCTGCATTTCCAAACATGAGTGTTGATGGGATTGTCCAAGGGTTAGTTGTTTCCTATTTTGATATCCTCCTTACCTGTGGTGTGTGTGCTGGGCCAAACCCATGTCCAGCTTTCCTAAGCTTCCTGGGTGTCCTTGTTGTTAGAAATTATTAGTTGATTGTCCACCCCCCTCCTCGGACACAGGCGTAGGGTTGTGAATAGTGTACCTAGGACTGATGATACAAGTTTGTTAAACAGACATGTAAATCAGTGAAGCACTTGTCTGAACCTAATATACCCACCCATGATTAGCACATGCTTTCTATACTGGCAAGTCCATTTACAACTCGTAGATCATGTGGCCCTAGATTGCCATCCCGTACAATGACATTTCTTGCCCTGGCAGTGGTAGAGGATGTGCAGCATGATTTTTAGCAGAACTATGATGCCAAAATCATGCCAGTTGTTACCCATCTGGTAGGGTTTGGAAGTGCTATGTGTGTTAGGACCTTTGTAGGCCGGCTTGCCATGTACTTCCTCAGGGACAATCAATGATCTCTTTGATGATATGTGCAGTTATAAGTACAGTAGATGTATTGTCTGATTTACTTCTTGTGCCATTTCACACAATGCAGTACCTAATGTTTATTTTCTATTTGTCTTAACAGCTGCAAATATGACTCCCATCCAGGTCAGGGAGTTTCAACGGTGGGCAATGAGATACCGCCACATACTTGATGTCGAGTCTGGGTACTACAACATGGCCCGAAGATATCACCATGAATGAGCCTCCGGAGCTTGGAGGGCATTTGCACACTGCGGCCCTTCTGTGTCTACCACAGCCACCACCAGCAGCACCACCACTACCACCCAGGTGGCACCAACAGCAGCTGGGACCTTTGCGGGACCATCAACGACAACTGCTCCAGGACCAAGCACAGCACCACCTGCAGGGCAGCCTACAGCCATTGCCACAACACGGGCCCATACTTCCTTGGCTGGCACCCAGATGTCCCCTGCTGCAGCCATTGACCGTGCTGCTTTTTCTCATATGCAAAGGAAATTGGACCGTATCCTAATAAAGATGACCAGACTGCAGCAGGAGGTGGCACAGGTCAACCGGCGGGTGCGTTCCGTCAAGAAGACCCTGAGGAGAGCCAACGTGTAGACGGACATGATTCCCTCCCCTCCCTCCTCTTTCCTGGTTCTTATACCTTGTGGGTTTAGGGGGCTTAGTGTTAGGTTAGTATAGGATGTTAGTTTAGTTAGTGTTAGTGGGTGGGGGTGGGGGTTTCTGAATATTTCTACTGTTTATTTTTATGTGTGTGACTGGGGATCAATGTTGGGGTTCTTGTGTTTAAAAAAAAAAAGTTACAAAAAAAAAAATACAAAAAAATATATATTTGTTTAGTATAGGATAGTATGTGTTTAGGTTAGTATCTGTTGTCCTCCATGTGTCCCGTCTCATAAGTGGGGTGGGGGATTGATGTTTAGATCGTTTAGTTAAATGTGATAAGTACGTTTAGCTTAGGTTAGTTAGGGACAGTTGTGGGTAATGAGTAGTTAGAGTAGATTAGGTTAGGTAAGGTCTTTTCCTGAGTTTTCACTTCTGTTTTCGCTGTATAATAAATATCTAGGTAACCATTTACAGTATGTGTCAAATGCTTGTAGATCAGGGCCTTGGCATGAGTGAACAGTGTCTCTTTTGTATTAGATTTTGTGTCCTATGCTGCAAACAAATACCAACTGAGCTGTAACATTGGCACCTACCCCAAAGCTACTTAGCTAAGATTCGGCCATTCATTGCAACCACCAATCACGGTTACTATGGATCCCAAAGTGTGGTTATTTCATGATGTATGTTTTCAATTTCACATACTGTGCTTCCAGATTTAGGCGGTCATTCTGACCTCAGCGGTAAAAGGCTCTTACCGCCGGTCAGAAGACCGCCATTCTACCGCCGCGGTAAACCGCCACGGTCATTCTGACCCACAACAGCCAAACCGCCAAAAACCCGACATCCACGGAAGGCTGCCTCATCAGAGGTCAGCGATAAACTGGAGATGACCAAACCTCCACCGTCACGCCAACACAAACACGCCCATGCCATTACGACCCACGAATCCACGCAGCGGTCTTTCAACCGCGGTATTCCATTTGCGGTACACACCGCTGCGGTCAAAATACTCACCCAGCTCCAAAACACAGACACATTGGGCAATTTGAAATACACACACCTGATACACATACACACACCACTCCCACACATCCAATCAACTATAAAACACACACCCACATCACCCACAAACCCCCACTTCTAGAAATTCGGAGAGAAGGCGAGAGAGAGAGAGAGAGAGAGCACAGCTATCGAAAAGCCCAACACACACAGGAACACAACATCATCACCCACACCACATCCACGCACAAAACACCACACACCACCACACACACCACACTCATCACCACAAACACCACCCCACACCACCCCATGGTACCCCAAAGACACCCCAGGTTCTCGGACCAAGAACTCAGGGTCATGGTGGAGGAAATAATTAGGGTAGAGCCCCAGCTATTCGGCACACAGGTGCAGCACACCACCATTGCCAGGAAGGCGGAGCTATGACAAAGGATCGTCGACAGGGTCAACGCTGTGGGACAGCATCGCAGGAACCGGGAAGACATCCGAAAGCGCTGGAACGACCTACGGGGGAAGGTGTGGTCGATGGTGTCAAGACACAACATCGCTGTGCAGAAGACTGCGGGCGGACCCCCACCCACTCCACCCGAATTCACAGCATGGGAGCAAGAGGTCTTGAACATCCTGCATCCTGAGGGCCTCGCTGGAGTAGGCGGAGGAATGGACTCTGGTAAGTCTAATCTCAACTACCTTACCCCCCCCAACCACCAGCATGCCAACCCACACCCCCACCCTCACCCCCAATCCCCCAGCACACATCCTCCCTGCCAATGTCTCACCAGCACAACCCACCCAACACAACACCAATCCCTGAATGCCAACACAAACCATGGACACCCATCACCTAAGCATGACCACTGCACATACCCATCCCCCCCCACAAACCACCCTCACAACTCCTCCCACAAGGGAATGCCAGCACTGGGGGACAAGGGCACCCACAAATCGCACGCCATGGCACACACAGAAGCAATAACCATACTCTTTTACCCCTGCAGGGCCCGACCGCCAACACACCGGCCAGGAGGGTCCAGATTTGTCCATCCCGCCCCCAGAACAGGCCCCCAGTGATGACAGCAGCTCTGTCGACCTAGAACCTGATGACCAGCCCGGACCATCGGGGACCTCTGGACAGTCGGTTCCCCACACACAGACACAGGCCACAGCAGACCCAACCCCCTCTGGGAATACCAGCACAGCTCCCACCCAGCGGGCCCATGCCTCTGTCTCCAGGACGCGTCAATCAGCGGTGTGTCTGCCACTACAGGGCACCCAGGCTGACCCACCACCCCAACAACAACAGGGACCTGGGGGCAGTGGTAGTGGGCACACCGTCCAGGGGACAGAGGGCCGGGGAAACAGGGGAACTGGGAGGGCTGCTGTGCGAGAGGGGGTTGACCGGCCCAGGGAACCCACTCTCCAAGAGGCCCTCACCACCATCATGGGAGCATACCACCACTCCCAGGAGACGATGGCGACGGTACTGGCCAGGTTCCAGGAGATCCAGGCACAGCAGGAGGAACGGTACATGGGGTTCCGAGACGAACTCAGGAACATCGGTTGCGCAATGGGGACCATCGTCCTGGCCCTCACCCAGATAGTCACCACATTGCAGGACCATGTGGCACCCCAAAGGGCCCCTGTCACTAGCCCGGACCACGAACAGCCTACCACCTCCGCCGGCGCTAGTGGACAGGAGGCCCCCACACAATGACAGGCCACCAGAACCCCACCTCCTGCTGAAGATCAACCACCCCGCAAGCGGAACCTGAGATCACACAAGAAGACAGAGTAGGATGCCAAGACCCCCGCCAGCATAAGATACCTCCTGATGTCATCCCACTGTCCCACATTGTCACCCTGTCCAACCTTGAACTGCCCCTGCTCCATCCTTCCACAGGCATATGGACAATGCACCTGTGAGACTGAGAACTGGACTCTGCCATGGACATTACTCCACCCCCACCCATCACCGTTTTACTATCATGGACCCATATGCAGCACTTAAAATAAATCACAATTGCACTTCAAAAATCAGGAGTCTGCTTGTATTCTTTACAAAATGTATTACACATAACGGTGCAATAATGTTCAGTCACATTGTGATGACAACATACCAATGTCTATAAGCATTAGTCCATGGTCAAACAAAGCAGCAGTCACGCAGTGGGTCATACAGCTCTGAAAAGGGAAGGGAAAGTCAAAAATCAGTTAAAAGGAACTGGGGGGAAACACAGAAAGTAGAGATGCAGGAGGGCAGAAGTAAACGTAAAAAGGCGTGGGTGATTCTTACCTGTGTGCTACTGAAAATACTGTTGTATAACTGTGTCCCTGTTGTCCATGTCGTCCCCGTCGTCTTCCTCCTCTTCACTCTCCACAGGCTCCACAGCTGCTACAACACCACCATCTGGACCATCCTCCTGCAGGAAAGGCACCTGGCGTCGCAATGCAAGATTGTGAAGCATACAGCAGGCCACGATGATATGACACACCTTCTTTGGTGAGTTCATTAGGGATCCACCTGTCATATGCAGGCACCTAAACCTGGCCTTCAGGATCCCGAAGGTCCGTTCTATAATCCTCCTAGTTCGCCCATGTGCCTCATTGTACCGTTCCTCTGCCCTGGTCCGGGGATTCCTCACTGGGGTCAATAGCCAAGGCAGGTTGGGGTAACCAGAGTCACCTATTAGCCACACACGTTGTCTCTGTAGCTGTTCCATCACATAAGGGATGCTGCTATTTCGCATGACATACGCGTCATGCACTGATCCAGGGAACTTGGTATTTAGATGGGAGATGTACTGGTCAGCCAAACAGACCACCTGGACATTGATCGAATGGTAATTTTTTCTATTTCTGTACACCTGCTCATCGTCTTTTGGGGGTACTAAAGCCACATGGGTCCCATCAATGGCACCAATGATGTTGGGGATATGTCCAAGGGCATAGAAATCACCCTTCACAGTGGCCAAATCACCCTCCTCAGGGAAAACAATATATCTCCGCATGTATTTCATCAGGGCAGACAACACTCTGGACAAAACCTTAGAAAACATAGGCTGAGACATCCCTGATGACATGGCCACTGTTGTCTGAAAAGACCCACTTGCCAAAAAATGGAGTACTGACAGAACCTGCACCAGAAGGGGAATCCCTGTGGGTTGGCGGATGGGGGACATCAGGTCAGGCTCCAGCTGGGCACACAGTTCATGTATAGTGGCTCGGTCAAGTCGGTATCGAAGTATATTATGTCGTTCTTCCATTGTCGACAGGTCCACCAGCGGTCGGTACACGGGAGGATTCATCCTTCTCCTCGCAAGTCCCAGCGGACGGTGCCTAGGAAGGACAACATGGAGCACAGAGTCAAGCAACCCACAGGTACGTTCACCCAGCTTGCACAGTACACGAATCGCTATGCATTGAAAGGCTTGTATGAGTGGCAATGCAAGGCCTAGGCCTGTGTGACGCAGTAGCAATTAAGCCATGTGGGCCCTTGTAATGGCGGCTGCCTGACCTGAGAAGTGTGACAGTGGGATATGAGGTCAACGCGCTGGCGTGGCAGACCGTGGCGGTAGGCGGTCGAAGACCGCAGTGCAAAGGCGCATTGGTTAACATTGAACCCTATGGGTCTCAGGAGCCAATGACGAGGTGCGCCGGCGGTCGCGGTACGCACCGCGGCGGTACGCACCGCCGCTGGCGTGACCGCCATTTTCTATCTGCTTAACCACTCGAGACCTGATCATCCACAGGAGAGGACCTATACTGCAAGTGCTGCTGTGACCTCGGTCTGGAAGAGACAATGGCTGCTGCGACTGGGGAAAGGGCCCCTGCCTTCACTTCAGAAGAGTTGGAGAAACTTGTGGATGGGGTCCTGCCCCAGTATGCGCTACTCTACGGTCCTCCAGACCAACAGGTAAGTACACTGGGTGCACGTTGAATGGGCTATGCCTGGGTTGTGTATGGTGGATGTAAGATGGTGGGGTGGGGTGGGGAGCGAATGAGGAGTGCAAGGCACGACAGATGAGAGCATGTGCCACATGGCAGGGTTGGGGAGGGGGGGCAATCACATCTAACATGCAGAAAAATGATGAATATTCCTTTCCCACCCTGTACATGTCAAATAGGTCAGCGCCCATCAGAAAGTCGACATTTGGCGTGCCATCGCCAAGGAAGTCCGGGCCCTGGGGGTCCACAACAGACGGGGCACCCACTGCCGAAAGAGGTGGAAGGACATCCGCCGCGGGACCAGGTAGACCGCCGAGTCACTGCTGGGGATGGCCTCCCAACGTAGGAGGGGTGCCAGTCGTACCTTGACCCCCCTGATGTCCCGGATCCTGGCAGTGGCCTACCCCGATTTGGATGGGCGCGTGAGGACATCACAGCAGACACAAGGGGGTGAGTACCAGCACATTCTGCTATCTTTACACGCAGTGGAGGCGTCTGGGTGGGGGAGGAGGGCTGTGGGTGACATTAGGCCAGGGCGCTTTCTGTAGTGTAGTCCCCTCCTTTAGGCATGGCCCTGTGCCCCCGCCCCCCACCTCTGTAGGGTGCCAAGTACAGCAATCCATGGTCCAGCATCACCCATGTGCGCATTTGTTGTCCATAGACCTGTTGGCCTAGTCACAAGTACTGAGTAGTGTACCCCGATTGCGCGGCGTAGTGCATGAGGCTCCTGTGTCTGTCCTCTCCGCCAACGGTGTTGACAATGCATGCACTCAACCTGTTTTTATTTCTCCCCCCACCCTTTTTCTTTATCTTCTTGTGCATGTGTGCATTAGCATCATCAGGCGGAGGAGAATTGGCATCGGAGCACGAGGGAGCGACAACTCACAAGGCCCCGGTGGGCCATGCTACAGACACCGAGGTCATCAGTGATACGGAGGGCGAGGGGAGCACCACAACGGGGACCCGTGGTGACATCAGCGACACCGACACGTCCTCGGAAGGGAGCTCCCTAGCGGTGGCGGCAACATCCGGGCCCCCCGCCTCTACAGGTACAGCTGCCATCCAGCGCACCAGCTCCGCCCTCCCAGCAGCCCCTCAGCCTTCGCTCCGTGCCCGCTCTCCCAAGAAGGCGGGCATCTCCTTCGCCCCAGGCACCTCAGGCCCTGCCCCTGTTACCCCTGCTGCCCTCAGTGAGGAGGTCATTGACCTCCTACAGACCATCATTGTTGGGCAGTCTACCCTTCTGAATGCCATCCAGGGGGTGGAGAGGGAGGTGCATCGGAGCAATGCATACCTGGAGGGCATTCATTCGGGTCAGGCTGCCCATCAACGATCGTTCAATGCTCTGGCCTCGGCACTGACGGCAGCCATTGTCCCTGTTTCCAGCCTCCCTCTTCTAACTGCCTCCACCCTGTCTCTGTCTTCTGTTCCTCAGCCTGTCCCATCCACACCATCAGACCTGCCTGCACACACCTCAACACCCAAGGGCAGCTCATCCAGACATAAGCACCACAGATCACACAAGCATTCACCCAAGCAACACCCAGATGCAGACATGGCAACAGTCACTACCACCTCTGTGTCCCCCTCCTCCTTGTCTCCCTCCTCCCTCCCTGTGACGTCTCCACTCACACCTGCATGCACACCACCATCAGCCAGTACTTCCATCACCAGCACACCCTCCATTACAGTCAGCACACATGCAGTCACCACCCCACTGCCATTTACACGTCCCCTGTGTCCTCTCCCACTGTGTCTGTCACCCCCTCTTCCAAGACACACAAACGCAGGCAGCCACCCACCCAACAGCCAACCACCTCACGACAGCCTACACCCAAAGACAGCACACCTGACTCTCCTACAACCACATCCTCTTCCTCCACTCCCATACCCACTACACCTACCCTTTACATTGGTCCTAAAAAACGTTACCTCTCCAAACTTAACCTCTTTGCCCCACCTGACCCACCCCCTCCATCTGCTAAGAGTCCCAAGAGCACCTCAGCCACCACCAGCCCTGATTAAAGTGTCACCATTGTGCACAGGTTTTGGATCCACCCTTTCCCAGCACTGATACATCGGCCAGCAGCAAGGGGACAGCCAGCCCCCCCCTGGAAAGAGGACCCGTAAAATCAAGGGCCGCCGCGAGAAGACTGACACGGCTGCCCCCAAGGAGCAAAGTCCTGGGCCGTCACCTGCCACAACATCCAGGGGAGGCAAGGGCCAGAGAGCCTCATCGAAGGAGGGCAAGGGCAGCAGGGCGGAGAAGTCAGGCAGCAGGGGCGCGGACAAGGAGGGCCCCACAAGCCCCATCCCGGGTGTGAGGGAGGACACCCACGGGCCCAGGACTCCGTCAACGAAGGGTCCAGCAGATGCACGGTCGGAGGGCGACTAAGCAGGGAGTCCTGGCCAGGTCTGGCTCCCTTTAATGACTGGACAAGCACAGCTGAAGAGGGCCCCGCTGTGAAGAAAGGCACCGCTGAAGAGGGCCCCGCCGTGAAGAAAGGCACCGCTGAAGAGGGCCCCGCCGTGAAGACAGGCACCGCTGAACAGGGCCCCGCCGTCTCAAGCACCGCTCCGCTGGGCCCTTCCTGTCAAGCACCGCTCCGCTGGGCCCTTCCTGTCAAGCACCGCTCCGCTGGGCCCCGCCGTCTCAAGCACCGCTCCGCTGGGCCCTTCCTGTCAAGCACCGCTCCGCTGGGCCCTTCCTGTCAAGCACCGCTCCGCTGGGCCCCGCCGTCTCATGTACCGCTCCGCTGGGCCCTTCCTGTCAAGCACCGCTCCGCTGGGCCCTTCCTGTCAAGCACCGCTCCGCTGGGCCCCGCCGTCTCAAGCACCGCTCCGCTGGGCCCTTCCTGTCAAGCACCGCTCCGCTGGGCCCCGCCGTCTCAAGCACCGCTCCGCTGGGCCCTTCCTGTCAAGCACCGCTCCGCTGGGCCCTTCCTGTCAAGCACCGCTCTGTTGGGTCCCCGCCGTCTCCAGCACCGCTCCGCTGGGCCCGTCCTGTCAAGCACCGCTCCGCTGGGCCCTTCCTGTCAAGCACCGCTCCGCTGGGCCCTTCCTGTCAAGCACTGCTCCGCTGGGCCCCGCCGTCTCATGTACCGCTCCGCTGGGCCCTTCCTGTCAAGCACCGCTCCGCTGGGCCCTTCCTGTCAAGCACCGCTCCGCTGGGCCCCGCCGTCTCAAGCACCGCTCCGCTGGGCCCTTCCTGTCAAGCACCGCTCCGCTGGGCCCCGCCGTCTCAAGCACCGCTCCGCTGGGCCCTTCCTGTCAAGCACCGCTCCGCTGGGCCCTTCCTGTCAAGCACCGCTCTGCTGGGCCCCGCCGTCTCAAGCACCGCTCCGCTGGGCCCGTCCTGTCAAGCACCGCTCCGCTGGGCCCTTCCTGTCAAGCACCGCTCCGCTGGGCCCCGCCGTCTCAAGCACCGCTCCGCTGTGCCCCACCGTCTCAAGCACCGCTCCGCTGGGCCCTTCCTGTCATGCACCGCTGGCCCATTGACAGTGCCGGTTCTGTGTCGAGCTAGTGTTCACACTGCACTCGGGGCACCCTGCCTCCTCCATGACCAGTGGAGTCTGTAATCCACCTGATGGACTGTGGCTTTGCACTCCCCAGGATGGGACAGTGGGCATGGTGGCCCCTTCGTGGTTCTGGCGTCGTGGACCCCTGTGGCTGAGGTGCCCCCCCTTCCCTTCCCCCTGAGGGGCCTGTAGTTTTGTCATCTGATGCCCCAGCAGTGTTCTCTCCAACGGACTCAGGTCTCCTGTGTGGGCTTTGCCCATGTGTTTGGTACACATTGGCCCACGGACTGTGGAAATTTGACACACTGAGCAGGACTTATTGACTTTGTACATAGCTTTCGCACTGTTCATGATTTTTGCTTTGATATTTCATTACGATAATTTTCCATGACTTCAATGAACCTAATTTTACATAAATTTACTTTAAAATTTTATTATGTCTTTGCATTTTTTAGGGGGGGTTGGGGGGATTCACTCAGTTGTTGCTCTGCATTGGTATGTTGATAGTTGGGGGGGGGGGCCTATGTGTGTGCCCGTAACCTTTCGTCCTCCCCCCTCCCCTGTGTCGTAGGTGCAGTACTCACCATCGTCTTCTGCGCCGGAGTTCGTACTCGTGGTAGATGAGCAGGTAGATAAGAGCTGGTAGGATGTTTAATTCGGGTTCCATGCTGTCCTCCGTCCTCGTGGAGTGTATAGAGGTGAGCGTTTTCCCGTTCGTAGTCTGTTTCCGCCGTGTTTTTATCGGCGGGGCTCCCGCCCCAGAAAAGGTGGCGGATTGGTGAGTTGTGATACTGTGGGCGGTACATTGTCTGCCGCCTGCCTGTTGGCGGTGACCGCCGCGCTGTTTGTCTGTCCCGCCGTGGCGGTCGGAGTGTTAAAGTGGCGGGCTGTGTTGGCGGTTCCCGCCAGGGTCAGAATTCCATTTTTTGGACCGCCAGCCTGTTGGCGGGTTGGCCGCCGCTTTATCACCGACCGCCAGGGTCAGAATGACCCCCTTAGTATTGGGGACACTGTGTTAAGTCTGACTGCAGTCTCATGTCCAAGGAAACCATTATAAGGTGAGTGGTAGTAAGCTCTCTTGAAGTACAGTGTACATAACTCACATAGATCCTTTGTTACACTGTTCAGCATGGTTACTTATTTGGATTTAAACTCATACACCTCCATTCATGCAGTTTGGTGTGTGTTAGCTTAAATTTGTGGGAAATGTCACATACGTAAGTTTTGCATTGAAGCAACAATTTGAAGGCACTATTTTCTGGATTTGACATCCCTTGAGGAAGCGTTATTCTGTCCAACACAGCATTATTGTGTATAGTTTCTCTTTTCCTCAGAAATAACCCTGAAGGAAGGGAAGAGTAGATACAACCCAGGCCACTGTGCATAGGTATCAGCCAACATTATTTCAGGACAGTTGTATTGACAATCTATAATAATTGACAGGAGGCAAACTTCACTGCTCTACTGCACGGTTGATGTGTCACATTAAACAGAGACAAAGTGGTTGTGTAAGTGCTATTTATTGAAAAGTGCTGTAGTGCTATATTTACATTGTCAATGATTGTGAGTCCATTATAGTGACATCTTCCATTGTGATCCTACACATGCATGCAAAAGGACATGTCATTGGACATGCTGGGGTGAAGTGCCAGACAGTGCAGAGGGACAGGACAAGCCAATGAGTTAGTGAGAGACAATCACAGGGTAGGCTGACAAAACAGTGGGTTGCAGAACAATGCTTGAGTACAGTTGTTGCAAGACTGGCATATTACAAAGTGCAGGACCTTGGCAATAGATGGCCATGTGGCAGGGACTAGTACTACCGGATACTCTTACTCACCCTCCTGCCTGCCCAAAAGGACAGTGGAAACGTACTTCAGTATTTACAAAAACATGTGGAAGCTCTACAGGAGTGAGTCGAAGACGCTGAAGGAAGATCACGCCATAATAACGTTCCTATAATTGGCCTTCTCGAGGGTAAAGAGGGGCAGGTTGCCACACAATATGTAGAGGCATGGCTGAAAATGATAGCAGCAGATGGGCTGTCGACTCACTTCATGATAGAGAGAGCACACCGAGCCCCAAATAGGAGACCTCCACCGAGGGCGTCAACCTGACCCATGGTGGCCCAAGTGTTGAACTACAGAGATCTTGAGGCCCTGCTGCAAGCGGCAAGAGAAGCGGACCCCTTCATCGTAGATAATGTTCAAATATCCCCATATCCAGACTACACGTTGGCAGTCCAGAGACGTAGGACCTCTTTCCAGACAGTAAAGAAACGACAGTGAGTGGAGGGGCTATCCTACGCCCAGATGTTTCCAGCCCGGTTACTTATCACATACATCCAAAATGCTCATTTTTTCGAAACAACTGAACTGGTACATGACTGGCTGGACATGACCTTCCCGCACTCGAGCCACAAAGAACAAAGTAACACCCTACCATGAAACAGGCCCGACTCCCACGCACAGACGGACAAACTCGATGGCACCCAACACGAAAGAATACTGGACTAACATTGTTGTTGTAAGTGTTAGAGAGTCACAGAGCAGCAATACAGACAGCATATACTCAATACAGAGAGGGATCTCCTCCTCCTAGCATTGCTTCCTCCGTGGACAGCACTTTAGTATCCGACTGAGAGGGAAGTATAGCATTATTCCCTTTAATTACCCCACAGACGGCGCACAAGCTCTAATTGAACTACTCCATAAACGTGATCCCCTGCTTGGTTGTTACCAAGAGACAAAGAGAGAGTTACGCGGAACACTGATAGTCGCCCACCTCGACCAGAAAATGACTCAGAACAGAAAAAACATACTATGAACCATTACCTCATTATGAGATCAAATCTGCGACTGGTACGAGGAGTAAGAACCAGCTGCAAAAGTAGAGCGTCACTGTGATCAGGTAAATTGTGGACTCCTCTACTGATAGATGAGACCACACCTCCTCTGGAGACTGTAACTCCTGTACTAATTGGTGGGCCCGGACGGACTCTGTGATCAATATACTACACAAGATACACTGCCAATCACAGAAGAGAGGCACATATCTTACATCTTGCACAATCCCCATTGAAAAGGCTTGTTGTTTTTACATAATTGGTTATAAGCTGGTTAAGTTCCTGTTATGTAATGGTTTGGTGGAGAAAGTTTTGGCTCTGCCTAGTATTGAACATAGTTGGGGGAAATGTTTACTGTATCAATATTAAGACATCAGCACATGGATTGCAAACAACACGCATAGAGTACAGCAGAACAGTATGGATTGGGAGGGAGAAAGGCACACTAATGACATATTATGTTTTCTACATGTAATTACAATATTATCACTTGGAATGTGCGTGGAATGGGATCTACCCATAAAAGGCACAGAATATTAGCCCTCTTAGATTGTCATAAAGCACATATAGTATACTTACAGGAAATACACCTCACCACCCAGGAGGTGGGGAAATTATGTAAAAAATGGAGGGTACAACTGTTTCACACCTCGTACTCTGCGTTCGCTCGTGAGGCGGCTACATGGATACTCTCTGGTGTCCCTTTCGAAGTAATAGACACTAGAGTGGATAGAGATGGAAGGTACACTTTGGTCAGGGGTAACCTAGATGGGAAGCCCGTAGTATTGGGGAGTCTTTCTGCACCAAACAGTGGACAAGATGCCTTCCTGGAGCACCTATTGAGTGTCCTGTTGCAATGGGCACAACTACCCTGGTTCCTGGGAGGTGATTATAATGCAGTACTAGATACGTACCTCGACCGCTCCACCCTCTGTTGTCAGGCACAAATGCGCAGAGACAGGCGGAGGATACAAGGCTGGGCTCTCACCAACATATGGCAGGCAAGAAACGAGGGGATGAGGGAATACTCCTTCTAATCTTACCCACACAAAGTGCACGTACGACTTGATCATATATGAAGCACGAATAAACTATAGACCCAAGTAACCCATGCCACCGACTTAGGGAAAACACTATTAGATCATAATCCACTAGAACTGACTGTGAATTGGGGAAGGGCATCCACACCGATTCCTACATGGAGATTACAACCACGGCTCCTTGAGGTTGCAGTATTTAAGGAGGAGATAGCTCAAGTAATAACAAACTTCTTCACTGACAAGGCAGGGACCGCATCCTCTCTTTTGGTAGAATGGGAGGCATTCAAGGTGGTAATAAGAGGGGCAATAATGGGAGCGACGACGGGAGCCTGTGCGGTTATAATGATGGAGTTAAAACATGTAGAAGACAGCTTAGGGCCCCTAGAGATGGAGGCAGTGCTTCAAGCCCCCTAGGCCCAGATGTTGCACGACGCTTGGGTCGAGCACGCAGAACTCTTTGAACGACTACGAAAGGTGGATTATACAAAATATAAGGAATGAGCGCACAATGAAGGAGATAAGGCGGGCACACTTCTAGCACGCCTTATAAAAGACGAGCCATCTCCCACACCTATATTACACATCTTTACTCTGCAACTTAATAGCATCAACACACAGGTGGAGATTAACACTGCATTCCGAGACTACTACACAACCCTGTATTCTGCCCCCCAGCACTAGATTAGGTACAGCTCAGTTCCTTTTTGTCTCATATTAGCCTGCTGGAACTTAGCGACACTGCAAAGCAAGCCTTGGGAGCACTGATAACACAAGGGAAGATACGAGACGCCATTAAAGACATGACTCGTAATAAATCACCAGGGTCGGATGGTCTCCCGGCTGAATTTTACTCCTTATATAGAACAAAACTGGCTCCTCAATTGGAAAAACTGTACCAGGCCTTGATGGCCACTGATCACCTCCCTGACACGACAAAGCAGGCAATAGTGACTTCGGGCCAGATGTAGGTAACAGTTTGCACATCGCAAACAGCGATTTTCACTGTTTGCGACATGCAAACTGCACTATGCAATGCACAAAACCCATTTTGCAATTCGGTAACCTGGTTACCGAAACGCAAAAAGGGTTTGCGAGTTGCAATTAGGAAGGGGAGTCCCCTTCCTAATTGCGAGTCGCAGTGCAATGCCAGATTGCTTTGTGAACGCGAACGTGGACCCCTTCCCCTTTGTAAATGTCATTATGCTTTGGAGCTTCACTAGTATCACTCAATACTGGTACAGTGTGGGTATCATATTAGAGAGGGTGATGGGGAGATGTGACTGGCGGACGGCAGAGGCGTGCCTGCTCGGTCTATTCCCACACACCAAAAAAGGTAAGGTGTTGAAGTCCACCTGTAGGAAATAGAAATTGAGAAAGCTATTGTTGGTCTGTGGGATTATTCTCTCCTGTTTACAAATAATGAGACCAGACTGGGAGACCCCTACGGAATAGAAACATAACGTAACCACATAACACGAAACAATAGTTAAAGATGAGAAATATCACTGCCGTGACCAACATATGAGAACCTGATGTGAAGTTTAAAGGGAGAGGGGGGAGAGGAATGTTATTGGTTATTAAGAGAAAACAATACCAATTATGGGAGTTATGTATGCCATGATCATGCAATATACCTGCATGCCGGGCTGGAATGGTCCTCACAGATAAATTTTGACTAAAGATTGGATGTTAAAGCTATATCAAACAAGTGTAAACTACTGTGACAAGGATCACAGACAGAAGACACGATATACCATAAGGCACAATATGAAAAATATTGTATGAACTGTAACAAAAACAATAAAAATGTGTTTAAAAAAAAATATAAAAAAATAAACAGATACCTCAAGTGTGGTACTAAATGATTTGTTATACTAAATCCCACAACTGGAAGTTGTGGGATTTAATATAACCTGTTCAGAGTTAAACTTTATCTGAAAAGTTGCCAAATTCAGCCCTGCAGTGTTTCTGCTGCTTTGCTCTGATTGGCCAGCTTCTGGCAGCCTGGCCAGGCTGCCTTGATGAGGTGTGAAGTGGCCTGGCTCAACACAAAGAGATGGGCCTGGAGGAGGAGATCTTCTCTCAGCAGACAGGGAAGCAGGAAGGGGGTAGAGCTGCCAAAATGGCCGTCAAAGGCAGGGAAGGACATTTGGAGCAACCCAGCACCTCTCTCACATCCTGCAAACCCAGACAATTAGGTGCCCCCTGATTAGATTAGGAGAGGGCAGAGGAAGGGTGTGTTTAAGGTTCTTAATCACACCAGTGGGTGGGCTCAGCCAGATGTAACCTCCAAAAATCAATTTCAGCCATGATGGGTTTTTGAGGAATGTTTCTCCCTGGGATTGATTTTTGCCACACTTACCAGGAAGTGGCCTTCACAGGGGAAAGGAGCCTGCACCTGATTGGAGAACCAGGACCCCCTGTTTTTAACCCAGGAGCAAGGATAAAACTGTCAGACCTGCCCCCACACCTCAGATCCCTATCAGATTCCAGCAAGGAAGAACTACAGAAGAAGAAGGACTGCCCTGCTGGACTCCTGACCTGCACCTGGACACTGCACTCTGGAGGACTGCACCAGCTGCACACTTGGGCTTCACCACAAGAAGGACTTTGCCTGGCTTCAACAAGTTCAAGGATGGACTCAAGTGAAAACTTGCTACCCAGAGTCCCCTGAACCAACGCCTGAAGGAACTGACAGGCTGACCACTGTCCAGTGGCCAAAAAGGAGGTTGCGCCAGGTACATTCTGGGAGTTGTAGTCTGCACCCTCAAGCAGCATCTCAGAGCTTTTGAAATCTTCAGGTGCGCTGTGGATCTCAAAAGAACCTTCTGGAAGAAGATCCAGAAGTTTGGAGAAGTTTGGAGAACCTTTGGAAAAAAGCTCCATAAGGAGACCGACCCGCCGTAGCAACTCTAGACAGCTTGCCTCAACCGTGACCCAGCCTGACTTGCAGGTTCATCCCGGTGAAGAAAATCTCAGAAAAAGTGACTACGTCCAAACATAGAAAGTTGATCAGGACCTTCCAGGCAGTGTATCTGAAGAGGGCTCCAGGGACGTTCAGATCAAGTTTCAGGTTTGCCCCGGTCAAAGGATTTTCATCTAAAAAAAAAATTACTAAGTCCAAAGGTAAAAATCTCCATTAAGGGCTACCGGGACGCCTATCCAAGGAAAAGTTCCAGGAGGTCGGATTGGACTGGCAACTTGGTCCCTCTGGAGAAAATCTCCAGAAAAATGACTAAGTCCGAAGGTAAACTTTTGACCGAGGCCTCCCGAGAGCTGTAGCTGAGCAGGGCTCCATCGTGGTTGGCCTCAAACTTTGACTTTGCCCCAGTCGAGGTGCGACCAGATGATCAGATTTGGCAATATTCGTTTCTAGGTGCTAAACAGCATTAATTCTTTAAAAATTCATATCTCCGGTTCCCCTTATCTGATTTTAATCATTTTGATGTCATTTCAAAGATAAAAAATAATCTATTGTTACAAATTGGTGCTGGATTTTTATTGTGTTTTGTATTTTACTTATTCACTGTTTTATGATTTTTAAATGCTTTACACATGTCTCCTAAGTTAAGCCTTGTCGCCAGTTGCCAAGCTACCAAGGGTTGAGCTGGGTTTAATTTATTGAGACCTAACTGGTCCAAAGTGGAGATTAGTGGTGTATTGCTAAGTGTAAGTACTTACCTGCCCTTACCAATAACCCATTTTCCAACATCAGGTATTACTGGTCTTTTAGGGGAGTCAGTTTTGGCAAGTCCTTGTGACGGTCTTTCGGGCAGACTCTGACCCACTCTGTTTCTCTGCAAAGTTTAGACACCCTATTCACAACTACTTATCAAGCCAATCTTAAAATCTTTGAGGCTCAGGAAATACAGGAATTCTCTGATCTATCATCAGTTATAAATAGTTATGATGTCGTCTGTGTTGTTTGTTCCTTTCTGGAAGCCTCAGTGATATGCGGGAAATCAATGGAGGTTTAGTACAATATTTACTTTGAATGCTTGGAAGAAGGCCACTGAATCAAGTTTTCTAGTGGGGAGAAGTTGTTTGAGAAGACATTGTACCAGTGGAAATGTAGTGGTCCTGGGGATTTGTATAGTCTACTTGCTACTAGACCGCCATGCTGCCCATCAAGGTAAGCCTATGTGTTTGATTGCATTTTGTAGAATTTCAATATTGATGTGGTTATGAGATTGTAACGTATTTTATGTCTGTTTTATTTATGTATCCTTTATGACTACATGTGTGCTGAATGAAGCAATATCAACTGAAGTGACTATTGTGGCCATTTGCATTTTTATGTATATATATATATATATATTTACATAGCCAGATAATTCAAAAAGTGATACTGCGCAAAGGAACAATATGAAAAATACAAGGACAAAATAGAATACATTGTTTTAGTAAAATATTGTTTAATATACTGTGCAATTGGTTAAACAAGAAAAACTTTATTTGCTTGGATATTTCACCGCAAAGGAGATCTTGACAAGCAAACACCCTACAACTGGGAGGGACATGAAGTAGCAGCAGACACATGCTGTTTATTCAAGTACCTAAAATGAGAGATGGAACAAAGATAATGATTCCAGGTTACATTGTGCTAATTCATGTTGTGATATGTAAATATCAGTAGATAAATGGGAACAACACTTATTTTGATGATAATATTGAACTTGTCCAATATTACGATCCACAGCTATGTGCTGTATACCTAATGCTCACAACATGTAAGACACTATTTTTCCAGTCCATCTTATTCCACTTGCCTCCACTTGCCACAGTCCACTTATTAAACAAGTGAATTTTGGGGGTTCCAGCTTTGATCGTTTTCAAGTAATCAAACACAGGAAATGTACTGTGTAAACAAAAACTCAAGACTGGTTCCACATTGCCCTCCTGACAAAGACCAACGGCACAACTCTGTTTAAAATGGACAGAAGTATCCTATTTGTGACAATTTGCTTTTTATGGAAACATGAGCATACTCGTAGGATAGGGCATATTCACTCCAATGTCATTTCTAAAGTCCAACAAATGCGATGTGGATAGTGAAATTCTGACATCACAAGTAACTTGGAAGCGGGAGTGCATGTGTACATTAAAAAGCAGGAAGAACGTAGTTTCAACTGAATGGACGGGAGATACCTATTGACAAAATTATGCTGTGCATCTTGCAGAACAGGTGTGGGAGTCTGGTTGGCAGATTGCGAGCAAGAAAAGTTTAAATGATGGCCATTGGCAGGTCAAAATGATGAAATATGTTGTACTGTTGCTGCCAAGCGTTAACAATGGTCAAAGTTCTCATTGCAAGACAATTCTGACAGCCCCTCTCTATAGGAGTGCAGTAAACTTACACCAGGATGATGCTTGAGTACACTCGATGTACCCAGGCTTACAGTTCAACATTTACATTTATCTGCAATGCTTACTGTTAGATCAAACATCCTTGGTGTGGTATTCCCCCCAAACTTTATGCTTTTAAGTAGGAGGCTTGCCTGGTTTGTAGTGGGTACCTTGGGTACTTACACCTTATACCAGGTCCAGTTATCCCTTACTAGTGAAATGTAGTAGTATTCTAGCAGCTTAGGCTGATAGAGGTAGCTATAGCAGAGCAGCTTAGGCTGAACTAGGAGACATGCAAAGCACATGCAATACCACTTATAGCTACACAAGTAAAGACAATACTCAGTGTTACCAAAATAAAGGTATTTATTTGGATGACACAGTACCAAAAATATCTTAGGGACAAAACTCCTTCTGGAGATAAGTATTATACACAATATACACTAGACACCAACATTAGACAAGTAAATAGTCATAGAACAATGCAAGAAATAGGAAATGCTATAGATTGCAATGAGAGAAAATAGGTCTAGGGGAAACATAAACCATATACTAAGAAAGTGGAATGCCAATCACGGTTTCCCCCCTAGACAAGTGTAGTGTGTGCAGAATCGCTGGGAGAGTAAGAATACAGTATAGGTAAGTAAATTACCCCACCCCAGATCCCAGAAAAGCTGGAGTAAAGTACTGAACGTTTCCTTAGGACACACTACACCTCGTGATTGGGATTTTGCAGCAGCCAACCAAGTCTGCAAAGAACAACTGCTGGATTCCTGGACCTGAAGACCTGCAAAAGAAGGGGACCAAGTCGAAAGAAATTCCAGGAAGGACAGGAGCCCCTGCCAACCTAGAAGAGGATGCAAAAGAAGAGTCCATGGTTAGTCGAAGACTGCAGAAATACACCCTAGGAAGATGCCAGTGGGTTACTGCATGATGCAAAGGATGTCCCAAGCCATGAAGATCGTTGCAAATGTGATTTTGTGTTGGATGTCGCCAACAAGCCTTAGCTAAGATAAAAGTGCGTTTTGCATCAAAATGGCACTGGATGGACCCAGGAGGGACCTGGGGGCCTCAACTCTGTGTGAGTAAGAAGAGGGGCTCTCAGCACTTTAGAGAGCCCTCAGGATGACATCCAGCACCCCCAGAGGTCCCAGGACACAGGGATAAAGGAGGTGCAAAATGTAGTTGATGCATCACAACAAAGGAAGGTCCTGTGCTTCCGGAGAACAACACAGCGAGTTGAGCATCACAGGATGGAGAGCTGGGGACCTGGGACAGGCAGTGCATAAAGGAATTTCGAAATAGTGTACAGAGTCCTTAGGCAGTGAAGAAGACGCAGTACACAGGGGTACCATCGCTCTCTGGGAAGCCAAGGTCTTACCTCCTCCAAATTGCGTCAGCAGGACCTCAGGACAGCCTATGTCTATGATGTCCACCCTCTGTGTCCTTAGGAGCACGCTTGTTGCTGTGAGGGGAGTCCAAGGGTACTGGTTATCGTCTTAGAAGGTGCTTGCTGGAGCCCTGAGAGGGGGATTGGCTACCTTATCAGGTATGGACCTTTCAGGAGGGGTCTCTGACGTCACCTGCTGGCACTGGCCACTCAGAGGCCTCAATAGTGCCCCCACACCTTGCAAAGCAAGATGGCTGAAGTCTGGGACACACTGGAGGAGTTCTGGGCACCAGCCCTAGGGTGGTGATGGACAGGGGAGTTGTCACTCCCCTTTCCTTTGTCCAGTTTCACACCAGAGCAGGGGACAAGGGGTCCCTGAACGGGGGTAGACTGGCTTATGCAAGGAGGGGACCATCTGTGCCCTTCAAAGCATTTCCAGAGGCTGGGGGAGGCTACCCCTCCCAGCGTGTAACACCTGTTTCCAAAGGGAGAGGGTGTAACACCCTGCTCTCAAAGGAAATGCTTTGTTCTGCCTTCCTGGGACTGGCCTGCCCAGACCTCAGGAGGGCAGACCCCTGTCTGTGAGGTGGCAGCAGCAGTAGCTGCAGTGCAAGCCTCAGAGAGCTGGTTTGACAGTACTGGGGTCCATGCTGGAGCTCCCAGGATGCATGTTATTGGCTCCCCAATACCAAATTTGGAATGGGGGGACAATTCCGAGATCTTAGATATGTTACATGGCCATATTCGGAGTTACTATTGTGAAGCTACATATAGGTATTGACCTATATGTAGTGCACGTGCTTAATGGTGTCCCCGCACTCACAAAGTCTGGGGAAATGGCCCTGAACTATGTGGGGGCACCTTTGCTAGTGCAAGGATGCCCTCACACTCAGTAACTTTAAATCTAACCTTCAGCAAGTGAAGGTTAGACATATAGGTGACTTATAAGTTACTTAAGTGCAGTGAAAATGGCTGTGAAATAGCATGTGCGTTATTCACGCAGGCTGCATTGGCAGGCCTGTGCAAGGGATTGTCTGAGCTCCCTATGGGTGGCAAAAGAAATGCTGCAACCCATACGGATCTCCTGGAACCCCAATGCCCTGGGTACCTAGGTACCATATACTAGGGGCTTATAAGGGGGGGTCCAGTGTGCCAATTGAAATTGTTAAATAAAGTCACTAGCCTACAGTGACAAATTTAAAAGCAGAGAGAGCATAAGCACTGAGGTTCTGATTAGCACAGCCTCAGCGACACAGTTAAGCACTACACAGGCATACACATTAGGCCATCAACCATGAGCACTGGGGTCCTGACCAGCAGGATCCCAGTGAGACAGGCAAAAACATACTGACATACAGGTAAAAATTGGGGTAACATGCCAAGGAAGATGGTACTTTCCTACATTTCACCCCTTCTGTTTTGCCAAATACGTTTTTGTTTTACTTCAGGACTCTATTCACTTTACCACTGCTATGGAGTGGTACAGTGCTTGTGTTCTCTGCCTATAATATGGTATGATGGCATCTACCTGACTGGTATATTTAATTCCTTGTATGTCTCTAGTAAGTGGTACTACATGCACTCAGGGCCTGTAAATTAAATGCTACTAGTGGACCTGCAGCACTCCTTGTGCCACCCAGTAAAGTAGGCCTTAAAAACAATATCTCAAGCTTGCCTCTGCAGCCTGGAGTGCAGTTTTGCCATTTCGACCTGATAAATGCAAACTTTGGCAGGCCTAAACTTTCCTTTTTAATACTTATAAGTCACACCTAAAGTAGGCATAAAATCATGTAGGGAAAGGTACATTGAATTTAAAAAGCAGGACATGTCGTCTTTCACTATTGTAAGACCTAGCTCTCTCATTGACTAATACTTGGTTACCTTATTGCATTTAATAAGTGCTAAATTTGGATTAAAATAAGAGAGAGATATGCTGTTTACACTCAAATGGATTCAAATTTAAAGTCCTCTTTAATGTTAATGTCCGAATTTATGTCACAGTTTCGAAAATACCACTTTTAGAAAGTTTGCATTTTCTTGTCCCATCATTTTGTGCCTTCAACCAGTGTCCTGGGTCACATGTCTGTGAATGGTTCTGCTGTTGGGGCTTGTGTATTGTTTCCTGACGGTACAACAAAGAAGGGTTAGTTGTGGAAAGGATGGACCATCCTGGCGGGGTGACTGGGATGGCCTTTGTCATCCCCCAACAGTTTGGAGACTTGGCAAGGGAAGGGAAAGAACCAGATGTGGTAGTAGGACAGGGAATACCTGTAAGCCAAGGCTGGCACCAGGTATAAATACTGGACCTCCACAGCTCGTCTTTAGAACACTCCTGGACTCCTGGACCTGTGGATGTTACGAAAGAAGGATTGTCCTGCTGCCAGATGACTGCCCTGTTGCTAAAAGGACTGCCTTGCTGTCTGAGAAACCTAGACCCATTTGCCTTCATCTCACTCTATCCAAAGTTGGCTGACCTCCTGTGTGAGCTGCAGGGACACAACAAGCTTTAAAGGCCTTCCTGCAACTTCCTAGCAGACCTGCTGCAAATGGACATGTCTGGACATTCAACTTGACCAGCCTGAGCCCTGCCATCGACCTCTGCTGGAGCGAGTTCTGATCCCCAAGAGATGCCCACCATGTCCTGCACCCTCGTCTGGCATCGGAGAGAACTTCTCCTTGCCTAACTGAAGGTTCCATCAAATCTGGCATGAAGCAGCATGAAGCCCCACAAAGACTTGCAGCACAGCTGATCGCTTAATTGTAACCAACACTGAGTAACCTGAATCCCTGCAAAACCTTGCCACACACCTGAAAGATGCATTGGAATGCAAACCTCCACAAATCCACTCTGCACAGCTGAAAGCTTTATCAGAACTAGCAAAGAGCACCCTAAAGCCTCGCAAAGCCACGCCATGCGGGTCTTACATCAAGGATGTAAGGTCCAATTCCCAGTGGGCCAAACTCAGTCCTGGACTTAGCATGTGCTCCCTTCCAGTCAACCTGAACTTATGACTCTGTCCCAGCTATGTACCTAAAATTTTAAGACTGACTATATTCAGTCCCACTGATTGGGTTTTTTGTCATAATGGTATAATTTTATTAATTGTAGTTTAATCTCTGTTTCTGAAATCGTTTGGCATATTTATTGTCTTGTGTTTTTTCACTTCATTAGTGTTTGTGTAGTGCATGAATAATTTACACATTGCCTCTTAGTTAAGCCTGACTTCTTTTGTGCAAAACTGCCGGAGGGTTAAGCACTGGTTACTTATCAAAGCAGATCCGACTTTAAAGATCTGCCCATCTCAATACTATCTGTAGCAAACAGATGATATGGTGTATGCATGCATTTTGCCACTCTGTAAATACGGCGCAGGGATTTTGACCTCGTTGAGCCACATTAACCTCAAAACGTTAATATGGTGCAAGGTGGAGCTGCGGTGGTTGAGGTCAGTCTTTTGACGTTGTTCTTTCGATATTTCACCATGTACATGGGTGCCATCTCATGGTTTGGAACCTGGGCGATGACTATTTTGGCTAGGATGGCACACACATCGATTGAGCGCACACCTTAATGCTGTTTGCCTGATTGGACCTAATTTACCCAGGGCTTATTTCTCAATACACTGGTGAGTTATTCACATTTTGGTTTCCCTTATGACCTCACAAGGAGACTTGCCTGTCTCCCGCAATTGACTTTGACCTTCCCTTATGTACTTCAGGTACCTGTGCTTTGTCAAGTGTGACCGGCTAGCACACTTCCTTGAGATTACGTGTTTGATTGAATTCTTGATGCAAAACACCTCTCTTATCCCCTTTAGAAATCATCTGAGAGTGGGCATTACCCTCTTTCTGGCTCCTAATATTCTGCGCCAGGAGGCCTTACAATTTGTAAGCCCTGTATCAGGTACACACAGTAGGGTTCCAAACATTGCCTGCAGGGCTCTTTTATTTTCTTCATTGAAACTTCTTTCCTCTCTTTTTTAGAAAGGAATTTACTGCCCATGTGCATTTCTGTCCTGATGATGACCTCAACTAATGAAGGTCCAAACGGCATCAACATTAATCAGCGGATTTACGTCTTCTGACTTATAACATGATATTTTAAAATGACACATTATGATTTTCATGGTTAACATCCTTTGAAATCATTGCTTACTTGCTGTTATTTTTACTTTTTCACATGCTCCACATTCGCAGTTCACTGTTTTTTCTTCGCAAGCATTGGGCCTGATTCTCAAAGATAAACTTAGACCAAAAGTCTAAGTGTAGACCAAAAGTCTAAGTTTAGAACTAAAGTCTGTCTTTACTGTGAGTAAAGTTAGACTTTTAGACTAAGTTTAGACTTTTGGTCTAATTTTAGAGTTTTGGTCTAATTTTAGAGTTTTGGTCTTAACTTGGACCAAAAGTCTAAGTTTAGACCAAAAGTCTAACTTTGCTACCAGTACAGTTAGACGTTAGGCCTAAGTTTTGACTTTTGATCTAAACTTAGGGTCAGATTTAGAAGAAAATGCACAGGGCGGTGCAGCCCCAAAATTAACAGCACCATGCTGCAACAGTTTTGAAATTGAAGGATGCACCATATTTTCAATAATATGGCACATCCCTGCGTTTCTCCCTGCACAAGGGCTCAATGAAGCAGCATGCACCAGCACAGGCATCCTTGCACCATAGTGCAACAGTGTCTGCGTTGAGGGGTGTAATTGTTTATGTGCAGGAAGGTGTGCCTTCCTGCACATAAACAATCATCCATGGTATTTTGCGTCTTCTATGTGTGCTGCAGAACACAGCACACATAGAAAAAACTAAACACGAAGTGCAATAAAAGTATTCCTCCTCAGTGTGCCATGATAATGCCACCCCAGGGGTGGCCCTAGGTTTTGGCACTGCCTCAGATTTATGAATTCTTGTAAATCTGGGGCAGTGTCAAAAGCAATAGGTGTTGCAGTGGAATTCCCACTGCAACTCCCATTTCACGCCCCTCTGACACAGAAAACAGCGTCAGAGGGGCCCATATTTACAAGCAGGCGTAAAACCCTAAAAATCGGCATTCCACCACCTTGTAACTATGGAGCAGTGGTTAGTGCCACCAGAGCGTCTCAAACAATGACGTTCCAGTGGCGCTAGGGCCTTGTAAATCTGGCTCTTAGACTTTTGGTGCATGATTACTTTTGTGAATCGGGCCCATTATGTTCAACCTTCACTTACTGCATGTGATCAAAAAAACGTTGATGCTGCCTTCTTAAAATATTTGGGCATTTCTGTAAATATAACCGCAATAACTTAAGTGGTGTTTGCTTGTGCGTCTTTTTCAATTGATTTGTTTTTAAATTGTGTTATTGAAGCCTATTGAGACATTTTTGTAAGCTATTATTATCCACCCGGGTCTCAACTGGGTCTACGGGTTCTTCTATGTTTTTTCATCATCTTAAATAAAAGGGGATTAGTTTGTCCCAGCTCCTCATCATGGCTTTCTATCTCTAAACGGGATTCTGAGTAAATGTTACTAAAATGAGCAAGTCAGTCGTTAGGCACAATTGCAAACTCAATTCATGTGGCACTAGCCTCCGGAAAATATGGTTTATTAATTTCCTGTCAGAAGGCTGAACTGTCCTTTGAGCTACAGGTTGCAATAAGGTCTGCCAAGTCTCCTCCTAATTTACTATTTTCATCTAATCCAATACATGCTTATACATCCGTCCACAAGCAGCAACTTCTGTTTTATCTTTAAACATCTTTATGAGCGCCTTCTTCGAAGCACAGTTATTAACAAAGGAGCCCGTATCTGGCGATCCTCCATCCCACGAGATTCTAGTCAGTTTTCTGTGATGTTCCTGCAGATTTCAGTAAATACTCACTTTATTTCCCAGTTGATGACGGTCTCATCTTGACAGACCTTAAAGTGTCTATTATTGCCCGCTATCTGCTTAGATATGAACTCCACAGTGTTGACATTATTCTACCTTATGGCAAATGCATTTAGTCTGGTCATCTCAATGTCAGCCACACAATCCATAAATGCTGCCCACTTGCCACAATTCTTAGTAATAATACCAAAGCCTAGAGGATTATACTTGATAATGCCGTTGACATGAGTTCTAAAATTATGCAAAAGAGGAATAAATTTTTAGTGTCGAGATGTAAGCAATTATACTCACCTCCCCTCGTCCTGTAGAAGCAAATCCAAAAGGTACTGGGTAACCTCAGGCCTCTTTTGGCAAACTGAAAAATATTCTTTATTAAAAATGTATCGCCTCATCATATGCATCATGAACAAAATATGTTTGATCTAATTCATTGGATTCTATAAACCCACATATTACCTTTGCTAACAATGGACATAAATATGCACTAACATCACTGCCCCACAAGACATACGTTTTCAAACCATTCTTAGAGTCCATGGGGCATATTTATACTCCGTTTGCGCCGAATGTGCGTCAAACATTTTGACGCACAATCAGCGCAAAAGTTGCCCCATATTTAAACCCTGAAGCCCGCGGACGACAAAAATCCGCAATGTGCATCATTTTCTGGATGCGGCAACCCGCCCTGCGTTAATGACATGCAGGGTAGGCATTCCCGTCCAAAACGACGCACACACCTGTGCGCCATATTTATGCTTCCGGGCAAAAAGGACTCTCGGCCGGTAGGCGGAGCAAAAAAATGACGCAAAGCCCGATGTGCGTCAAAATTTAACGCCTGGTCAGGGCAGGAGTTAAAATGGGGCAAACACACCTGTATTTAATCAGAACACACAGAACAAACAGCAGAGCAGCAGAGCAGCAACAGGGAGACATGGAGGTGATTTTTATTCAGCGTGCACGTAGACGCAGAGCCCTGCAGCAACAAAAGCAGCTACAACAACAACAGCAGGGACCCCAAAGGCAGCGCAGAAGGCAGGAGAGGATATTCCGCCCAAGAACAACCCTGCATGGCCTCAGGGAACACGACATCATACAGAGGTACCAGTTGAACTGGCAGGCCATTCAGCAGATGCTGAGAAATATTGAACAGCAGTTGGCCACCACTTTGGTGACACCCCACACCATACCAACAGAAACAAAGCTGCTTGCCGTACTTCACCTGCTGGCAAGTGGCTTGTTTCAGACAACTGGTGCCCTGGTTGGTGGAATATCACAACCATCATTCTCTGCATTACTGCCAAAAGTACTGGATGCCATCATTCGCCTGACACCCCGCCACATCTGCTTCCCTAACACACTGCAGAAGCAGCAGGAAACAAAACAGGGGTTCTACGCCATCAGTGGCTTCCCACACGTCCTTGGTGCAATCGACTGCACACACGTACGCCTTGTGCCACCTGCTGCAACAGAACACCTCTACCACAACAGGAAGCACACACATTCAATCAACGTGCAGGCCATAGTCGATCACCAAGGATTGATCAGCAACATCGTGGCTAAATATCCTGGGAGTGTACATGACGCATTCATCTTCCGTCACTCTACCATCAACCAACACTTCCAGGATGGACGGTATGGCAATGGACTACTTGTTGGTAAAGACAAAAATCAAACTTATATACACACTGCACAGCAACCCTCTAGGACAAACAACACCTACACCACAATAGCAACACCTAGCCAGAAACACACTGAGGTCCTCACATCACTAGCCATGTTTCTGAAGTCACCATTGAACCTGTCACACATTGGAATGTACTCCACAGCTTAATGTGAAGACATTAATGAGTGTGGTTGCCTAAATGTCACCTTGCAAATTGTAAGTGTCACAATAACCTGTACATTAATACATTGCATAAGTTTTAAGGTATGGGATGTCCAGGGTACTTTCATATGAACGTGTTAACTACACTTTCATGTTTTAACTCTGCATGGAACTATCATCTCACCCCCAGTGAAGACACACGGACACGTGTATCACAAGTCACAATGCTAGGGAGGGCACACTGTTCTGAAAATCCAAATACATACCGCTGACAAACGGTTAGCTAACAAACACTTGCTCAGCCAAGGAAAAAACTCAATGCAAAAGTTTTCTCCTACAAGTATAGGTTGTCACATTAGTACACAAAAGAGTCACAGACAACACAAGACAACTACTGCCATCAAATGTTTGTACAAGAGTGCCTCCTAATCTAATTGATCCCATTCTGTGTTTCTCTTTCAGCTGATCAGGGGTATGGCATCCAGCCTTGGCTAATGACACCATTTGGGAACCCGACTACTGCTGCAGAGCGGGCATACAACGACCTCATAAGAGGACACGCAGCATTGTTGAGCGGACCTTTGGGATCCTAAAGTCAAGGTTCCGCTGCCTTGACATCACTGGTGGTAGCCTACTATATTCCCCAGAGATGGTCTGTCGGATCATACTCACTTGTGCCATATTGCACAATATTTGTGTAAAAAGGAACATTCCCCTCCTTGAACCAGACCCAGACATGCCTGAAGACGACGAAGAGGAGGATGCTGGCCTGCAACAGGAGGGGGAACAACCAAACACGGCTGGTGGAGTGCGTAGGCGCCAACAGCTTGTAAATAATTTATTTTCATAATTTC
The DNA here is from genome assembly GCF_031143425.1 of Pleurodeles waltl. NCBI lineage: Eukaryota > Metazoa > Chordata > Amphibia > Caudata > Salamandridae > Pleurodeles > Pleurodeles waltl. The sequence continues at coordinate 368,639,181 of NC_090437.1, read as the reverse complement.
TGATATCACCACTTATTGCACAATTGTAAATAAACACAGATAACAAACACCACATCATGGTTTGGCCTATTCATTTCTGCCCACCTTTAGTTTGAATTTGCTGAAGAAGAATGTCGTCTCATTGAGCAATAATGACATAACACTCATCACACAAAAAATATACACCACAAATGTCTGCACAGAGGCTATGATGTTTCATGATACATTACCATCCACAGAGGCCAACAGGAGTACAAATATGGCAATGACACATGCCTGATCCAGACACCTGAGACAGTCTCTCACTCAGCACAAAAATGTAGCTCATTTGAAAGTCTCATAACATGTGTTCAGTGACAGGGTGGGACCATCCATGTGTACGTGACCATGTCCTCAATAGCTTCTATCAATTTTTGCTACAAACAATACCCAATTGGAACAAGATTAGCTGCCACTAACTCATGAGGAGTCCTTGAAGTTACAGTGACAACATACACCCAGACAGTTGATAGTGGATCTACATTCGCCCACATATATAAACATATGTCATCCAATCAACCAAATATTTGCAAACAGCCGATCACAGTAGTGTCCCAGTTCAAACCTAGCAGGAAGAATGTAACATGCCACTAAACCAGGTAATGCATAAAGGGCCACATACATCAACAACCTATTTGTCATCAGCACATGAGGAACGCCGAGATTTAGCAAACATAGTCAGTGCAAAATGGTATGTCAGATTGCTCCAAATAATCAATAGGGCAAACGTCAAATGGGCTAATGGGATGATTGAATGGCTAACAGTGATTCATACCCTATGGGCTTCCATGAGCCTGCTGCTGCAGGTTTAGCATAACAGAATAAATGAAAGCCATGGATAAATTAGCAAATCTGGAAGGGCAAACCCTAGGGTGCTGGGGGCCTAAGTCCACCTCTACTGCCCCCCAAATATACATTAAATATGTACATGTGAAGTAAACACATGCATAAGGCGCATGTGTGGCCTACATGTCAAAAGTCAAACACATATAAGATACACAAAATCATTATTAGGACATGGTTAGCCCCATAAAAAGTGTAAGTGACTATTGCACTGCCTGTTGGGACTATAGATAAATGCATTACCGTGATAAATGTGGACACATTTTTGAGAAGGAATACATCCTGGTATCCCATTCATCATTTCAAAATAGCCATCAGCAATTACCCAAAATATGTGTACAAATATGGGTAATAAACATTTAGAGCAATCATAAATATTACAGTGTGAATGCCTTCTATACATCCAATAAGGGACATGTGTCATAGCTAACCACAAATGTGTATCACATAGCACCGTTTGGTCATGACAAAGTTCCTTTCACAACTTGAAAAAATGAAGACATTTTTGTCAAAATGCGTCATATTTCCACGCATACAGCATGGGCGTCATAATTTTTTGACGTACAGGAGTGCACAGAATGCAGAGTCAAAAAATAATATATTCAAAATAATAAATTAATAAGCTGCATTACATGTCCACCATATTTTCCATGATGCTTCATATTTCCACGCATACAGCATGGGCGTCATAATTTTTGACGTACATGAGTGCACAGAATGCAGAGTCAAAAAATAATATATTAAAAAAAAAAAAATAATAAGCTGCATTACATGTCCACCATATTGTCTATAATGAGTCATATTTCCACGCATACAGCATGGGCGTCATAATTTTTTGACGTACAGGAGTGCACAGAATGCAGAGTCAAAAAATATTATATTAAAAATAATAAATTAATAAGCTGCATTACATGTCCACCATATTTTCTATGATGCGTCATATTTCCACGCATACAGCATGGGCGTCATAATTTTTTGATGTACAGGAGTGCACAGAATGCAGAGTCAAAAAATATTATATTAAAAATAATAAATGAATAAGCTGCATTACATGTCCACCATATTTTCTATGATGCGTCATATTTCCACGCATACAGCATGGGCGTCATAATTTTTGGACATACATGAGTGCACAGAATGCAGAGTCAAAAAATAATATATTAAAAATAATAAATTAATAAGCTGCATTACATGTCCACCATATTGTCTATGATGCGTCATATTTCCACGCATACGGCATGGGCGTCATCATTTTTTGACGTACAGGAGTGCACAGAATGCAGAGTCAAAAATATTATATTAAAAATAATAAATTAATAAGCTGCATTACATGTCCACCATATTTTCTATGATGCGTCATATTTCCACGCATACAGCATGGGCGTCATAATTTTTTGACGTACAGGAGTGCACAGAATGCAGAGTCAAATATAATTTTCATATTTGGTTCTCATATTTGCCAGCAAATTACAATTCTACTCTAGAACTGTTAACTCAGCCTCACTCAAATGTAAGGGAACAATGAAGAAATTAGTTTTGACTCTGCATTATGTGCACTGTTATGCGTCAAAAAATATGACGCACAATATGTATACGTGAAAATATGACTCATAACGGAAAAATAAAAACGGCGGCCATTTTATGCAGGAAGTGATGTAATAGGATATCCTGTTTACATAATCTGTACTGTGAGTTTACTTTCACTTTCACGTTGCAGTCTCAGATTCTTCTAGACTGTGTGGCTGTGTGAAAAGTGTTGTCCTGTGTTTTACTGCTTTTGTGTCCTGTGTACCTTGTATATTGTGCTTTTGTGATCATAGTCTTGTTGTCTAATATTGTCTTAGTCTGTTTTGTATACTTTTGTAAAATCCAGTGTTTCTTTGTTTTGTCTGTGGGAGTCTGTTCTGGGTAGTTTAAATTTGGGGTTAGTTGGGCTATTTTTCATAAGTTTTCTTTTTCCTTCACTACTCTACCTTTCCCCATTTCCCACTTTTACTTTTTTGTCAAATTTTTCACCTTTCAAATAGTAAATATGTCAGGTAGGCCACGGCTTGCCAGGATGGGTGAGGAGGAATTGGGGGGATTCATTTGGCTTGTTTGCCATTTCCTCCCACTCATGCTGGAGGCTGGGGGCAGTGTGATACACGGCTATCACACGGAGGCACGTAAAGTCCGGTGGGGGAAGGTGCGCCATCACTTGGTCCGGGTCTACGGTAGCATTAGGAATGAGCATCAACTCAAGCACCGCTGGGCTGATCTGATATCCAGGGAGCAGGATCTGCTGGACCACCTGGGAATCAGGATTGGTGGCCATGTTGGTGAGTACAAATCAATTACATGTGAATAATTGAAAGCTCTGTGGGGACATGTGATGATTGTTACCCAATCTGCTAGATAAGTAGCTGACTGTGTGTAATGCTAGGGAAACCTAATATGTATTTGTTGCACAATGTGTAGGAAGACCAATGCTAGCAGTCAGATGGCTCATGGTTTCAACACATACCGGATGCCTGTAGCTGTATGTAATGTAGTGTTGCCTTTGTGTCAGACAAGCGACACGTTAATGCCTCTATTTGAACTCTACAGGTCATAATTGCCAGTGAAAAAGGGATGTTGAAACATCATACCTACATATGTAGACGCCATAGCTAGACAGAAATTTGTAAAACCATGATGATGCTTTAAATGAGTGGTGCCTTCACGTCACATGAAGTTAGCTATGTTGTCCACACATATGTCACATGTGTGTTGAAAATGTCCACATAGCCTGTTTGAGTTTGAGGGGTCATGCAGTCCTCAAGTACCCAGCTTTTGGATGTCTCTCTGGGATGCACATGATGAGATGAATGCAACCCGATATTGGTGGGGCATAGTAATGGAGGTGTATCTTTGACACCACATGACTGTCCTGGCCACTGCATGTGTGTAGTAGGGTGTGTAACTGTAGCAGGAGACTCATCCAATGTAAATGTTGATTACAAATTCATCCATGCAGTATGAGCATGTGTGAAAGTGTATCATTACGCATTTCATATTCACACAGTGTCATTGTAACTGCAATTGTTTGTCAGTGCACGGAGTCTGAGTATATTCTTCCTTTCATGCTTTACAGGTGGACTTGCACCGTACACCGTGGGAGAGGTGGCAAATTTTGAGGACCCCGATACCTACAGTGAGTGTGGCCTGAGTGCTATTTTTATTGTTTGCTAGTGATGCATGATGGACTACTGTGTGTTCAACAGAATTCAAGATTTGATGCGCTGCCCGTTCATTGGCATTGTTGCTTTAGTGGGATTTCAAATATCACTTCTGTTTCTGTAGACCAATACTTAGCCATCTCTCAGATTTAGGGGCTGTAGGTCATTCTAGTCGGCCCGCTATGGGGAGTGGGATGAGTCATGTGGAATACACTGGTTAATGTAAGAGTTGCTCTGGGACTTGGCTTGGACTGAGTCTGCATATCAGACTGACATTCTCCCAGATAGCATTGGCAAAAGGCTTGTATTATATATGCAGCTTCCTAGTTGACTGAGTACACTGTAGGTTGGATCTTCCGGGGCCATGTACTTCCACAAGTTGAACTAGAAGTGTGTGGGACTAGAGTGCAATGGCCTAGGTGTTCATTCGACTCATGATCATGGGTGTTCTTGCTCCTCTGTGTGTGTGGTAAAATATTCCTCACTGGTAGTATGTGATGTTAGCCTGAGTCAGTGCGTTTTGACATGTGTGGACCTTGGATAGGACAATGTTTGGCTGACTCCAAAGTGTTGTTAGCCCTTCATTGGTGTTGTGTGTGGAGCAAAATACTTGTTGACCTTTCTATACACTCCTGGGTGTGCATTGAATCTGGGATTGTTGGTTGTTCTTCCCACCCCACCCTCAAAGACTGCCATGTGATTGGGAATAGGGTACCTAGGACTGTAGCAACCAGTATGTTACACATACTTGTGACCTTTTGCAACTTTGTTTAGAACCTAGTGTACACATTCGGTTATGGCCCATGGGTTCAATATTTGCAAACAACAATTTACAAATGGCATTGAGTGAGGGTTGTGATAGTTATCACATAGAGTACATATGTAGTGAAGTCAGTATGCGGAAGAGGTTCAGCCATAATGTCAGCTGCATTAGGCATTATTTGGATGAGAAGTTTAGGCTGATGTCACCCATCATGTAGAGACATGGATATGCTAGGTGTGAGATGGCCTTTTGTATGCAGGCTTCACATGTACTTCCTCTGAGACTTTCAATGAACTATGTTGTGACAATTGCTGTAACAAATACAGTACAAGTAATGTGCAAATGACCCATTGTGCTATTCCACCCAATGCATTTCCCATGGTAAATAGTTGCCATATCTCTTCACAGCTGCAAACATGAGTGCCGCAGATAGACACCAGTTTGAGAGGCGTGCCATGAGATACTGGCACATCCTGCAGGTGCAGTCGGGGTACAGGAGGATGGCCCGCAAATACCAAGCAGATCGGGCCTCCGGGGCATGGTGGGCCTCACCACAGGGTGGCCCTACATTGCCCACAACAGCCACCACCACCACATCCACCAGGTCTCCCCAAGTGGCCCCAGCAACGGCGGGGACAGTTGACCCTGCCTTGTCATCAAGACCTGGACCCAGCCATTTTCAACACCCAGGACAGTCCAGTGGGCATACAACTACTGGCACAACGTCCACCTCGGCCAGCACACAGACTGCAGCAGCCCCTCCTATGGACCCAGCTGCATTCCTGGCATTAAGCCTTAAATTGGACAAAGTTTTTACAAAGGTGGACAAGCTAAGCCAGGATGTGGCATATATTAAGAAAAGGGTTCGGTCCATCAGGCGGACCCTACGGAGGGCCAACCTCTAGGACTTTTGCCATGTTTTACTTTTACCCCTCCCCTCTCTCCTCCTTCCTATTTTGTACTGATAGTTGGGTTTTGGGGATTAGTGTTAGGTTAGTATAGGTTGTTAGCTTAGTTAGTGTTAGGGAGGAGGGTGGGGGGTCCTTATTCTTTCTAATTTTCTTTTTTGTGTGTGTGGGTGTTGTGTGTTTCAATGTTGGGATTCCTGTTTGTTAAAAAAAATAATATATATATATATATGATTGTTTAGGATAGTATAGTATGTGTGTAGGTTAGTATGTGTTGTCCTGCATGTGTCCTGTCTCATAATGGTGGGTGGGGGGGTTGATGTTTAGATCGTTTCGTTATATGTGTAGAGTAAGTTTAGCTTAGGTTAGTTAGGGACAGTTGTGGGTTAGTAGTAGTCAGGTTAGATTAGTGTAGGTATGGCTTTTCCCTTAGTTGCCTCTTGTGTGAATGAATAGGAATAAATATATAGTTAACCCTTTGCATGATGCGTTAGGTGCTACTTTATCATGGCCTTGACATCAGTGTAGGTGAATGTTTTTCTATGACATTAGTGTCCTATGCTACCCACCACAGAAAATTGAGGTTTAACATGCCAACTACCCGTGTGCTAACTTGGTAAGTATCCACCATTTGGGAGACCCACCATTGGTAGTTTGCATCGATCACCAAGGATTTGTGTTGATGAGTAGGTATTCTAAATCACAAAGTGTGCTTCCAGACTTGTTATTGTGGGTAATTTAATAGGTCGGACTGCAGTGTGATGTTCATGGAGATCTTTGTAGATGAGGTGTTGTTAACACTCTTGTCTTGTTGCCTTCATTGCTGACCTAGATCATGTGTGTAATAATTCAGCATGACTTTCCTTCATGGAAGTATATTCAGAAAGGGTGATTGATGCAGTGTTTTCTTTTTTTTGTTTGCTTAGATTTTTCTGCATAATTTCATGTTTTAGTATTGCATGGTGCCTACATTTCTCAGCCACCATTAGTTGACTAGAATTGCTATAGATGGAGCATTATTCTGTCCAACACAGCATGATTGTGTGTGGTTTGTCCCTTCATCAGTTATTCTCCTCAGGATGGTAAGGCTGTGATGCAATCCTGGCCACTGCACAGATGTATCAGACTACATAATGTCAGGACAGTTGTATTGACAAGCTACATGGTTGTCACACAGGCACTTTAGAGTTATGTACTGCACAGTTGATGTGTTAAAATAACACAGAGACATATTAGGTGTGCAAGTGCTATTTATTGATAGGTGCTGTAGTGCAAAATGTCCATTGTCCATGTTTGCTGAGTCCGTTCTGGTGCATTCTTACATGGTGATCCTACAGAAGGGGTGTGGATGATGCTCCTGGCATGCTGGGGTGATGTCACAGACAGTGCAGAGGGACAGGAATTGGCAAATAGTAGGAGAGATACATTCACTGGCAATGGTGACAAGTCATACAGTGGATTGCAGAACAGTCATTGAGTGTAGTTGTAGTGAGACTGGCATTTGACAAAACGTAGGACCTTGGTCAAAGTAGGCCATGGTGCAGGGACTAGTGCTTCCGGGTACTCTTCCGTGAGAATGTGATCTGTTCCATGTCTTCTTCTTCTGATGTGTGTGGTGCCTGGTTTGTCCTTGTTGTTGTTGGTTGTGAAGGGGCAACACACACCTCAGTGTTAGAAGACATGGAGTCAGACATCCCGGGGGCTGCTCCCTGTGAAATTGTTAAGGGCAGTACTGCTGCAAGGAGGGCCTGCTGGTTTTTGAGAATAGCAGCCACATCACGATGGTAGGCAGCCAGGTCAGCCCTGAGGGGTTCAATGTTGCATTCGTGCACACGTTGACTGGATTGCAGTTGTAGGTGTTGTGTCAACTGGATTACAGCTGTGCTGATTTCCTTCTGTGTTTTCGCAAGTTCCTGCAAGAGAGATGTTAGGGCTTGCATAGCAGCTGCCTGATCTGCAAATGACGTCATGCACGAACGCACCCCCTCAAGGCTGGCTGCCATGTTTTGCATCCCCACCCACACCTCCTTGGCCAGCTCCCGCTGTACACCAACTACAGTTCTTTCAAAGCTGGTGCCAGTGTCGTCAGAGTCCTCAGCTGTGTTGGAGCTGGCAGGTCTTACAATTGGGGTGGTGGGTGGTTCTTCTGTGATGGCTGCTTGTTCTGTGCTCCTCCTTGTGACTGAAGGTGGGGTCTGGAGGGTTTCAAGGACCTTTTGGATGGTCTCCTGGGAAATGTTTATGGGCTCGTCATCCATGTCATCAGGGAAATCAGGGACAGGCATATCAGCAGGAGATCCATGTTCTTCTGCAATGAAACAGGGTACAATTAGTGTGTCTGTGTTGTGACAATTTTGCCGTAACATGCAAGCCTTTTGATGACTTTACTTTGTGCTCTGGTTTGGTATTGGTAGCTGCTGTCCTTCATATGGGCATTGTTATAGGCCTATGGCCCACCTGTGTGTCACATGTATGATATTGAGTTATCAGACTTGTCTGCCTAATCGCCTCTAGGTGTTGCTTTGTACCAATTAGGGAATAGCCATCTTTTTGTCCTACTCGTCCCTCCGTGTATATCTATTCTTATGGAGAGACATTTTGTCGCGTGGGCTCTCATCATCCTAAATGAGACTACTGGATTTCTAGGCAGCAGGATAGCTAATGGTGTGGGGGACTGAGTCTGACCCACTTGTAAATAACTCTGTCACCCTAATTCTTTCTTTTTGCTCTGGCTAACTAGCAGTGCCTCATGTCTCCCACGGCAAAGAAATGATTAGTCATCCGAGCGCATGACATCTTTGGAACTTCTCAGGGAAGTCGTGGTCACCCAGATCCAAACCAATTTTCTCTTTTCCAGTATGATCTCATATACAAATGACAAAGACAGTATTTGTTTTATATGATGATTTCATAAATCAACTGACTTTTAGATAATTAGGCGTGAGCCGCAATAACCCAAACATTACAACATGGTAAAATTGAAATAGTCACCAGGAGAGTAAAACATTAGAACACAGCTATCATGGTGCCTAACAGTTTCTACTCTCCCTCTGCTTGTTCTATTTAGAGCACAGCATGTTAAGCTTCTAGCTTGCCTGTCTGAATCACTGGGGAGACATCATCCCTCATACCTGAGCAATGGCCTGTGATCTGGTTCAGCATCTGCAGCAAGGCAGGCAGCGTCTAGTTGTGGTTCTCTGTTCGGAAACACCCTCTTGCGTGTATTGGGACAAGTAAGTGATTTTATAACTAACATGTCATCGTGATCACAAAATGTCCCTACGCAGGAATGCCAAATCTAAACTCCTACCACGTCTATCGGCAATGTACCACACTGTATCCCTGACTGAAGCACAGAGTGAATATGTTATGGAGAACTCCAGTGCTGAAGTAGGCAAAACAGTGTGAATTGAATAAAAAACAACACCATAGAACTGGCTATTTGCAAAATAACTGATACAAAGCCTAATAAAAAGCATTTAGTGCAAAGTGCACAGAGGCTCTAAGCTGTTAGCAAATGAATAAAATACATTCAGGGCAAAGTGCACAAAGGCCTAAAGCCTGAAGCTAATGCGCAAAGTATACGTAAAACTTACCACACTACACTTTCACTGGCTGTGGGTGTTGTGATTGCCCTGGCAGCACACTTGCCTCTCAGGACCTGCCCCAAACACTTTTTATTCACATTGACCTAAATGTAATTGTTATGTGGCATATCCTATGCATGCCAATGTTAGGATGTGGTATGGATGTAAACATTGTTGATGTTTCTAGATGATGTTGGGTAATGTGTGTTTAATTGGATTGCCCTGTTTATCGTATCAAAGTCCTATTTGGTTCTCAGACTGTGCAGGTGTGTTTCAGTGACCAGTTGCATGTGTCCCCTCCTCAATGTTGTTGTCTGAGCAGTATGACATTAGTGATGTTGCCTTGTTAGCCAGGCACGTGAGGGACCCTGACGTATGCAGCATGTGTGTGTCCTTAGTGCTGTGTGGCTCCTATTGCTGTTTACTTTGGCTGATGTATGTGTCAACTATGGGCATTGGCATTTGAGTGTACTGGTGCCTTTGTCTTATTTCTAGAAATAGTTGCAGATGTCATCCTCACCCCCTAATTTAGGTATGTATGTTCCATGGGGAGGTTCCTGCCATTTGCTACTATAGCTGCACAGAGATCAGAGGTGTTATTGTCAACTGTTGTCGCAGTTACATTGCAGTTGTTGTTTTGGCTACTGGATTATTGATAGGGACCTAGTTGATGTAGGATACATTTTGACTGACGAGTGCCTGGATGTAAGTTTGACGTAGTGGCGTTCCCACCTGTCGCTGCTTACCCTTAGCTCCATTGTTGTCATGACAAGGTGGCCCCATGGGACTGTTGTTGGTGCTGTATTTTGTTGTGCCCCAGCTTCTGTCTGTGCTGGCCATGCCCCCCTGCCGTGCACCTTTACCCATGCCACTTCATATATATGCTGACTTACCCTGCATGTGCGTTGTGTCGTGGTAGTCTGCGCTGTCCTGTCCTTGAATCCCTGTGACGATCTCCTCAGGGATGACGGCTGCGACCATCTCCTCCATGTGGTCCAGGGCCTCCTGGTGTGCTGGACTCCCCCCTCCAGTCTGCAGTGCTGCCTTCCTGTTCCTGGCCATTTTTTCCTTTGTCCTACGTTTGCAGTCATGCCAGCGTTTCTTACACTCTGTGACTCTTCTGCGTTCTTCAGCCACACTGTTGATCTTGTCCACAATTTTTTGCCATATGGCCTCTCTCCTGCTGATTGGCAACTTAGAGGTGATGAACAGTTGGTGCTGGTGTTCCGTCACCTCTTTAACCAGGATTTCCTGCTCCTCTGCACTGAAGCGACACTTTCTTTTTTTCTATAAATGTCCTGGTTCCTGTATGGATCATCCTGGCTGGTTCCTGGTCTGCTGTCATCTTCCTGGGGTCTGTTGTGGCATCTGGGATCCATTTTGGCTCTCCTCTGCTGAAAGGGCAGTGTTCGCGGGTGAATTTGACGCTATTGCGTAAAAAAAAAGGCGCTTTCCGGGTTGCGCTGTCGTAAATCGACCCACAGTCATTTGCGTCGCGTTAACGTTGGTTTCCTTTACGACTTGACGCCGCTGTGTGCGTCACGAAATAATGACTCCCACCTGTTGGTTGCGCCGCCATACGTCAAAGTATAAATTTGACGCCCGCACGCGCATTGAAATGGCGCTATCCGGCGTTAAAATTTTGGGCGCAAAACTGAGCCGGCGCAGCTTTGCGTCAAAAAGTATAAATATGGCCCCATGTTTTCCAGATCCACGCATTCTCTTACCAGTGAAGAGAATATTGTGAGAACTCACAATAATGAAATGGAACCTCCTTGACATCTGCAAGACAATAATCAGGCAAACCATGCAGGATCTTTATCACTAAATCTGACAACCGGATTGAGATTAAACTTCCTTTTTCTCTACAGGTGTTAAAACAGATGAGTGGTGTACGGAAGGTGGTATAGACCTATATTTACGCTATCTACAACCCATGTCTCCTGGACACACAAAATTGTGTAAACTGTTACAAAGTTTAGCCAGTTCTGGGTGTTCAGTTTACCTTTTAATCCTTCTTCATTCCAGACAAAATATTAGTTATTGTATCATCATAGTTAGTAACAATACTTTAATGTATCCCCATTGTGGCTCGATCTCTATATATTGTTTTATATTTAATTGGGTAGCTCTAAGACTTCACTCAATTCCTGTGGCACCATTCTCAGCAAGAAACCTGAATATACTCGTATCGGTAACAAATGGAACAGCGCCATAAACAATAGTGAATAGTAAGTCAGTCCCAGGTGTTTTCTTAGGGCCAGACACTTCCAGTCATTCTATTTCTTCTAACACCTTTAATGATTAAAAAAACGTTATTGCTGGGCTATTATAGCTTGCTGAAATTTGGTTAGTTTGTCTAGTCTAGTAAATGTCGATAGTGCGGAGGCTCAGCAGTCAGGGCAAAGAACTCAACACTTAAAAAGGTAGGACAGGCGCATATTCTTACGTTTAAATTCTCTGCCACAAATGCAGAATCTCCTCAGTCATAAAATTCCAATTAGTAGAATTCCCATAGTATGTCAATGCCAAAAATGAGTCAACTTACAAAGAAGTGTTTACCTTTGTGAATATGACACAAAGTCTCTGGTTTTGGAGCCTAGCTTCAAAAGCAGATGTTGCCAAACATGATGAAGGCCAAGGATTGCGACATTTGAATTTGTTGAATGCCAAAATATCTCAATGAAGGACCTTCAGTTTTTCAGAAGCTCATGGAATCTATTGGGGTATACGGACATTTGTGAGCATATCAACTTTATATAGGACATCATAGTACTTGAAAAGCCCTTGAAAGAATATAAACAGAGACTACAGAAAGTGTCACATTGACCAATCAATCAATAACTCAAACTGCAATTACATATAGCCAGTTTGACATGGGTTGACTCTGGATGTGGAACTTAAGTAGATTCTACAAAGATTGAGGCTTTTAATCCCTAATCTCATCCTAACAACAAAGAAAAGTCAAATACTTCTTTCGGTTTTGCAATTTGCATTTAGGGCCTGATTCATGAAAAGCTAGAGCTACCTTTATGTCATTTTTTGATGCAAAAGCAGTGCAAACTTACAAGATATGTCTTGTAAGTTTGCTCTGCTTTTGTGTCAAAAATGACTTAAAGGCGGCGCTAACTTTTCATAAATCAGGCCCTTACTGCCCAGATTTGCTGTGTATAGAATTAACTAAAGAAGAATTACAAGGTAACTGAAAAGACATTTGTGCTATTCCATGAGGAAAGACAAACCTTTTGGAATTCCATGCACTGTACACTGTAAGCCTGCTTATTAAACTTTCAGTGACAATTTAATCTTGACATTAATTTAATGCTTTTCCTTTCATTATCAGCCCTATGTTTAAGATGCTATTTTCCATCCCTCAGAGCTCTACCTCTCCTGAAAGAAACACAGGTCACTTGATTCGTTGACTACAGTGGTCGGAGACAGTTCATTACTAAACTGAAGTGTGCAACCCCAAGGTTTCCTAACTATCAATGATACAGACAGAGGATTTCAGTGATTACATGGTGTAGAGTAAAATTCAGCATTCAGAGATACCAATTCACTACCTTATGGCCTCAAAATAGTCAAGTAGAATCTATCGGCCATACAGGTTCAGTCATATTGTTAAACTATGTTTTCCAATTTCAATACTGGCCTGGGAGGATGAAAAGGGCATATTGATCCTTTGATCATAGAAGGCACCTTGAATGAAAGGCCCTGCAAATAGATCCAAAACGGTGCTGTACTAATCAATGAGACCTAAGCCACCCTTTTGAAAACAGATCTTAGTAAGCAACATGGATAGGTTAGTAGTAACCTGATAAGTTCTGTATCTAACAGTCAATGAGAGACTGATTCTTGCTCATTACACACAGGGGTTTCTTTGTGGATACCAAGCCATCGTTTTACAAACTCTACATGATGGCTAGGGTGATTTGAAAGTTATAATGACCAACAGCTTTCTATACAAACGTACAACAGGCCCAGACTCTACAATGACAGTGATCAATAATGAAAGAAATGTGACTGATGAATTCCCAAAAATACATTGTAGGAACGTTCACTTATTCATGTAATTTGTGTACAAACAGAACAATATATTCCTGTGCAGTGAAAATCCATTCATCATAAAAGTACTTCTTGTACAGACCTCTACATTCAAGCTATACAACCTATTTTGCAAGGGATTAAAATTTTACAAGTACTACCAATTTACTTTAGGAGAATTCCTTGAGTACTAATGATGGATATGCACATTTCAATGTAGTCCAGAAAACTACTTTGTGAGCATTTTCCAAGGTGGATGTTTACAATAGTGTGAATCGAATCACAAAAGAACCCAATAGTATCTGCAGAAAGATACACAAGCTGTAATCTTCATCTGGACCTTATTAGACAATCTAGGAAATTGAAACCAGAACCAAAGTTCAGATGGAGCCTGCATCACACTATAACAGTACAAACCTACACATTTATGTACTTAAAAAAAGAAAGAATATTCTCCCTATTCTCATTTCACAATATTTTCCTATAATGTGCACATGCTGAGGAAAATTGTAGAAAATCAATTCTACCTTTCTTGAAATGTCACCCTGTATTTTTTACTTTTTTGCTAAACTGTATATTTGCTGGCCACAGAACTCTGTGTAGCTTACTCTGTGTAGATTACCCTGGTAACCAGCAGTAAGGTAGCTGTGCTCCCACATTTAACATGGTTGAAATGAGAATAAGCTTAATTGTTATGTTTAAAGTAACTATACCTTCCCTAGAATATGATACTAGTGTACTCACATTTTTTATGCTGGAAACTACAATGACAGTGCTAAAATGGCTTTAGCCCTACCATGGCAGCCTGACTAAAGCAGTTTTTACGATGCAATTCAACTTGTCAAAATAAAACAATTTGACAGATTTAAACCATCCTTTTAGATATTATTAAATCTCCTCTAAATTGGCCTTATTTCTCATAATATGTGGGTTTTAAGAGCAGAGCATTTCAAAATGTAAAGTTAACCATGTCCTTAGAGTGACTAGCTCTCAAAACAATTTTCCCTTCAGTAACACTGGCTGTTCTATAGAGAAACACTGGGATGCATTATTAAATTTAATAATGTTATCTCCAGGTAGGAAACACCTAGAAATTTCATTCTTGGACTCTTTTTTAGTACATATTAAAATCCCAATTAACTGGTGATGTTGGATTTTTTATTCATTTTAAGGTAAATGTACTTTTAGAAAGTGAAGCTCTGATTTATCCTTTTTTTTTGCGCCACATTACCGTCATTTATTGATGGAAAAGCGGTGCAAACTTTCGCAATTTTTTAAGTTTGTGCCGCTTTTGCATCAGAAAATGGCAGTAATGCGGCACAAAAAAAGTATAAATCAGGGCCTTCATTTTTCCCTGTCTAGAGCCTCTGGAAGCTAATCTGCATTAACTTTGAACTGCAGCTTTCTAAGTACTTAAGTCCTGAATGAGGTGTGAAAACTACTCGCAGAGCAGGGACAACAGTCTCTGTGTGGGGGACGTGTTTCTGTTCCTCTGAGAAAATGACCATTTGGGCAGGGCCCTCTAACCTAATTAACATCAAACAGACCTCCTGTGTCACAGGCAGATGTCAGATGACATCCTGAAATGCCCTTCTTTTGTTCACCCAGGCAGGCAGGCTCCATCTGCATTCTGAAGGGACTAGTTTAAACAGATTTAATTATTTTAAAGTGACTAAAGAAGCATTGTTGTTCATGTCCCTTGTGGCTCCTCTGGGGGGGAATTACGGCTGCGGTCATAATATGGCAGACAGTAG